>NW_020955778.1:77727-393527 GCF_003031625.1 Empidonax traillii
GGCCTTAGCTGAGCTCACAAACACAGCTCTAACCAGTCAACATGAATTTTACTGAAAGGAGAAAACAGAAGTTTTTGGTGTGCCTGTGACAGTTGTGGACTCCTCAGTTTACACCTGTCCCTGCCTGCTACTCTGTGCTTGTTCAGAGCAGGTCTGTGCTGCAAACACCTTGACTTGCCATTGCAATGGTACCCAAGCCATGAGTGCAGTATTGTTAATTTTACCTGTCTTGTTACATAAGCTTTGCAAACTCAGTATGCGGAGTTGTCACACCTCGTTGAGTCCAAAATCTGGGTTTCCATGGATACCTCTTTATTACACTGCAATCCATGCAGCAGATATCCCCAGGTGTGCATACAGGATGCCCTTTCTGCTGGCCAGGGTCAGCGTTACACAGTGAGACTGCTTTGCAGTTGGAAGAGTATACGGCAGTGCTGGCTTATCCAAAATAAATACATAGGGAGACTAAAGATACTATTTATTGCTACTCATTAACAGAATGAGCCCCCGAAACACTGCAGTTTTCTATTGTCTATTGTGTAAGATTTTGCATTGCCAGTTAACCTTTTAATTTTATTCTTCCCTAAAAAGAAAGGGTCAGGAGGATGAGGGAAAAATTCTCTTTTATCTCAGGCTTTCCCCAAAGCAATGTTACCATATAATATAAATACCTTGGATGCTAAGTCATAGAGATTTGGGCATAGAGAAGATATAAACAAGATTTAGATGTGTCTTTGTGAAGCTACAGTTCTGAAAATTACTCTTTCCTTGTCCCTAAATTTGGAAGATTCAACAGGATTATAGCTTTATTAATTCCAAGGCATTATCTATACACAGGCAGATATACATGTATGTACCTAAAAACACAGATACATAAAAATATATATATATATAAAGAGATACATGTGTAAAGACTTTACAGACTTGAGCAGCATCATATTTGGTTCAAAAGGGGTGGGAATGGAGAGTCACTTCCACTTCATGTTCAATGTGGATTCTCACAGCATTCCCTGGCATGGCTTCTTTACCAAACACCAAAGAGAAGTTTTCTTCAGAAACTCCTGTATTTGACACAAGCACATTCAGGAATTTGTGTATTCTATGTGAAATACATGATTATTTAAAAGCAAAGTTTCATCTTTCTCTCATTTTCCATTTTTAAAATGTAAAATACACCAGACATATGTGAGATGGCAAGATGATGACAGTCTAATAAGACAATGTGTAGACAGAGAGGGGAGAGGAGAGTTAAAGATCTCTGTGTTTGACCCCATGACATTTTGTTTCTTGCTTTAATCTTTGCTTGGTATCTCACTTGTTATTGTAACTTTACTGAATTATTCTCTCTTTTCTTTCTTTATGCTATTTCTTCATATAAATACAAAAAGCACAGCAGTAAGCATTAAAAGCAGCGAGATCAGAATGACTTCAGTTGGCTTACAGCAGGGATGAATTTTCCCCCTTGTCATAAGTCGAGCAAAGGAGAGAGAAGATGAGAGGAATGGATTTCTTTAATCAGATGCAGACTTCTCACATTCATGCAATTTTAAAACCATCAAGACCACACTGTTTTATCTGTCCACTCTTCCTTATTGTCCTTTGCTCTCATTACCAATGCTTTGGTTTTCTTGGGACATACTTTATGTCACATTGAAATGACTGAGTACTGGTTTTGTTGGTGCAATTCATTGATTAGGAAATTACAGAGTCACAGAGCGTTCTGAGGTGGAAGGGACCCATAAGAATTGAGCCCATCTCTTCAGTGAAAGGTCTCTACAGGGATCAAACCCATGACGCTGGCATTATTAGAACCATGCTCTAACCAACTGAGCTAATCTCAGTTTGATTAAAACTTGAGACACAGCTCTCTATGGATTTACGTGTTGCTTTGAAAAGCAGAAATGACACTCTATAAAGATGGCAGAGTAGCATTATAAACCTACCTGGCAGCAGTAGTTTCCCAGCTTAAAACAAACAACAGCAGCAAATTAGGCCCTGAAGTTTAATGACCCAAGTAGGCAAGAGAGAGCAAGCGCCCTTTGTATGCAAGCCAGGAACTGGTTGCCTTGACAGTCGGTGAAAGTCAGATCAAAAGTTTGTTTGAAAACCCTGGCTTTTAGAAGAAAAGATGGGAAACAACATCTTTCTTTTCTAGCTCTGGAGCTGGGAGATAGAGGAAACAATAGCTATTGTACAGACAGAGAGTTATTTGAATTCTCCCTGCTACCTCTGTGCACCTGATCAAACAGCTGGTGGTTGAAAGGCTGATGCACTGTCAGGCTTCCTGCGTGATACGAGCGTGATAAAAATTGTTGCAGCTGAAACATCTGAAAGTACAAAACTTAGAAGAAAACAGATTTCAGGAAAGAAAAGTGAGGCAACACAAAAAGAGTCCTAACCCTGGGACCTTGTCATTCAGACCATGCACAGGCTTCAGAGGAAGCCCAAGGGGAGGAGAGAAAATGTCTTTTCTCCAAATATGCTTTGGATGGGCTGCACAAAAGCACTAAAGAAGACATACTTCCAACCCCACCTTTTCTTTAATATAATATTATCCCACTGCACTAGAACATAAAACCCATGTACCCCTCTCTTATTAGCAATCCCCTCTCAGTCCAGGATCATAATCTCCTACCTGCTACTCTGGAACTCCTAAGATACCCCAACCTCCCCCTCTTGCTTCAGCAGTGGGATCCCTTATCTCACCTGTCTCCACCCTTAGTTTTCCCACATCAATCCATGTTTCCTACTTTTTCTGCCTCATACCTTCTGCAGCCAGACCCAGGAGTAGCTGCAGTGTCAGTGCCCTCCTGCCACAAGAGCAGGGTAGAGAACAGGGGGTCTGTCAGCTGCTGACCTGTGTGCAGGGGATCACCGAGCAACTCAGACATCCAACACGGGAGCTGCCACCAAAGTGGTACACTAAACCTTAGCACCCCATGAACCAGCATTGGAGATATTAAAAACCTGACTGGACAGGGTCCTGGGAAACCTGCTGTAGGTTACCCTGTAGCTGACCCTGGGCTTGGACTGGATGATCTTCTGAGGTGCTTTCCCACCTCAGTGTTTCTGTGAATATGTAAGCACTGAACTCCGTTGTGAGAGAGGCAAAAGGAGTTAAGAAACTTAACTGCCCTGTTGAGAGCCATAGAGGTAGAGTTTGAACTGCATCACTGATTGCCAAACCTGTTTTTTAACCACTTGAGCACATTTGGTGCCTAAATGGAGCCTCTTTGCAGACCTTTGTCTATTTTTCCTTTGAGAAAAGGCAGACAGGAAAAAATATTACTTTCCCTGATGCACTTGGCCAAGGACAGCCTCCAGCAACCATCTTGTGCCTGGGCAGCAGGAGAAATTGTGTAAACTGATGGAAAGATGGGAAATGATGGGGGCATGCATGAGGACAGGTGAAAAGCTGGAAGCAAAATTCCAGTTCGGCCAGAACAGCAATTCTGACAGCTTTAGGCAGCAAAATATGAGTCAATACTGCATTTGCAGGGCAGCATGGGAGAGACATACTGCTGTCTGTGTTCATTAGGAAAATTAACCCTTGAACATGCCTAATAAGAAAAATATATCCATTGTAAAGTGCAAAGGAGCAATTTATTTTAGTAAAAGAGCTGGCAATTCTACTTAAGGGATGGTATATTCATATCCCCATTATATCATACCCTAGGTAAAATAGATAAAAGTACTGCATTTTTACTGGGAATATTGTCAAGGTAACTTTTAGTGCAACTGTTTTGAGAAATTTGTAATACCATACAATTAAAAAAGACATGATTTAATATACTTCTACAGTGTAACCACTTCCTCAGCTTTATCCACTTTATCCACTTTTCAGCTTTATAGCAATTTCAGTGTTGACAGCCATTCTGATTGTGTTAGCAGCGATGTGAAATACAGAGTGTGATGACTGCTGGTTCCCGTCACCACTGGGGTGGGCTGTGCTCTGCATTTGCGGGGATCAGAAGCTGATGGAGACCCATGGCGTGGCCAGCATCCATTGGGCTGGGCTGGGCTGGACCATGTCAGGCTATTACCATTTACAGGGCCTGCCTACCAGTTCATGTTGTTCTTTTCCTTCTGGTTTTATTTTGGTTTTTCAATCACTATGTTGGAGAGAGCATTAGAACACTTGAAAATTTTTCTTTGACTGGGGCCAAAAAAGAAGAACCTTACTCTGCAGCAACAGTGAGAGGATATGCGTATGGTGATGTCTTGGGGACGTTGAAGGGGCTCAGAATGATGTAAGGGGTTTTGAACATATCTAATGGGAATTATATAGGATGAGCATGTTTGAGATATTAAAACATTGGGACTATATTAGGCTGGACCATGCAACCTTTTACGAATGCATACTTATAAACTACTGTTTGCCACAGAAGCCTCACCCTACTTGCAGTCACGCTGCTGGCAGCACTGCCAGCCCTGAGAGCTCAGTTCTCAGGAAGGTTATGGAAATAACAGACAGCCTGGCTCAGACACTCATTGCTATTAGATATGATCCTTTAATTTTGCTCTTACATTTTCTCTCACACAGTCTGGCAATTAAGCTGCTGTCCTGCTGACCCAAGTGCCAGCCAAGGCATAAACTGCAGCTATGTAAGGTGCTGCTGAGTTTATGACTGCCTCATGCCAGGGACTGGGCTGAGAGCACTGTTTGCATGAACAGAAATAATCTCCCTAATCCCAGTACTTCTCTGTCTTTAACAAATTGTATCCACAGATTCTTTGGACAAAGGGAGAGATGTACTTTGTGTTTCATAGCCCAGAGACAGATATAGTAGGAAAAAGAAGAGCTCCGTGTCATTGACATGGGGAAAAAAAGGTGATCAAATGCAGTTGTATAATGTGTGTTTTCCCACACATCTGTAGGCCAAAATTAATTTCTAATGTGGGACCTGTGTCTGGTGGACAAATACACTGCTCTTCCATATGAATGCTGGGAAGTCATGTGTTGGACCTGACCCTGCATTTTACGTGGCTCTGGAAAGCTTGAGTTTATGGCATGCCTAGCCTGCACATTGCACATGCCAGCAGGTCTGCTCCTGGGTCCAGCAGATCCAGACACCTGGCAGAGTTTTCCCTTTGCAACACAGGAACATCCAACTTAAGCTTTCTCTTCCTCATTTTACCACTTTGGACTGTCTGGCTCCTGATCTCTTCCAAATTGTATTACCCTCTTATTCTTTCCAGTACCTCTGAAATCAATGAAATCAATGTAGTGTAAGTGATGGTGAGGTTGTAATAGAGAAGATTAAAGAAATGCAATGGGTTTTACATGCAAAAATAAAGATACAGTCGAAGTAACAGCATGTAATTCAGGATTCAAAAAGCACAAGGCAAAATTGATGGGGAAAATAGTACCTCAAGTGAAGAGGGGTAAAGACAAAGGGAAGGGCCAAGGTAAAGTAACAGGAGTAGCAAGTATACAACAAAACAGCACACAAAGAGAAAAACTGTGTCTGGTTAAGAGAGTAGTTTTCTAGAAACCACAAGGAAGTGAAAAAAAAGAGGGAAGGCAGCATGAAGCAGGGAGGATAGAAACCTTTAGGACAACTGAACAAAAGAGAAACAAAGTTGAAAGCTGAGAATGTGAGAAACTTTTCCAAAAGAAAACAAAAAAAAGTACAGAAAAATGTAATAAAAGTGTGCGCTCAATTCATCCTGTTCAGGCTCATTTTCTCAGCAGCAGTGATTACTGCAGCAACCAGCAATGGAGGAGCTCTCAAGGTCATCTCATCTGACTGCCTACAGAGCAGAGAGCTTCTCAGAGCAAATAGTGTCTTCTGTTTGCTTCCTCTGATTTAATAATGACTAAATATAAACTGAGCTGTGGTCAGAATGAGTTATGTTCTCTGTGAGCAGTAAAAGCCTGTGGTTTATCCTGACAATAAGGGGGACAGTGTGGAGGTGAGGGAAATTCTAAGTTAAAGTGTGTATATTAGCAAGGACAGAAGCTGCAGTGATGGCCTGTTTCTACAGAAGCGATTCCTGTTTGTCTGTCCCTCCACAGTTCATCAAGAAGACAGGCCCCAAGGAGGTCTGCAAATAAACCTGAGTCTCCTGCAGAGCCCTGTCCTCTCATGTGAGACCAGACCAGTTCCTCCATTTTCTGCTCTTTGATTCTCCTTGACTGTGGGCTGCCCAGGCAGGAACATGCACAGGTCTGTATGGGATGCTGTTGAACGCACACCAGGGTACCTCGGACATTCTGGCCCCACTGCAGGTATTTCATTATAGCTGTTTGAGAAACACTATTATAATAAAATATAATATAAAATACAACCCTGCTTTCATCATGCATTACTCTGCATGAAGAGTTAGACAACAGGAACACTTAGACAGTATTAACACCACAGAGCAAATGTTTTTGTCTAAGAAGAGAAATAAAACTTGTAACAATCCAGTGACTTTAATGCAACTTTGTTGAAAACAGAATAGGATCATTTTACTCTGAACCCAAGGGGAATGACATGCCACAGCTGAACCCTGTGCAAGATCTGCAGCCCAAGCCACCTCACTGTGCTGAGCTCTCAGTATGAGTAACAGTGCTTAGCTTTGGAGGTTGTTTCTTGGTCATCCTCTAAGTGCAAGGCTGACTGCCCTGAAATGCATTTTAGAAGTTTCTGAAGTAAGGTAGAAATAGATCTAACATGGTTTAGAGTTTTTTTCTTCTAAAAGTAGGCGCATAATTGCACGTTCTGTACTTCCTGTTTCCTTGAGCAACTGAAATTTGTGGATCAGAGTATGGCATTTAGCCATGTAGTTCAGTAGATGCAGTACATCCAACATTGCCTAACAAGACCGATCTGTTGTATGGCAACATTGCTAAATATAACTCAGGTTCTGTTGGTCTCCACAGGACAACACGAGTAGCTCCATAAGAGCTGGATATCAAAAAACACAAAGAGACAGAGAAAGTAGACCTGACAAGAGGGCATATCTCTCCACAGGCCTATTCCCAAAAGTGAAGAGTGGGACACCCTGTGAGAGTATGTCAAGATACAGAAGCCAAACCACACACTCATTGCAGGTGTTCTGGCAGCTCAGTTTTTAACAACCCCTGGGAAGGTGGCATCCCCATGTCAACCTCTCTGTCCCAGGCGAGGGGCAGAGGATGGCAGGAGATGACCCCTCTGCTCAGAGGTGGTTACACTGCCTGCCGCCATTCCACCTGCTGCAGGTGCTGAGACATCTCCAGTGCTCCCGTGGAGGGAGAGAGACAGGGAATAGCATCCACCTGGCTCAGTGGAGTCAACCTCCAGCATGGACGTCTGTGCCTGAGCTGCTCAGGCTGGGCTCTCCTTGCAGCCTGCAGACATACAGTCAATATAACTAATCGGGGCTAGGCTCTGTTTCATCTTATCCTGGAATCAATGCCTAAAATTGTTGAGAAGCAGGAAACACTGGACATGCATTTATTTCTCAAGTGATATGATAGAGAAGTAAAAGGGTCTGGGCTCCTCTCTCCCCTATAAGGGAGTTCAGGTCAGCTGTAGGTGCATATATTCTGGATGTCTCAAGATATCTGAGACAGTGTGATGCCAAATGCTTTGTCTGTGCAGCTAGAGCTTAGGGACCTCCTGATCACCACCCACAGATTTTCTAGCTGGGACAGCCAAGAATTGAGCAAAGGAATGCAGAGGGCTTGGCACAGGATCCACAGGCTTAAAACAGTCCACACTAGGGATTCCTCAAAAAATGAGAGTCTTTGTTTTTTTCTGAAGGATATGGAAATCAAAGCACAGGGATGTCTCTTCCTCTCCCTGGTTTTGCAGCAAAGTAAGAGATAGAGGGGAGAAAAAAAATAGTTTATTTCTGTAGGCCACAGGTTAATCAATACATTGAACTTGAAGCCTAGCTGACTAGGCTCTGTAGGGGTAAACCACATGTGAAACAATCAGCATTTGTTTGGACACTTACTTGTTTTCTGAGGACACAGTAAGCATCACTGAGTTTGCATTATCTTAGTCCTCAGCTCCGTTCCATCTGGCTCAGACTGTAGCTTGTTAACCCCCATATTACACCCCCCCCAATGCCTCTTCTGATTCATTTTTAGGTTGGGGAGAATCTGAAATGTAGAAATTAGTCCATGGTGCATTAAGTGAGTTTCCTACATAAAACATGGTGCATTAAGGCTTTTTACTGTGTCACTCGTTTCTAAAAGCAGCTTAACCAAAGCTCAAAACCACTTCACATATTTTCAGTAGGAAATCATAAATCTTCCCCATCGTTTTGACAGCCCTCTTCCTTCTCTGCCCTCCTATGAAATTCAGTTTTCTAAGCTGATTTCCATAATGCCTTTCACTGAGAATCTGTCCTGCTACTGTTGTTGGTTTCATGTATTTGACCATCCACGGTGAAAGGGAGCAAGCAGGATGTTTTTTTCCTGCCCGCAAATATAGAACATTTATGCTGGTGTTGGAGGAGAAGCATCATGTCCTCTTGCAGCATCCCTCAGGGCCGAGGGCTCTTTGGAAGGCACGTATTGCACGTGTGATCACATGTGATCTCCGGGAACCTAACCTGCTGGTGCTTTCCCTTTCTCTTGGTCAATCCCGTTCAGTGAGTTCCCGGCATCTCCTCTGCGCCGCGGTTGAAAGGGGTAGCACTCACTGACTGTAAAACGCGAGGATCAGCACTCAGCCCCTTTCCCTTCCTGTCGATGGGAACAGCCTGGCGCTGAGATCTGCTGATTCTCCACGAGATGGTGGTAGATGCAAAGCGCTGGGTTGGAGTTGCCTGCGAGCGCCCGCTGCCCTTCCTTCCCCGAGCCAGACGTATCCCAAGCCGTACCCCATCCATGCGGGCACCCACAAAAATGCCTGCAGGGCACTGTTTTCATTTAACTGTCTCCCTTCCATCCTTCTTTGCCTTTTGATGTTACAATCCCTGCCCTGGATCTTCGGGCTCGCTCTCCCTAATGACCCCAGTTCCCAGTGCTGCCGCTCTTCCTGATGCGAGAGGCAGGGGCTCGCTCCAGAGGCCCCTTCCAGCCGTGTTTCCCACACATATTGTCTCATGCCGCGCAGAGGAGATGGCAGCTCTCACCAGCGGCTGCACATGGGGCTTGTTTGGGCAAAGCAGGATCATCTGCAAAGGGCAGGCAGAGAGAGCCCGTCTCACAGCCCGGGCTGCCCAGTGCTCTGACGCGGGACTCCTTAGGGAACATCTGTCCTACAGAAAGTGCCTTCTTAATATGCATAGGCTACCTCAGGGTAGCCACCGCATTACAAAAGCCGTGCAAGCAGGACAGCTCAGCTTTGAAACTTCATTATAAATCACACAGAGAGATCTGGGATTGACTTTTTCACTGCAATGAAAACCAGCATGTTCCTTCTGTATTTGCAGTTCAATGTGGAAAACCATTAGATAATAGAAGGAAAAAGCTACCATTCTTACACCCAAACACACATTCATTCCCCTCTATGCTGGTGTGCTTGCTGTGGGCATGCCAGGCATGTGCTGGCCAGAGCGCCAGGGCAGATTCCAGGGGATGCACTGCCATAGTCCTGGAGTGTGCTTGGCGCCAGCATGTGCTTGCTGCTGAATCGTAATTACCTCGTACAACTCTGACCCCATGCTTATAAACTGTAATATCTCCTCCTATTCTTCAACGTAGTTCAATGTAAGAGCTCCCAGGTAAGAATTTGGTATGAAATGTTTTCAAAAAAATCAGATAACCCATATCGCGGCAGGGGTCCTGGGGATGGGGAGTAGGATCAGATGGGACATCCAGCCCTAGGATCCTGCCTCCAGAGGAGGCTGAGCTTGCAGGGACAGGCTGTCACCTGCTAGTGACTGTGGCTTGCTGAGAGGATAGGTGAGTTTGAGTTCATTTGCACAGGGAAGAGTAGCTGGTACCCCAATGTTCATCGCTACAGTCTGCTCAGCAACATCAGAGATTACCCAAAGGCAAAGTACAGAAAGGAGGGAGCCCCACTGATACTGAGGACTGCAGTAGCCAAGTGCCTTGGGAGTGAATATGAGCAAGGGAAGGCTTGTGTCAGGCAACCTGTAAGACAGCATGCACACCACATGTGTCAGCTGGGCCCAAATTCTGGGGTTTAATCCAAGATGCTGGCTGAGCTGCTGCTGTTGTGAACAAGTTAGATCTTAACCAACACCGGACAAGCCTCTCAGCTCATAGTTGTCTTCTGACCGAGATCTCTGCTGTTTGTGGGAAGCTGCTCCTTGGCTCTGCTCCTGTGCAAACTCAACAGAGTCACTTAGGTGGCAGGTGGTGTAAGAGGAACTCTTGGATCCAGAACAGAGAAGGACATGAGGCTTGGCAGAGTGCTGGGGTCTTCCAGCCCTGCCTCTCACAACCAACTCGCACAGCAGGAAGATGCAAACTTCAGCTGCCCTGGCAGGCCAGCTTGTCTGAGGGGCTACAGGGGATGCTGAAACTCAAAAATGAGCCTGAACATGCAAGCTACGTGGCTGTTGCTAACACACAGCACTGGCATACTGTGTGACTGAGGAACTGTGTGCTGTTGCGCCTGCTTCATTAAAAGAATCACTTCTCTTTTCAGTTAAAGCCTGCATTCTTACATGCAGCATCAAATCTCATGCTTCTTTTCTAATGCATTTTATAATCAAACTGTCAAAATTCTTCCAGGCAGAAGTTAGTAATACCAGCCAGCCAGTTTGGTTATAGCAACACTGACCTCACCTGGGTGGCAGGACCGATTCTGAGCACTTTAGAGACAGTGGTGCTGGATGATACTGAGGAGCTACTGTCTGAAACTGATACTGAGTGAACAAAACACAGTATTTGCTTACATGAGGAAACAAAACACTTAAGATATTCTATACATGCCTTAGCTACTCTCTGCTTTAGCCCTTCGGTTCAGTTAAACCTTTGTAACCTCATTTGTATAGCCAAGCTGTCTTGGCATATTACTGGGTCTGGCTCAAGTAGCCAAACTTCATTACACAGAAAGCAAATCTGAGATATGTGCAGCCATAAAATAGATTCACTGAAGTCACCCAGTTAAAAACAAAGACTTAGCCAAACCACAACCGATCCCACGTTGATGCTTGAGTCTAAATTTTCTCAGAGTTCAAGGCTGAGGGAAGGAAAGATGCAAGCTACATACATAGCTGGTAGTGCAACCTAAGTTTTTGGACTGTCCAATGCATCTTACCGTCTCAGTACTGGGTTTATTTATCATTTACATATATTTACTTTTATTATATTTTACCTTTACCCAATTAGCAAAAAACTGGTTAGCAAAAAACTAATTGCCCAATTAGCAAAAAGCCAAAGCTTTGCTTGCCAGGTGTGTGTTGCAGGCTGGGTTTTCTTTAAAGTTTTCAGCCAAAACAGTTCATGTGTCTGAGAGCACCTTTTTTCCTTAATGTAATCATGTCCATGTTCAAGACAAGCAAAAGCCCAAATCCCCCTCCCAATACTCCAGCAATCTTTGAAAAGCTGTGGTGCTTTTTTTTTTTTTTTTTTTAGTTGGAAGAGGGACTTGGAACTGGACAAAACAGTAACCTTACTGCTGAAATGGGCTTTTCCTAGTCTCTGTGAAAATTTGGCCAATTCATAGGGCTTTGGATAAAAACCAAGCCAGCTGCAGTTCACATGTGCTCGTCAGAAGCCAGCTAGAGATTGCAGGCTTCATTCTCTGGTGAGTTCATGAGCATGGGATATGTTCCAGGGCCTGGAGTGGGACTTCCCTAGAACTTGCACCAGGCCATGGCAACTCTAAATCCAGATACTCCAAAGTATGGATTTTTAGCTGTTTTTTCAAACTGTTTGTTTCCAGGTTACATGAAATGACCACATTCAGAGGAGGTGAGACGTGCAAGAGGAGGAGATAACTTGGAAAAGTAGATTTGGAACAGACAAAAGGAGCCCTGGTAGAGAGCTGGGGGACCCAAAGTGTGTAAAGACTGGGGTGGGAATCAAAGGATGAGGAGACTGAAGCACAGCAAAGAATGGAGGCAACTGGGAAGTGGCAAATGGGGAACGGATGTGAAGGAACTAATTTTAACCTCTCTTTGCACATTATTCTGAGCTCACTTAAGAACATTTGAGCTCACTTAGAAGTCCTTCCCATACATTACTGACTCTATGTTAAATAAACCTGCCTATGAAGACAGAATCACATGTTTCCTTCTGACACTGTCATGGTGAACGTTATTAAAAAAGCACCAAAACGTCACAAAATAAAGTATTTGTTGAACACCCCTAAAATGCAAGGAACAGAATTGCCATCATCTTACAAACAGAAAAACAGAGCCTAGAAGTATCTTCTGATTATTCAGTCCAACATTTGTTGTATCAGGAGACTGCTGTATAGTGGTGTGTGTATGTTCTTTATATGTTCCTGTTGTCTTCTACAGCATCTGCAAGTCCTAAATTCTTCTGTAAACTCTTAGTTTAGGTCAGGCATCAAAGGAATAAGGGATGCAAAACTCACCTCCATGTGTGTGGAAGGATTTGGCCTGAGCTGAGGAAGAGGGGAGGGATGAGAACCTGCATCGTGGCAGACCCTTACCCAGTTATTTAATACTAAAGTTACTCCAAACTTCAAGGGTTTAGGAGCACTCCTTCCTTTCCAGAATGTTATATAATTTGGACAGGGTTTTTCTTTTAAAGCTTCAGATTTGTCCTACTATTAAAAAAGGAATATGAAGTCCCCCTTTACTTCGGCTGAGCATGGTGTGGCCCCTGGAGGTGTCGCCTCTGCCATGCACACGGTGTAAACCGTGTGGCACTGCCAGTGCCCACCACTCGTGCTGCGAGTCCCTCTTCAAACTGGCACTTTGTGGGCTCATTGTGACTGCAGCTCCCTGGTTTGCCTTGAGTTCCTTTTCCTGGCTTTTGCAGGGCTGTTTGATAGGCTTTATCACTGTGGCCAGCATCCTCAGTGATGGTGCATGCCCCTGTTCACACCTTTGCTTTCAAACGTGTTGTGCTGTCAAGAATAATTGTTAGTTTTAAACCGGCTGCGAAAGCAGCAACCGGCATTCCAAAGGGATACACAGGATGAGCTAGTGACAGCAGCCACTTGGCATTTCCAATCCTGCAGTGCAAAAGGGGACGTGTTCTAAGTATTTTGACTTCTTGAATCTCTTGTGGTTTTGTCAGGAATACAAATGACATATCAGGATATGTACGCACAATCTCTTATTACTGTTTAAACTTAGAAAACAATACCATATCCTGTGCCAACAGGACTACTAAGGGCTATGCAAAATTATTTGTCAGCTCTTTGAAATACCTTTCCTTTTCTGGACAATAAAAACACCATTTCTCCAGCAACTTCCATTTCTCTATCCTTAAACAGCCGTGTGAATCAGGCTATTCACCTATGACTACAAGTGAGTCCTAGCTACAGGTGCATGGTTCTTCAAAATATTTCTGCATTTTAATTTAACTTCCCTGGCTGTAAAGACAGTGTGTGTTTTTTTAAAAGTCTTTTCAACACTTGTCAGTATGTGACCATACCAATGCAATCCTTTCCGATCAACACAAATTGATTAAAGCACCTTGATGTCAAACCAACTCTTTTTACATTTTGCACAACAAGAAGTGAAGACTTCTTCATTTATAGAAGGCAATTAATGCTCATAGACTATACAGACTAGAGGCAAATCTTTATAGTCTCTTTATCCCACAAGACTTTAAAAGACTTGGGTGCAAACTAGCATAAAGGCAATGCCATTTTCTGAACCTACAGTGTTTATGCTAAAAGTGCAATAGGATACTAAAGGAAATGTAAATGCCTGTTAAACCCTAAGTGACAACCTTAACGAGGGACTGTTATGCATACAGCATGAAAACTAATTTAACTTAATACCTCCAGTTCAGGTTTCAGCCTTGAGTACTCTGCATATTCGTCTATTTGTGCCTAACAGTGTTGCACAGCATTTGATACTTTTGGGATCATTACAGTGTCAACTCTCCCATCTTGGCCAACTGCAAATTAAATTCTCTGTAGCTGTTTCCTCTGTGGTCCCAAATGGATGAAATTGTTGCACAGCTGAGTAAGGCCAGGGGCCACTTATATCCAAAACCTGAAAACTGCCTTGGCAATTTCAGCCTTTGTGTCTCCGAAGGAGACAAGGAAGGAGGGCCTTGGTGTGTAGTGTGGGACCACAACAGCCACAGTGGTGACAAGGTCTGCTAGTGCCCATGAAGTGTCAGGGTCACTGCTAACACAGAAAGGCACTTCAAAAGTATGGCACTTTAGGGTGGAACCCTTCCCATTTTCCTCTTTCTATAAGCACAGCCTGGAGGCTGCAGCTGCCTGCTCACTGGTGTGAGCTGTGGGCCATCTCTGGTTCCACCTTGCTCATAGGGCAGTTCAGAAATGCCCCAGGCTGAAGCTGAATGCAGACATCCATATACCCAGCCAGTGTCTTTGGCACTGGTTACAGTCATGCTGGCCCTACAAATCTTAAAATCTTTTCCAACCTTGTGAGGTGAAAAGCAGCACTGGGGATGCCCTGAGGACATGGAGTGGTGGGGAAAGTAAAACAGCTCTGGTCTTTCTCAAGCCAGGAGTTGCTGAGACCATGTGTCCTACTTCCATTCCAGTGACTGTGCTTTGATGCCCAAAAGCAGGCATAACCCTCCAACTTGTTGCTCATCCATGTTTTAAAGCACCAGTGAGCCCTGGCCCACGTTATAGAGAGAACACCATATCCTGTATACCTTGCAAACAAACCACGTGGGTTTTAGGATCTACCATTCTCCAAAACCCTTTGTACTGGCAGCCCAGTGATGGTGATGCCTACCTTAGTCTGTAGTGGTGGGACTGGGACTTGAGGGGCCTGTTTTCTGCAGAGGCTTTGTGGGGAGCCTGGCAGCTCAGACCAGCAGCTCCGTCTGCCACTGCATGGCCAGAGAATTGGCAGAAACTTCTGCCCCTGAACATCTGCATCCTCTGTAGGTTCTCTGGGCCAGTCGGGCAAATAGGTTGTAAAGGCTCTGATTCCAATTAGTCACACAAGGAACACAAACAGAGGCATCAAAACATCCTTCGCAGGCAAAATGGCTGGGAAATAGTTCGTACAGGCATAACTAACTGAACTTTCACATGACAAATACGACCCAGGAACAAGTCACTATTTTTCAGGGCTACATCTAATCTTTGCATTTACTTACGGCCATGCAAAATGCCTAGCAATGAAAAGCACACTCTGGCAGAGACAGGAGTGAGATCTATCCTGGATGTCCAATACAGATGTCACAGAATCCCAGGATGGTTCAGGTTGGAAGGGACCTTAAATACCATCTAGTTCCAACCCCTCTGCCATGGGCAGAGACACCTTCCACTAGACCAGGTTGCTCAGAGCTCAACAACTGTTTTCTCAAGAGCAACACATCCTTCCAGCCCACCAGTAACAGACCCCAGCCTTTCCACTGGCTTTTGCCTACCAAATTTGGTGGCTTCTGCCCACCAAATGTCTCCTCCTAAGGAAAATGTAGCTTGAAAGAAGTGGGTGTCAGTGGCTTGTCTGTCAGTGGTTTATCAGATTGAAAACAAACAGGGAAATTCTTCAGGTCCAGAAGGAGAACGGAGGAAACCCAAGATTCACATCAGTTTGAAAAGTGCTGAGGGACTCCTCGATAGGAAAACAACAGACCAGTCAGCCTGGGGTAGGGCTGCAGATCTGGGACTGAAACTGAACAGGTAGGAGAAAAACTCAATATGCTGACAGGGAAACTGCTCCCCACATAGAAAACAAATCTTCCCTGGAATCAATCAGATGTAGTCATGCCTGACTGGAGCTGATGTTTCTCGTAATTTTTTTTTTTTTTTTTTTATTAGATTATCGTTGCTTTTCCTTCTCTGGATTCATTCTGTGTTTTGTTTTACTTGTGTGACTTTTGCCATTATACAAACTTAAAGCAACAATTTCTTCTTTTGTCTTATGCTCAGCATACTGTGCAACTCACTTCACTGGGACCACAGAGCTCCAAACTGATGAGACAGGCACGAACAAGAAAATGAGGAGAAAAGCAACCCTACTGCTTCAAACCCTGTCACCAGAGCCACTTTGCTAAAAAGTGACCTAGAACTGCAGGTTAGGGCCAAACTGTGGTTTCCAAATTTAGAAAGGAAAAGCCTTTATAAAGCAGGTGCCAAGATCTTGAACCTATTAGCTGGTTTTCTATTGCTTTTCTGGGCATGGTTGAAATGTCTGTCATTAAAAGTGTTTTTTATTTGGAGGTGGTGGTGGGAGAAGTATCTTTTTTTTAATTTTTAACACTAAAACAAAAATCCCAAACCTACTCCTGGTCCCCTTCATTATCCAAACTCAAACTCATTACTTCTCTCCCTTGAAGTGAGTATATATATTCTATGCATGTTAAAACACAAAAATAATCAGGGGCCAATTTTTAAGTACTTAAAGAAGTTTTACAGTTTGCTACATTTGACTGAAAGGAGAAAAAAACAAGTATTACAGGAAAAAAATGCTTCAGAGGAGTTAGCAAAGGACTGCAGTAAGCTGGAGCTCCTCACATGTCCTCCTCTGTAATTTCTTCACTCTGTTATCACTCAATGTTTTCTGTCACTTCACTCTTTGTGTTCTCCATTATTTAAGTTAATGCTTCCTTACCAGACCTTCTCCAAAAGTAAACACAAGCATATCATTGCAGACTTAGCACACAGTGGTGGTATTGCAAGTTTGACACAGTGTGTGCACATGAACAGAGAGCAGTACTTGTGTAGAGGGAAATCGCTGTTATTAAAGGCACTGATACAGCTGGCAAAGGAGGTTTTTGAAATATGTGTCCTTCTGAGATTTAACACATCACTAAAACTCTGGTGGCATTTGCTACCACGATATACTTCAGGTATTTGTTTGCAATACCTCTTCCCTCCCCTTGGGTCTGTCCACACTGTCTGCCAGTGTGCCAGGCCAAGGCCTGATGCCATCGAGGCCAATTCCTGGACAGAACTGTCCTGCTTGTTAACAGCTTGTTTAGTTGGTGCAAGTGCTCATGGGTGAAAAGCTATTGCAGCGTGACCCACCTGGTGGTGTGTTGCATTGGAAAAGCACAAATCAATTCTAACGCATTTCTAGCTGCATGGGAAAAAAAAAAAATCACAGTTGTTTTCTTTCAGATGACTGCTTCTCACACAAGTCTTTCCATCAAGGACTTAAAACCACACTCGTAGCCTTTGTGAAAGCAGTTCCTCTTAACCAAGCTACAAAATGAAGATGCAGAAAAAATTGAACAAGTAGACAGGACAGAAAAGTTGAATGAGCATTGGCTCTTCTTATTTTAATGAAGAAATACTTCAAGTTAATATCAGTGCATATTTAGAAATAGCATGTGATACTCCCAATGCCAAATACATCAGCAAATTACAGTTTCAAAACTTTATAAATGAATCGCAAGAAGAAAAAAGATTAACAAAGAGAATAAGGTTCAAAATAAACATCCTGTTTGTTTGCTGCACTGTGTCAATTATATTCCTGGTACTTACACAGCAAGAGTGATCCAGTATTTCATGGTAATTAGGCTCTCCAAAATAGCAGTTATTTTCCTACAAATGAATTAAGCGGTTTGCATTTATTTTTGATGTGTAATTAAATGTTATTCTTAGCTGTTACAAAGAAATTTAGTCATGTCAGAGTAAAATTTCATTCCATGACTGAAAAAATAACACTAACATAGGAACACTGCCTTCTGGTTATACCCACTGGTAACAGTCAGCTGAGAATAGGAAGAACTACATGTAAGCACATTTGGCTGTTACATAAAATGGCTTTTTTTTTTTTTCTGTTTCACAGCCTCATAACAATACTGTTTTTCAACATTGTTCCCAGTCATTGTTTTTAAAATGGTTCATCAACATATCCTGAATCAATCACCGATATAAATAACTCCAGTGACAAAATCCATTATGAAAGGACACAGAACTTCAAACTGAAAGTTGTACTGAATGACTTAAAGGTGGAACTGTAATTACTCCATAAGGTTAAAAGAAAAAAAAAAAAAGAAAAACACACAGTAAAAGCCCTATCTTTAATTAACTGGCAATGATGGAATCTGAAAAACTGAGACATAATTTTAAGAGATGTTTAATTCACAATGGACTCTAAAGCAAGACAAATCATACTGAAGCTAGAGAGAGATGCACATTTAAAGCTTGCAAGTGTTATATAAAAATATTTCTCAGTTCTTTCATTTCGATATAAGGAGTCCAATTCCCTAATGGAAGAAGATAAAATACATCCTCTTTCCTACCCCACTGCTGTACATATAGACTGTTCCCTGGATATCAGGAAATGGCTTTTCCCCAACAAAAATACCAGCCTTGGGAATCACAGACTTTCTGATAGTCAGGGTTTGTTGATTTTGCTTTTTAAAGTATACTTTCAAGCAGGTGAAATACTGACAGGATATGCATTTTGTTCACTACTAGTCTACTGTGCAAATCATGTACGCTGACCCTGTAATTTCAATCCAACTGCAGTCTGCATCACCTAGAATGACTGTGAATCTTACTGTGATACTACAGCATGGAGATGACTGCCAGGTATGAAACACGAGGCTAAATCAGATTAGTGGGAAAGGCACATGCGAGGGATTTAGCAGGAACACCTTAAGGTTCCTTGTTACCGTACCCTTATGCTCCTGAAGTTACAATAATTCTGTGCACTACCTAAACAACAAAGTTTGCTTCCAGAAAATTGTGAGGTAACAGGAAACTTCTGCTTATGGCACGTACACATGAAAGGTCTATGAGTTCAGCTGAAACACTCGAGGTGGTAGGGATAATAGACACAAGGGAGGCTACAGAAACAAAAACTTAACGTTTTGTTATACTGTGTACATTCCTTTTATGCACAAACACGAGGTGCGCAAAATAAGCTGTTTGCTCAGCACAATTTAATGTTTTGCATATGTAAAATAATCACCTAATACTGCAATATAATCAAAAATCATGCACTAGATAAACAGAGCTGCTTCCCCATGAACAGTAGTTCTCAGGAACATTTTATTCTGCTTCAGGTAACATCCTGTGATTTGCCAGCTTACACAGTCCCTTTTACAGAACACAGTATTTAGCTAAAACTGAAGAGCAAAATTAAGAAAAAAAAAAAGAAAGAAGTTTTGATTTTATTTGTGATACAGCTGGGACAGATGCAACTGAGCTGCTGCAATGCACCAAAGAAGAACGAAAATTCAACATGAATATCAGAAGAATAAATATATACCCTAAATTAAGCTCTGTAAATACATTCACAGGTCCACTTAAGACACCCTTATGTGTAATTCATACTTCTTCAAATCTGCAGAGAGAGATGGATATTAGTTCATGGGGAAAGCAATTTATCATATGACTCGGTTTATCTGTCATTATTCCAGCAAAAATCAGTAGCAAATCTGAAAATCTACATTACTTTTCCCCAGACCAACCACACAGAGGCTTAAGTCACAAAATCTGTTATTTCCAATATTTGACCAATAAGGCTTTATTTACACTTTTTTTTTTTTCTATAAAGTCAGGAAAAGGTTTGGTGCAATGTGCAAGAAAAGACTGCACATTTCACTGACTGGAGACTAACATCTGCTTATGGTTTAATGCTAACCCAGAGGCAGCCAATTAAAGTCCCATATATCCATGTTTTTACATAAAGTTTCCTTCCAGATTCTGTCAGAAGCATACTAGCAGTCAGGCCACCTAAAAACAGCAAAGATGGCAAAGTTTTCTTGAGGCTTAGTTTGGAATGAACACTTTTTCCAGGGAACTTATTTCTTCTTTTAGAATCCTTCGCATCATAAAATTCTATTAGTAACCTAAAAGCAGAGAAAAAGAGATGGTTAAAGTCATACAGGAGTGCAAGGCATTTTAAGCAACTTACTTTTCTCCAGTAACTGCTTCTAATCACACATTATTTAACAAATGATCTCACCATACTTAGCAGCTCATCTGTAGCAAGTTGAAACAATGAGTACACCTTATGAACGTGTTGCATGTCAGAGTACTCAACCTGAGCGCTTGTAAGCAATACGGGTATATTTTCCTTGGGGACCAATTTTAACAGTGAACATAAAAATTGAAAAGAATCCTTTTCATTCAGCATTTAGCATAAAAGCCCATAGCACTGGGCAACACTGTAGGACAAAACAACACACAGATAATCACTGAACACCAAAGGAAGAGGAAAAGCCATCTTCATAAAATAAACTAATAGATAACAAGGGCTCACAGGACACTAAATATATGGGAAGCTAAATGTGCAAGAGTAAGATGCTACACCACAAGTTGAGTAGCAACTTTTTTCCTCCTACTTTTAAAAACCTTTGATAAATGGATCTGGAAATTCCGGGTTTTAACTATCTCTAAATTTGCCTGACAAGACTCCTTTGGTCCCAGGAAAGATGTTCCAGTGAACAACAGCCTACAGTGAGACAGAGATAATCAGGGTTCAGTTTTGCTTGTCTTCACCAGACAACTAAAGGGATAGACACTGAACAGTCTTTTATTTTGTGTATCATCTCCTTGTCTATATGAATTAAATTCAGGCTTTCTTCCTTTCAAAAGTGAAGAAAAGAAAAATTTTTTAGTGATCTTAAATGTCTAAGACACTTTAGTAACATTGTCATGCTTACAGATAGTCATTAACTTTGACATGAATTCAAAGTTCACAGAAGAAATGAATCCATTTTTTACTTCCATGGAGTGTGAGACTGGCAGAACAATTTTAGAACACAAGTGAAGAATCAGGGAAATTTCTATCTGGCACCAAGTATTCAAGGATTTAGAAAGTAAACAGATGCAGCTCCTTAAGCTGGACTTAATGGCAAATAAAACCATCATCTCTCAAACAATATTTAAATCCCACACCGAGGTACAAAGTCCTTCCAGAGAACAAGGCCCTCTAGGATCTGCTGCATATGCTCACTGGTGAGCTTATCTGGAGATGCTGGAGATAGCCAAGCATCTTAGTTCTGCCACAATTAAAAAATGGACAAATAAAACTTCTACTTCACCTCTTTTCCCTAGTGAAGGTAGGGATTTTGGGGTTAATTGTGTTTTTATCCAGTCGCTGTCTGGATGAAAAATGTGTAAACAATTTTGGCGGAAGAGATTAGATCAAGACCTACCCCTAACTCCAATTTAACACTGACTACAAGGACAGAATCACACTGCTTTTTGTGCTTGCCTACCACAGGCATCTTACATTCTTGGCTGCACAGGACTCTTACTACAAGCAGATATGAGTCTTGCCTGGAACACAGACTCACGCCTCTTCAATCTAAGAAAGGTCAAAACCCCAGGAATCCCAACCTCCCGAGCAAAAGGTTTAAGCACAAGGTTCTGATACATTTTATGCACAGGAATACCAATATCACCCTCTCTTCAGAAAGCCTGACAGCTGGTACTGCAGGTAACACAGAAATCACAGGTGTATCTATTAATAGAAAAGAAGTAAGACAGATTGTTGAAACAGGAAGTTCTACGTATTTCTACTCACTTATCCTTTATTTCAAAACGTTCATGAAGCCACCTTCTCATATACATCTGCTCTTCTGGAATGTCCTTCAGTTCAATTCGGTCAATGAAAATATGAACTCTTGGGCATTCCTTACAAAGGAACTCTAAAAAGAGAGCAAAACAACAGAACTGAGTCACAAAAACACTGTAGGGCATTTGTTTGTCTATAATACACCAAAAAAAATCAGTCTGTGCATGCCTTGGAAGCCTAACTTCAGTACTCGAAAGCCTCCCTTCCTTATGGTCAGATCCTGAGCACCTCGTTGACCTTAGAAACCACCTGGCCCACACACTTCAAATAGTGGATCACGATCACGTGCAACATGGAAGAATTGTCCTAAAATGCATCCCGCTAACTCCAAAATGCTGTGCTTGAAAACATAATGCTCTACCTCAGCAGAAATCTACTCATGCAGTAGTGTGGGATGCAGTAACTTTGATAGTGTAGCTAACCACCCTGCAATTTTGTTAGTAGTCCTCTTTGGTTGTCTTTTTTAAAATCTAAATTTTGTTGCTTCTGGATTGGAATTACAGTGATTTCCCAAAGCACCTCCAGAAGAAAGTATGCTTCAGTTTAAGCAGTAATCTATCATTGCAGAGTATAAGAGGGCAAAAGACTCAGAACAAAAAGATGCTCTCCATTTTGTATCCCTTTATTTTTCTTCTGTCTTACAAACCTCGAAACAGCCCTATTGCAATTCCCCTACCCCATTTTCTCAATTTGTCCCTAGAAAAATTTACCAAGCAAGCACTAATGAAAAACATAAACCCATTACTCAAATAGCCTTGTGGGATTTCTTACAACTAATAAGTGGCAAAAATACTGTGCATGACTATTGTGATATACTGCACATTGTAAAATATTGTGCTTATTGTAACCACTGTGAAATCCTGTGCAGTGTGTACTGGTAACCATCTGCATTTACCAGTAGCAAGGGGTGCTGCAGTAACCATGGCATCCCTGTACAGAGAGATGCATGGTGTGAGGATGGAACTCTTCAGAAATTTGTATAGTCTTCATGTTTTGGAAAGGGACCAGAAGTGCTTTCCTACAATACAGACAAGCAACAAATGTAACACAGAGAGGGTGGTCCCTTTGGGTTGTTGACATTTTTGGACAGCAGTGCAGATGTACAGAAGACTTTGACCCGTAACTGTTAGGGGTATCTTAAGGAATGAACGTGCAAAATAATTGCTGCAGCATGTACCTCTTTATTGATGTCTGCCAAAGCAGATATCCCTGTATTTATTTTTCATCTTTGCAGGATTACTGATTTGTAAGGACTTTGCTGTAAAAGCAGTCCTTATCATATACTAGAAATTGCCTTAAGGAATTTTAAAAGCCTGTTCATGCAAATGTGTGTGTGTGCTTGCAGAGGGGGAGGGAAGGAGAAGAGATAAAGAGATCACTGAAGTCTTATGGCAGTTTGCTACACAAATCTGTAAGGTGCTGTGTGTGGTTCTGTCCAGAGTTCATGCAAAGAGAGCCCTTCACCAAACCGCACCGTAACGTAAAGGGAGCAACACGGCCCTGCACCATTAGCTGGGGAAATGGCTGAGGGCTCCAACCAGGCACAAGTCCACCTCAGACATGCAACAGCAAACACAGCTGTCACCAAGAGCTTCCTGGTAGAACCTTCTCCTAGCTACAGCTATTAGATGACAGGCAAGTTAAGTACTTGGAGTCAGGAATGGCAGTACATGTAGACATTTTCTTCAGGTTTACGTGCAATGCTTTTACAACCACAAAGAAAACAGTTTTACCTAAAAGCAGGTTTTTCCTCTTGCTTTAATGGGGAGAAAGGATTTTCAAGGCCTGTTTCTCCAAAGATATTATTCAGGCCACTATATGAAGGTCATTGACTATATGATCACCTAAAAGCATACTATTAATATTTTAAAATGACAGATGTATTATCCATGTCTTAAACGCTTATGATGTTCACTGATGTCCAAATCCTCTTTTGAATAGCATTACTATTAAGTAGAACAGTCTAACAACATCCAAAACTGTATCTAGAAAACAAATGCCTGGGAGCCAGATGATACAGTCTTTTTTTGCACCAGACTCCTATAAAAAGCATCTATGGTACGCATGTTCTGCTAGAGCTGAAGATCCAGCTTTAAAAGATATTTGAAACATTCTGTGCATCTTCTTGTGTATGTTTCTTTTGCTTCATAGGTTGCTAAGCATAGGAACAAACAAGTCTTTACTGATGTTAGTTATAACCTCAATTATAAATTATTATGGGAAATTATAAGCCAATCAAAATTCAAGATGTAAGTATTTCAAAAGAAACACCTTACCCCCGCCCCAAGCTGAAATGTAGCAATTCTACAAATCTGCTCGGACAGCAAAAAACCTCCACAAATATCTGAGAGTTGCTGCTCGCTTTCTACCTTGTGCCCAAGTTCCAATGCAAGTTGATTCTTACCACTTCCCACTCTAGACTTCTTCAAACAGTCTAAATTGAGTCCTCATAAGTAAAGATCCTACAACTTTGTCGTAATTTCCCACCTTTGTAAATCCCAATGGTTTTCTCCACAGCCTTACTCTCCCCTGTAGTTTGAGCTTAGTACAGCTTCACTGAAGACTGTGGGATCTGCTACTGCAGGTGCTCCCCTGCAGAGGGTCATGATTCCCACACATCGATTCAAGGCCCTTTTATCCAAAGTCTGGGCATCCAGGACATCTGCAGATAATACTGTAATGCGTGCAGTCAAGCACATCAGGGAATCAGACTAGTCTTTAATTATCCAATTCAGATCAGGGTTTAATGCAACTAATCCAACTTTCTTCCCCAATCTACAACATCACTGCAATCACAGAAGAACACCAGTGGATAAGGACAATATATTGAGGTCGATTTTGAGAAGAAACAGCTGGATTTTATCACTACAACCTCTAAAGGTTAGTGGTGGTCCCATGACTCCTAATTTCACATTAGCTTAACTCCCCAAAGACTTATGCAATTAAGCTAAGAAACAAAATCTTATTGAAGCAATTTATTACGTTCAAATTACATCTAACTTCAGGGACACTAGCCCTGAAGGCCAACATCTGACAGGCTTTTCAGATTCCTACACTTGCCAGGATTTGTTATAATTAACAGCAGGAACAAGCAAGCCTGAACTTTCCTTCAAGAGACAAAACATAAGTGCAAACCATGCATTACAAGCAAACATTATGTTGGGGACAGCATTAGCCAACTGTGTACCAATTGGGTTAAATGAATGCTAACAGCTTGTGTGGGAGCCAAGTGGATTGACTTTCGTGTGGGAGATAATTTCCTAATAAAACTTTCTAGATGGCTAAATAACAGATACAAGCACAGAATGTTTATAATGCTTCTAGTGGCCAACCACAGCAGAAGGAAGGAATTGCAAATAATAAGGTGGATTGAGTTTTTTTTTTTTTTTTTCTTAAACTGTAACACTGTGTCCTTCCTTCTGTGGGCAGGTTTCACACTAACACGGGGCTGAAGGATTCAGTGCAGCATTAACGAATGAGGTGCAGCCTCCAAGAAAGGAACTAGATTCACAAGATTTTTAATTGCAAACCAATGTCTGGAGCTTTCACAAAACTCTAACATTTCTCAACTCCCCACCTTCAAAAGCCCATTAATTCTTTTTAGAATTACCAGCATTACCAGGGAAACTGAGGGAAAAGAGAAGCTCCAAAGCACAGGAAGGGACATACAAATGGCCTCAGACCACCTTCCCCTTAATACTACCATAGAGGTTCATTCCACCACTCGGAACTATTTGCCTTGCCCCTTAAGAAAGTTGTGACAGTGGCATTACACCAAAGCATATACTCCAGTTTTCAATTACTAATGAGGTCTATTTTTATATGCACTTTAAATACGATGGCAATAAAGTAGCTCAGATTTCAACCTCCTACATCGGCTCTTCTACTGCAATGTAATTATTGCCAAAGTCCTTCAAAATTAAGAAAGGACAAACTGAAGCCCGACATCATCGTGTTCACTTAGAGTCCACAAGTCTCTCCTGTTTTAACAGATTTCAGTAATGTTTGTGATAAATTGATAGTGATATCAAAGGAATCTGAAATCTGAATAATGTATATTTATTCTAACTAGCCTTTCAAATATTTAAAAGTATGTCTCTTCAGGAAGAGAACATTGTGTGTTGTGGTGTGTATAGTTTTACAGGCAAACCCATGACAGCAAAGACATTCCTCTCTGAACTGTAGATGCTTTCTTCTCCACTTTTTAAATTTTCACTAGTCTGGACTTTAGTGTTTACCTATAAAAGCAGTTTGCAAAATATCTCCTCCTCAAAGAAAGAAATCCCATCTCTCCACTTCCATTTACTTTGTACACCAAATTAACAATCAAACAGAAAAACAAACACAAATTGAAGTGCTGCATTGTTTCTCAGCTTCATGTGTTCCATCACCTCAACTTGAGCTGACAGGAAACTATTTCACGACTTGCTCTAACAAAATAAAGCAGCGGTACAGCAAAGTGGCACCAGACAGGAAATCAAACATCCAGGGCCAGCAAAGGTTGCTCAGAGTTAACCTGGACAGCAGTGGAGGAGCAGGAAGCACCAGTACCTGAGGTACTGCTGATGTAGGGAAGCGTGGAGGGGGTGTTGTGCAGGCTAGACTGAAGCTCACGGCCAGGACGGAAGCCTGGGACATGAGGAACAGCCCTTTCAGGAATACTGCCAATCCCCTGTGCAAGGCCTGCCATGCACACAGGGATCAGAGCCTCCACGCACCCAGAAGGGGCACGGCATAAAGAGTAAGTGACTTAGGGGCTGGGGGATGTTCTGAGGTGAGAAACGGGATGCACCTGCATCATTATTAAGCTGCAAAAACCGAAGAAGTTAGAGACTGTCTGGACTGGAAGGTAGGGAAGGCTGAAGGTCAGGAAAAGCAGCCTGTTCATATGGATGTAGCATGAGGTGGACGTGGATAAAATTCAATGTGAGGGCAAAACTCAGAAGTTTACCAACAAACACAAGTGTAGGTCTGTACCAGCATGAGATGCCTAAATATGAAGACAGAACAGGAATTACTGGGACCAAGAGATCACCTCTGTAAGGTAAGTACCCAGGGGCCTTGCAGGAGCATGCAACGTTACCGGGCTACCAGATTTCTAGGAATGACAGAAGAGGATTTACAAGTGAGGGAATAGTACTGTGCATCAAAGATTACATAGGTTTCTGTAATAAGGAGACAGAAGCACAATGAAATCCTTTTGCATGGAAATCCTAGGCTCTAATAAAATATATATGAGATAAATATATTAAATTACTTCCCAATAAGTTTGATAACAGTGAACAGAAACTGTGAAGCCAAACTGAGATCTGCAAGTTTGGGACTGGCAGTAGGCATGTGAGATTTCAGCTTCTTGAACTGCATCAATACTTCATCAGAATGAGCAGGGAAAAAACCCAAAGTAAACCCAATCCAAACCAAGCCACCAATCAGACAAAAACACCAGAGGGAAAAAAAAAAAAAAAAAAAGATTGTTTCCTGGAACAACTAGTTACAAAACCCACATGAAAAGATGCCACTCCTGGTGTGGTCTCGAGTGGTGCCCACTGTTAATAAGAAGTGCTCTGGAACCACAATACAATTAATTTCAGTGTTTTAGAGAAAGAAATGCAGCACAGAAATGCAGAATTTTGGGGGATTGGCCTCTTCTCCCAGGCAACTAGCAATAGAACAAGGGGAAATGGCCTAAACTTGCACCAGGGGAGGTTCAGGTTGGATATAAGGACAAACTTCTTCACCGAAAGAGTTGTTAAACATTGGAAGAGGCTTGCCCAGGGAATGGTAAAGTCACCATCCCTGGAAGTGTTTAAAAAATGAATAGACTTTGTGATACGGTTTAGTGGCCGTGGTATTTGGTCAAAGGCTGGACTTTATGATTCTGTGAATTAAAAGAACTATGTAATGGGAGGAAAGGCAAAGCATCAAAATACCCTAAAAGAAACTGTCCAAAAGAAGGCAACCTAGAGGCTGGTAAAAAACCCCCAAACACTAAATACCAAACCCTGGAAAAAAGTGCAATAAAAACCCATGTAAAAGGCGCACAACACTGCAAAAGGAAAAGTTTGTGTGGGTCTGAAAAACAGACCTGTACGGCTTAATGGAAAAATTAAGGAGGCTACTACTATACTCCTACCTTATTTTCCTCTTTGAGGAATGGAAAACTTGTCCAAATAAGGAGAAGCCAAGAAACTGCTCATGCCTAATGTAAGTATAAACTTAAAAGGACCAAAGAGAAACTTGAAAAATGGGGAAGGTGCTCTATTTTAACTTTCCAAAATGTATTAAAAGCAGTAAACCAGCTAGGTCACTGGCGGGACTGCTGGATGACAAAGGTGTGAAGAGTAGCACTCAGGGTAAAGGACAGGACCTTAAAAGAGAAGCTCATATATTTGCTTGCAATATTTTTTCTTGCTGAAATGGGTTGATTCCTGTACCCATTAAATTCTTTGTACCAGATCACTCAAAGGAACTAGATCAATACGTAAACAGACAGAAAGTATTAGACTAAATAAATAAGTTTGATGTCAGGAAGTCACCAAGACCAGACAGCATTCATCCAAAAGCTCTCAAATGTGGACTTTGAAAACAAAGATGTGTAACCCATCATCACAAACAACCATTGTGCCAGAAAAACGGGGAGTTTCCCTTCTACAAATGAAGGCTTTAGAGATGATGCTGGGAAATACAAACTGAAGAGTCTTACATCCCTGGGTAAGATAGCAGGGTCTATAAAAAGATCACTAAGCACAGAGATAACCACAGTCTGTTGAAAAAAATTGGTGTGGGTTCTGTAAAGGGAAATCCTGCCTCACCAATTTGCTGGATTCCTACAACAGTGTCAAGGAGCAGGCAGATAAAGGGGATTCACTGGACGTGACATATTTGAATTTTCATAAAGCCTCTGACAGGGTTCCACACTGAAGGCTATTAAAGAAATTAAGCTGCTACGGGATTAGAGGAAATGATGTTTTATTGACCAAAAGCTGCTTAAGGGAGAGGAAGCAAATGGAAGGACTTAAGGATGGAAAAGATTCAGCAACTGGGGTCCTCCAGGGATCGATGCTAGGACTGGTTTTACTCTGTGTCATCACTGATGAGTTGAAGAAGGGAGCAAACAGTGAACTCTCCAGTTCTTCACATTTCTTTCAGAAGACCCTAAGCTCTCACGGGTAGTCAAACGCTGGCTGAACTCCAAAAGGACCTCAAAGCTGAACAAACAGGGTGAAAATGTGTAAACAAATAAGGGGAAAAAAAAATCACTGAAACTCTGATTGCATGATGCTTGACTTGGAATTGGTGGTTACAATTTGGGAGTTGCTGACCCTTCCCTGAAGCCATCCTCTCAGTTGTGCAGCAACAGTCTCAAATCCCCCAAATATTGGGCAGCACCAGAAAGGACAATGAGAACAGGGCAAAGAGAGTCACTCTGCAGATACAGAAAAAGATTATGAATCCATATTTTAAATATTGTGTGCAGTTCTGATCTCTGTAGCTGAAGGAGGATGTAGCAGACTCAGAGACAGCCACAGAAAAGACCAACTAAAACATTTAAGGAGAAAAAGCCCTGCATAACACACAAGGAGACACTAAAAAGGCTGATTTTTGGTTTGGACAAGGGAAGCAAAAGGAAGGTTATGACAGCGTAAAAAAAATAAAATACATACATATAAATTCCAAAGATAGCAGTTAAGAACTATAGCTCCACAAATCCTGCAAATTCAAGGGTAAATGGTCACTTGTCTGTACCTTCCTGAATATGCAAAGATCTAAAGAATCTTTTAAAATTATTATTAGAACATGGTATATATATTTTTACACATACAGTTTTCTATACACTGGAGAGCAGCAGTGTCACTTTAAGCTGTCTTGCTGATCCAAGATAGTATTTGATGAAGACCCACACTACTTGCCCATTGTAGTTCACCGAAACAATCTTCAAGTGGCTTTAATCTGTTATTTTAACAGATGCACTCTGGCCTTTGTACTGCTCTATAACAATATGTGAATATTGTATGTTGGCCAAGTTAGCAGGAGGTTTCCCACAAAAGCCTAACTGTTTGGATCAACAGGCTGCCAAGGACAGAACCTGGATCAGGTTAGATCTGTGGATTACATCTAAAGGGTATTCCACCACTGGTAACTGAAAATGAGCAAATTTAGGAGATACCTATGTCTTCTTTAGAACTCCTTTAAAGTTTCAGAAGTGGGGAAAAAGAAAGTTGAACTATGCAGTAAAAAAAAAAAAAAAAAAAAAAAAAAAAAAAAAAAAAAAAAAAAAAAAATGCAAGCAAAGATACAAGAGGTGGACCAGTTCAAAACAATGTTCTCTCTAGCAAAAAAACAGGATCTGTTAGGAACTACGCCAGTACTGCTGTATTGATGTTTTTGCCTTTCTTTCAGACAGTCTGTTTTGATAAACAGAGAACAGTACCACAAACAGAAAAAAAGGACTGTGATACACAAAAAAGAAAAAATAAACACAGGCTCTCAAAGCAGCAACATATTTTGGGCCAAACCTGACAGTGTGAAGAAATTAAAGTTGTTTTTGTTATCCTCAGGGTTCAGATACACTTTTGCATAAAGATCAGGAGTTCCTTGAGTGGTTGTAAATAAATGCTGCCTGGGGAGTGGAATGCCTCCTCTCACATGTGCATGAGGTCCAGGGTGCAGGGAAACTTTACGAATCTCCAGTGTAAATACTTTCAAGGGCCACTTTGTGTAGCAGAGGTTTTCTGATGACTGTGTGCTTTCAGATCACAAATTCCCAAAGGGAAGCTACAGATGCCTACCTGCAGTAGGAGCTGCTTGGGAATAACATAAGTCCTGGCCTACAATCAGAGGAACACACACTTGGGGCTTGGAGGGATGTTGCAAGGGGTTATTACCCACACCGAGGGGGTGTTATTAACACAGATGCAGCACCCACAGGTATTTGTGATTTGGGAAAATGAAGAATCATTTAGGCTTGCCCTAATCTTGCATTCCTCCTTAGACATCTGAGTTTGGCTGTTGGTAGAGACAAGAAACTGGGCTACAGGAACTCCAAATACAGTCATCTTTATGTCCTTGTTTTGAGATGGGTAAAGAAACAAAGGTGCTACTCATGCTCAGATTGACTTTCATTTTCTCTGATTCTGGAGTCCTATGAAGAACTACAGCAAGGCTTGAAAACATTCTCATGAACTGATGCTGCCCTTTAGTGAAACATTGTTGGTTTTGAACAAAAGTGCAGTGATTAACTCTTACAGTGAGAAAATACTTTGCATTTACCCAGACTGTCCTTATCTGCAGAATATTGATGCATACGCCCACATCTGTGTGGAAAGTGCCATTTCAAGTAAGTCACCCACAAATTACCAGGCAGGTTCTCATCTTACTCAAACTACATCTAATAGGGAATTACAAGGGGTCTAAAATGACAGATCTAGTCCTAGACGAGAAGTAAAAATGCCTTCAGTTAAAACTGAATGACCATCCACTTTGTGGCACCTGGTGAAATCATGTTATTAAAAAGTTTTATTTTAATATTTTGCACAAAATAAACCCAAGGTTTTTCCTCTAAAGGAAAAAAGTATGATAGAGTATCAAGAATTGTTCGAGTTGGAACGGACCTCTGGGGATCATCTAGCCCAACCCCCACAGAACTATGCTGCCAACTAGTGTTGTTATTAAAATCCCTCCAAAAACATCAATGAAAATTTTACATTTTGAAATATGAAAGGTAGTTAACACTTAAATTCTGCTTGAACAGATGCAGAATGACAAGTTCTTGATGTGAGATTTGCTGTACATACTAAAAAGCCATTGTACACCTGATACAAATTTCACAAGAACTGATGTCCAGCCTCAGCTCTAATCTACATCCTTTCTTTAGTTACTCTAAAATAAATGACATCTACTTTTCAATATTCTTTCATGCAGCAAGAACGTGACAGCTAGCAGAGATCTGAACAGATTATTAGCCATTTCATCACTATAAAACTTACTTCAGACTGTTTTATATTCCTCTTACTCTTTAGGAGCTTAATAGTTTAGCTTTTTAATTCTTTCAACACATCTATAAGCAAATGCTTGTTATCATTCTTTTAATCTTGAAAGACAATGGATGTGATCAAATCTGGGCCACAGTCCAGATAAAAACTGTTTTCTATTCCCCCAGTTGTTTTCTATTCTCTTGTACTTCACTGTCTAACTGGATCCTAACAAAAGTGCAAGTTTTGGAAAAGTGTTTTTTCCCCTAGGGAAGTTAGGCCAGTCTGACCTCCTCAAATTATACTGATCCAAGTGATGTACAGATTTTCAGAAACGCACACATACATATGCTTTCAAAGTGTTTGTTCAGGGACTGATATACTGCAGAGTCAATAATTCTCAGGAATTCCTCTGACTTCTTTAAGACAGAGTCTATATGTACTTGCTATTTTTATTCAGTGTTTATCATTGTCACATGCCGCTATTTCACACACTCTTTCATCTACAATGGCCAGATAAATACCATCTGGTTATGCTAAAGCCTTCAGGCAGAATAATAAAGATGTAGATGTGTATATAATGCTCTTTCAGGTGCAAGAATGATAAAAGTTCCCATGTCCCACAAGATCTGCCCCTTAACACCAGACAAAGCTGGATGTGAACTCTTAGGACATTTATTCAGCAGGGGGAAAACCAGGACCTCATTCTTTCTTCCCAAACTAATTCCTACTTTTAACTTGATGACAGTGTAGTAAAACAGTATCAATAAATTCAGTGCAAGAGTTTCCCCTCCTCCTTTCCCCTTCTAAATAGTTCTTTGAGAATTCAGTACCTGAGATGTACTTCACCTGTGCCTCAGTGCCAATACAATCATTTGCATCTTATTCTAATGACCACAATAAATACTGTCCAGCAGCATGGTCCTCCCCAAGCAGGACCATGACATTATGTCATTAATGATCTGGACAAGCCATCTTCAGTAGTGAGAGGGGAGAAATACGTGGGAAGTCACTATTCTTTGGAAAGGCTGCCAGGTGCTGGAAAACTTCCCCTAAAAATGTACCAAGATCCAAACTTGTTGTAATGAAAGGGAGTCAATAACGAATAAATGGTAGGAAAAAAATTGCATCCATTGGTCATAACTGCATGTGAAGCAACAGTAGAAAGCAACATCCCTGTCTAAAGCTAAACTAATCTTAGTCCCTGTCTAAGACCAAACAAGTCTGATCTCTTCTAAAACAAACAACTTGTAGCTGGAAAATGCTAAAAAAACATTAAAATGCATAAACAGTGGCAAAAAGTTCAACACATTCGAAAGGATATACTATCATAATCTGCCTATTCTAAAATGGCACCATGTTATCAGGTATGTCTGTTATTCACTGTTGTTCTGATAGTGAATGCCTGTTTTCCAGTTGCTAGTATACTATGCTTTGTTTTAATCTTGTTGAGCAAGTCAACATCATGATATTTAAGCTTGCTGGCCTAAAAAAAAACAAAGCCAACCTTGCTAAGAAAGACTGTTTAAACTAGAGCTGCATTTTCCAAAATTCAAAATGCAGTTCATTTTTTCTTCAGAATTTTTTTCCCATTTACAGTTTGCTAACACAAGCTATCAGACAAAGCATGATAGTACTCCCCACAATCCCTAAAATGTTCCTTATAACCTGCTCTGTTTACTGCTGAAGACAGCAGCCAAGAGCTGACCATGTCCTAGGTAAGTATGGGTTTTTCCAGAAGTGGCATAGGTCCTTCTAAGGAATTGAGATTTATAGAACTGAAATTAAAATGTATTTCAAGAAACACACTATATCTGTGTGGAATTCAGATTTCATTCACATGGGAAATGGCATAGTATGGGAAATGAAGTCCTCAAGTAAAGTTGTGTTTATCAGAAGTTTGTTTTCCATGTAATAAATTTCAATCAGAGTTGCTAGATTCAAAAAGACATGTCAACCTTATCTTTTAAAAATTACCACGATTGCATTGCCATTTTATTCCGATGAGAATGGAAAACAAAATTCTCAACCAGCACGGACACAATTATGAAATATTCTTATGAAATAATATGTCCTTTTCATGTGTGCATAATACATTTTAGTACTGTAAAAAAGCAATGCTAAAAAATGTCAAATGCATAAGTATGCCTAATTCAATTCTTGTTATATCTCTGAACAGACCAGTTTTTGGACTTCTGGATAACAAATGGTGAAACGATCTCGATCTCTTAGAACAAAAATTGTTTTTCTCCCACTTTGTGTCTGGAGGGCCTAAAAGAATGACAACTATGTTCCACACTGTAATTTATAAAGTGTTCTTAATCTACATAATTTATATTATATGGAATACATGTGACTGCCACAATCACATGGAATGCCCTGGATAGATATATCATTTATCTGCTCTGTAATGGGTAACAACTGGTTGGCTGCACTTCATTCTGTATAACTGCCTTGTTTTTAGCCAAGGCCGAGACAGTAATTACCCCAGCCCTAACAGCAAGCCTGGCTGAAAGATACGCCTGGACTGCCTGCCATGGAGGCTCCAAAAGGCTGGATGTGGAGTAGCCACCCCAAACCATCTGATTACTGCTTGACTCCAGACTAAAGAAACAGCCAACAGGGAATTTCAGTTTGTTGGTTCCCTTTCCATAATTATATCATGCTTCATGCAAACTGGAAGATTCAATAGGTGAAGAGGTCTTATAAGGAATTTGAACATTTGCCATCTTATCATTAGGTAATGACATTTTAATAGTTTAATTAACCATCATTCAGTGAGAAGTTCAGTATGAGAATGGTTGAAACTGCATAATAATTAAGTCATGAAACAAGATATGCTGCAGGGAAGGAGAAACAATCCTATTTGTTTTGAAGGGGGTCTTAAAAAGAGTTGGGTTGATAGGACAAGAGGGAGACTGCCCAGTCTTCAAAGGGTACTGTAAAAGGGTCATAAGGCATTTAAAAAAAATACTTAAAAACTTTTAATAATTGAAATCACGTTTGATATTTAGCCATAAGAAGTGCCCATTAGGAACAAAACGTACATAAAGTAAAACCATCCTAAGACCTTACAGTACAAGTGCTAACAATATACAGTGTTAACAGTTTTGTTGCTCACCTATCCAAAAGACTACTAAACAAGGTGAAAATGTAAAAATAGACAATTTCAGAATTTCTAATCACATAGCACCTGAAAGCAGTTCTCAAGGAGTTACACCTGCTAATGAAGTGACATGGAAACAGCCACACTACAACCTATTTTTAGCAGCAGAAGGAACAAGTCCCAGCCACATTGGGTGAGCCAAGAGGTAGGGAGGTGGCTAAGAAATACCCTGCAGGTCCCTCAGTCAACACTGATACCTTGCTCAAAATTCTGGACAGTTCTGTGGAACTACTGTGGCTTCTTCCCCCCACCCCTTCCACCGCCACTTGGTATCAGTAGTGCAAGACTCAGAAGTTCCACTTTGAGACAACTAGCAACAGACAGTCAGGCACAGATATGGCTGAGTAACACATCAACTACAAATAGAAAGATCGATCATGTCTGGCCCTCCAGCAGAGTGCAGGTAAATGAATTATGTAGAAAAAAAATAAGTTATCCACCAAGCATAATAAACAGCAAACCCTGAAGTGTTCTGTCCCAGAGTTTTCCCTTACAGAAACCCCAGCACTTGTTTTCTGGTTAGATTACTCAAGGAACATAAAACTAATTTACCTGATTCTCTTGCGGTGCTGTAGGTGGTTTTAAATACTACAACAAGTTAAGCCTGTTTCCATAAAATGCTATTACCTGTTTGTAAGGTCACTGGGTATGCGTAGCGAATTGAAAAACTGCCAGTAAAATACTACTACTACACATTTTCCTTTAAAAATACACATTTCAGCAATTTGATGTACACATGTACCTGTACACATATGCAGCACAGCAAAGGGAATTGAGGATAATGCCAAATCCCAGTGCTAGAAGAAACATGAAGGTAAATGGCACCTGCTGCCCGTGGCTCCAAGTTCACTTTGACTTCAAATAACACTTGCAGAATTGGAGTAGGGAAGGGAAGGAGAGGACAGGAATGTCGCAGGTATCTATAGTGAAGCCTAGAAGAATGATGCCTACTAAAAGATGGTAAGATGGCTGAAGCACTGTGGAGATTACCTTCAGAGCATTACAAAGCACCTGAGGTTGGTTCTGTATATGAACAATTCTGTATATGGCTGAAGCCTGTCTAATAGACATCAATCAACTCACCTGTCATAGATGGTGCCAGCTTCCTTTGTCCTTTGTGGTCTACAGTACCTTCATAAGCTACAGTCACATCATACACTGCATCCAGATAGTCTTTCATTGTGTCAACAGCTACATGAGTTGCCTTCACACGTGGTGTCAGCACATGCTTTAATATAGCAAGTCCTAGAGGGGAAAAAATTAAAAATTACAGTATTTGAAAGGAAAGTGGACTACAGTCACAAAAGGAACACCATGCCAAGGAACTGCAGGCATCTCCACTCAAAATCACAAAAGGTTCAATCTCAATTCTCAGTTGAGAGAAGGTGCATGTGCGCACACTGCGTATGCTCTACTGAACACCTGCTGAAGATGAAACAGAAATCCCAAAGGATATTAAGGAGAGGAAGGCTGCTCAACAAAAGAGCTCTTCTCATAGCTCCTGGTCTAGAAGCAGCAATGGTTTAAATGTGGCTCATTAGTGGCAAAACAGCACTTCTCTTTACTGTTTATATATGTCCAACTGAGGTTAAAAAAAAGAGCAAATTATCTGAGAAATACTTAACACACAGGCATCACCTCCTGAAATTCTGTATCAGAAACAGATTTGGCAAGTGAGGAATAAGCACAGAGAATTTTAAGCATGCCTAATGCTCATCCAGCATTTTACTGCCCAAGGAGAGGTCAATTTAGTAAACATACTGAATCCTAATCTACTCTCCATCCCAGTAGAAAACTTAGCAGAAAGGGGGAGAAATACAGCACTGAGAACCAAAACCAAGGAGGAAATCTGTGCTTTCCTGTGAACATCCCATTACAACTGACTTGGCTACTACCAAATTCACAGTGAGAAAAATCAACTGTTGTCTTTAACTTCTCCAGGCCAAGACACATAGATTGGTATGACAAGGACCCAAGAGCATCAGGTTTAACATCCCTCTGCAAGTCTTAACAGCAGTGTTTAATATTCATTTTTGCTCATTTGACCCCTTCCACCAGAGCACGCTTTAGAACATAAAAATACACTGGGCTCAAAAGTATAGAACTGATTCTGTTTCCAGAATTTTAATATACAATAACTTTCAAAATGAAAACAAGCAAACCAACAAAACCAAACCCAAAACCTTTTCATGGCCTGAACACAGCTCTTCTATGCTTACTTGAAAGGGTTTCTAGAAATAAAAAAAAAATAAAATAAAAAAAAAAAAAAAAAAAGAAAAGAAAATAAAAGAAAAGAAATCACACTATGCAAAAATTTTCACTATTTTGCTATGGCATATCTATCTTTCCAACAGAGAAGACAGAGAAGTACTGGTGGTTTTTTCCTTTCTACCCTATTTCTCATTGGCTTACTCTTCAGTCCATTTTTAAAGAACCGTCCACTGGTGCTATTGGTTCCTGATAGATGATGCAGAAATTTTTCTAAACAAAAGTAATGTAATCTTTCTGCTTGCAAAATCAACTCAAAGGACTACATATTATGTCCTGATTTTGTACTGAAGTCCCTTGCTGGGCAAAGCATATTTTGATCTAAAATGATGAAAATATCTACTGTAAGATAATGAAAGTTTCTAACCTGCTCTAACCTTCTTAAGAGTTGAAAATTTCAGTATAAATCATTATCTTGATTTCTTAATATTTGTTAAGAATCTGCTTGACTGAACAGAGAGATAAAAGGGTATTTACTAGCACTCCTTCTGAAGTCATTGTTCTATGCTTTACTGGCAATAGCGATAACTGTCTATGCAAAATGTTATATGGATCATGTAAATATTTTGAAGCATAACACGGTGGTAGTGTTTTCTTAGCTTGTGAACTGTTACATCAAACACCTAATTATGTTATGTTTCAAAATGTTTACTCTGTAAATGAAGCACTGAATATTCTAGTGTATTGTCAGCAACTCTATTAGTGTTGACATTACATTCAACACAACCCTTGTTGGGCCAAATTCCAAAACATATTCTAAAAACACCATCATTCCTTTCCTGCCCAACTCATCTTCCCCTTAACCAAACTATTACTGTAAGGAAGAAAAAGGGAAAACACGCTTCAGTGAGAACCGAGTCCTCTAGACAAATTATTAATTTAGGTATCTTGAACTATTCACTGCTGAGTTTTTTTTAATTCATGACCAATTATGGTGATGAGGATGGTCAGTGACAATCTGTGAAGTGTAACTGTAGAACAAGCCACTCTTACTCCACATGCTGCCTGTGAACTCTTGAGAGTTTAAGTACAAAATGAGGATGTATCTAAATAAAATCAATAAAGTCCATAATTTATATTCAGAAATACTGACAAACTTGCAGCAAGTTCAGCACATCTTTTTAAAGAATCTGTTTTATAAAAACATTACCACCCATTCTTGCAATTACTTGATGATCTTTGCTAAAATCAACATAACAGAATTTAAATCCAAGTAGTTACAGTATTATTACCTTGGCAAGCTGCCTGCATCAATTCACAAAACACACTGTGCTTAAACTGTTTCTAATGTTGTGCAATGTTTAGTTAGAACCTCCGTCACAGTATTTGAGGTCATGATATTTTACTTTAAATGCCAAAGAAAATGAACTGGATACTACTAATAATGTAACACTCTACCTTAAAATGCTCTAGCTTTGCTCTTCTAACTCTCTACTGATAAGCAGACACAGAAAAAAAAAGCAAAAACTTGAAGAAATATGGTAAGCAATGATACTTCAAATATCATACATTTACTTCACTATAGTAAGATGCAGAATTACTTCAGAAAGTCTGCAAGAAAACTGAATGAATTAAAAGAATTACTTCGGCAAATACGAAAGCCCAAATTACTAACATCTATAGAACTGAATTTTACATCTAAACACAAAAAACTAAAAAGCCACCAAACAAAACATTATTTATCTAATCTCTCAGGGTAAAGTTATATATAACAGTAGCTCAGTACAACTGCTCTTCCTCTTCCCTTCATACATGGCAAAAACTCACAGAGCAGTTCAGTACAGGCAGGCCATCTACATTTTCAGACTTGGACTTTGTTAGTCATATTTGTACCCCTGATGTGCACACACCACATTTTAAAATGAAAACAACAAAACCCCTGGCTCTACATTAAGAATACCCTATGCATTACATTAGCATGACCACATTTCATCAACAAAAGTTATATGCTCACTGGAAGTGGATGTCAGAATTAGTCCAAGGGTTTTTTCCCCCCTTGTAAAACCACGTACTTGAAAATAATACAAAAACTGGAACTAGGGTGAAAAGCTTTAAAAATTGATTTCAATAGCAATTAGAACTGTCCTTTTTCATGTGAATGTGTATGAAGTGATGATATTAGGCTGAAAGCTTTGCAGTTATGCGTGCTGTCCCAAGTACTCACCCAACTCTGAGTTCCCACCAACTTTCTGGAACACCTCCAGTGATTGAAATTTCACTTACTGAAACCAGAGTTAGACTTACAAAATAACATATGGTGGGAGAGCTCATCCATTTGTATTCCATTGACTTACATAAACAGGACTCAGCTGATAGCAGTATTAAAAAACTGCATGCTCTTGTGAAAAGTATTTTTCTTTTACCATGAAATAAAATACAGGAAAGGCAAGTAATCTCCTTGGGAAGAGTACAACCATCCCACAGCCAGACATGGGAGACATCACACCTTGGTACACTTCCTTCTGTCATGGGTATCTAGAGAAATACAGTGTAGCTTTTTGTTTTTCTAAACTTAATTTCTAAGGATGACTCTTAATAACATCCTAATGGTTGGTGTCTCAAATGCTACTCAAGGTCCATATGCCACTTTTTTTAAACATTATATTCTCTTTTCTGTATCTCAATTTGTACTTTTAGATTAAGCCTGCTTACATGGAAGTTTAGAAAAAAATATTACCAAAAGCTATTTTCTTTAAAGACAGTTCCAAATAACATTCATGGATATTAAATACTTTGTATTGCTTTAGAATACAATTTAAAACTAATGCCAACTGGAAGGGAAACATTTTGTATTAGCTCAGTTGAAACACCTCTTTTTCATAGGACCTGTAAAAGCAATTCTCAGATAAGCATATCCTGCACAGAAAAATATCTTAGCAGAAAGCACGATTATTTGTCAAGACAAACTTAGCATTAAAAAACATTTACGTTAGCAACTTTTCTGCATAAAAACAAGGAAGATAATAAATGAATACCTAAAAAGGTTTGCTTGATTAAATGACCTTAATTAGAAATTAAACATTAATAAAAAATTCCATAAATGCCTTTTTCCAGGGAAGATTGTTTTGTCTTCATTCAGCAAAAATAAGCCAAGTTAAATTTAACTAGCTTCTGGTCCCTTTGGTTTTGACTTTTAAGAATTACGAATATTACAAGTAGGAGACTTTGGATTATTCCTATTTATTTTCGATTTTTTAAAATTCCATTTCTTAACATTTGGATAAAATTCATATTCTACAAAACCTAAGAAATTTGTGGTTGTTTGGGGTGTGTTGTGCAGGGCCATGAGTTGGACTCAATGACCCTGATGGGTCCCTTCCTACTTAGCATATTCTATGATTCTATGGCTGACTACTACAAAATGATGAGAAAACTACACATGTATATTTTGGGTACATATGAATGGAATAAATTTTATACCAGAAGCTGCTACAAAAAGTAATAATCACATATTTTGGGGGGTTTTGTAGATATTTGGTTCTATAGTCCAATACCATTAAAAAGATCCAAGCTTAAAAGATTAACATTTTGAGTGAAAGAGATACAATAAAAATTACCACTTCTATCATGACAAGATTAGTTAAATCCCCATGAAAATATGAGTGCCACCTACAAATTAATACTATTCAGCAATTCAAGCCCACTGACTAGCGTGGGCGAATTCCTGCACTTCTAAGATGCCTAAACTCATGGATTAGAGCCTGAAAGGGTCACCAACATGTAAGTCAACTGAATGACTTCATCAGATTTTGAAGACAGGAATCACATTAGCTGGCTGCTCCCACACAATGGAAAACGAAAGTGAATTTGATTACTGTCTATATACTTAAATACTGGAATACGGAAAGCAAAAGCTTGGGAGACAAGGAGCAAAAACACATGACATCACATTTTTAGTCGTTCAAGAGAGTAGAGGATGAAATATCTGATTATGGGAATGTTGCAATATGTCCCATTAGAAACACAGGAGTTGTCAACCATACTGAAAGAGAGAGCCCATCCTGGAAGCAACTGATGGAATCATCTCCCTCAGATATTTGCTTTCCACCAGGAGAGGACAACCAGGTCTATCAGGTTCAAATCCAGCTAATGACATACATCTCCTTCAGCTTGGAAGCCTCCACAAGAAAGGAGAAAACCTGACACATTTTCATCTAATATTCTGGCAACACCTGGCTTATGTGTTTCGCTGTAGCTGTGAAATCCCAGCAAATGCTGTTATATTGGGCAAATAACATAAATATCAGAATAATTTTCTCAACTTGTTTTATGAATAACTCCTGCATTAATCCTACCACAAATAACCAAACAACTTAGTTTTAGAGAGGTAATTTTTTCTTTCTTTTTAATACTTCAAGAATAGCATTTTTCCTTTCCCAAAGCAATAAAACAAACATATTCTGTGTTTAAAATACTTTCTGTTCCATCTCAGGTAAGAATCTGATCTGACTGGAATCTTCTGCCACTTGTGAAATGCATAAAATGAGTAATCCTTGAGTTTCTAATGGTTACCAGCATTATCCCTAGATGACAACATTCTCAGTCATCACAGTAAAATCAGTATTCCTGGAAGTAAGCAACTTTCTGTTGCTTATTCTCACTGAATTCAATTGTGGACAGAACTTACAATGGAGTTCAAGCTAATTAAGAGTTGCTGTATCAAACTGATTAGTGCCTGAAGGCTGATACATGTGTCAGGCTCCAACATGAAAACCACATATATTAATACCCTAATTTAGGGGATTAATTAACTCTAATCAATGTTACCTCTAGATATTTTTGGCATTCTTTGGTTTTAATAAACAAAAACCTGGTAGTATATTCAACTTGAACTTAGCAAAGCATTTAATGACAAATTTGAAAAAACAGGCCATGGACTGAATTTATTAATGTACAGTATCCTTTATTTCTTTCTAAAAATAGTACAGTTCTACTCCTTCTCTAGAAGTTTCTCTGTGCTTTATGGCCTTCAGCCTCAACTTAATCATCCAGATCTACCTACATCTACTGGACCTACCCCCTGGTGGTCTAGAGGTTAAGGATGCGGCGCTGTCACCGCTGAGGCCCGGGATCGATTCCCAGTCAGGGCCACTCCCCGGGCAGATGGAGCTCGTTAGCCCTGTAAGGCAATCCATCTACGTCCTGAGGACCTCGCTGCCACCGTCCAAGCTCGCTTGGCCCCGGTAGATGAACCTTGGGATTAAAGGGTGAGCTCAGTTCCGCGCACACTGTGTCTCACCTAAAAAAATCCAATGTGCAGGCTGGAAGGTGTAAAGACCTTCCCCGGTTCTTCGTTCACGAAGATTGGCCATTATACCCTGTATATTTGATTTCCTTGTGTTTCAGAAAGAGGGAAATCACCTATTCTTGCTAGGACTCAAGATCTTGTGTAGAACCCGAGTCCCACAGCAAAACAATCGTAACAGGAATTATCAGCATTTTTAAAAGTTGCGTCTCTTTCAAGGGTGACCGTAAGCACCTCCAAATTCTTTTGCTGTTGAGTGTCTTGCCATCCTATTCACAGACAGATAAGATTTATTTATATATTCATACCAATGAGGAAAGACATAATAGTTGAAACCAGCAATGTCAAAACATTCTGTTGTATGTCAATCTCAGCTATTTTTTAAATTTATCTTACATTTCTTTTTGTTGAACTGCTCCAGTGACCAACTGTAAAGAGCCAGTAACTGTGTCCAAAACTGGTGTTTACATAAAAAGACCATCAAGATATGAGATGCAGTTCATCAAATGGTTCCACTCAGAGCAGGTAATTACGTTCAGCCCAAAAATTCTGCCTAAACCAATGAACCTTTACTCTAGATGAGGATCCAGCTCATGGACAGTAAAAGTAAACACAAATCCCACAAAACCTCTTTATACTTCCTTTCTGCAAAACTAATAAAATACATACACACACTAATGTAAAAAACAGTATTTCAGACAGCATGATAAACACGAGTTACGCTTGTGCTCTGTGCTCTAGGAATAGTTTTGTTATTTTTGGGTGTAATAGCTCTGGTTTTATCATCAGTTTCAAGTTTAATTCTTCTTAATTAAACCACTTTTTCCAATATTACACTTGCACTGTTTTTTCAAAATAAAATTGGGCAAAAGTGTAGGAAAAAATCATTATAAAGTTTACATTTCAAGGTATAAAACAAACAAAAAAATTCCCCTACATGTCTGTAAAGCCAACCCTAAAGCACTGTGCTCTGTAACTAATATACTAAGATGACAAGACTAAATTATGAGACTTTGCTATATCCCCATGAAGAACGAAGTGCAATTTTAAACTGTAAGTTACAGTGTGCCCTCATTCCTCTGACTAACAGAACCACTGGGCATTACTACCCTTCCTAAAACTGTAGCAAACAAAAAGCCTTCAGACAAGTGTGGAATCGTGTTTTTAGTTCATCCGAGTAGTGTCACATAACAGTCTCACATGCTCACAGGGAGCACAACCAGCACAGCGTGCAGTGACCGACTGGTGAGGTCACGGTTCCCAGGCTGCAGCCAGAGCATCCAGCCAGGACCGCGGTGGCACTGGGGTTGCTGGGTGGAAGCTGCAGGCCAGTACCAGCAGTGCTGCACAGTAGCACGGTGGGACCCTGGGGAGCTGTCATCACATCCTGCCAGCTGCCATGTGGAATTCCCCACCCTCACAGCTCCCCGGTGTACTGGTACGTGCCGTGTACAGGTATGTGCCTTGCACTGGTATGGGCCTCGTAGCTCAGCCTTCAGAGCAGTTCAGGAGCAGCTCTCGGCGTCAGCCATCCTGTTTCTCAGCACACTTGTATGAAGGGTGCTCCAGTTCCAGGGAGTTTCTACCTTTGTGTGAACACGCAGGGAGCAGGGTTCTGTGCAGACTGCTTCCCAGTCTCTCCACATAACAATAAGACCAATCACAGAAGAACTGTGCAGTGAGGAAAAGCAGATCTAGAGGATTCTGCACTAGAATTGGAGATGTTTCTTTTTTAATAACTATTTGTCATGGGAGTTTTTAAAAGGAGTAATCCTTACAAAGTAAAAGCAGACCAATACTGGAGAGAAGAGCACTAGAAGAAGCAAACAGGTGCTCTGAAAGCACAAAAGCAGGGTTTTACTGTTTTGCAGACTGCATAGACATAATTAAGAGGTGAATTAAAGTAATAGCAATAAAAATCTTTTCCCTGAGAAAGGAGGAGTGGAAAAAAAATCCCTACCAAACACCACCTCCCCCCAAACTCTCAAAGAACTGCCAAGCTAAATGAAACATTTGACTTTCATTTCCGACAGGAAACTGAAGCAATGAACAAATACATTATGACTTAAGCTGTCCTGCTCATACACGCAAACAAATTCCATTCTTCCCAAGGAGAAGAAGAAAAGCATGTATCCTTTTGGAGAAGAGCTAACAATACTTAAAAACTTGATGATATCAACAGGCTGATTCACAGACTTGTGAATTCATTTCAGTGTGTCACAGGAATGAATTTCCCAGACCTATTTGTTATGCTTTGTTTACCTTCAGAGTGAATTATTTCGCTTTTGGTCAACAGGAAAAAACAAAATCAGGAAACATGTTCACTGAACATGTTGGACTTTAAAGTCTACATGTATTGTGCATATGATGTGAGAAAATACGAAAAAGCTTGGGACCCTTGGCTTTTTGCAAGCCTTTCCAAAGAGGAACTAATTCCATCTGTGATTATAGAGACAACGCCAACAATCAAGGTGACTTCAGAATAAAGTTCAACCAAAAGAAGGTTGAGACTGGAAGGTGAGAGAGGAAGACAATGAAAACGCCACAGGAGTATTAACACTAACTAAAAATGAAGTGATGGAAGACTTTTTCTTTTAAGGCACAACAATTTCTATGCAAAATACTCTTTATGTTGGCTAATAACTGTAATTGGAGCTACAGTATCAACTTAGGTGGAACAGCTCTGATTCAATGCAGGTAATTCCTACAACCTTGAAACAGAAAATAAGTACATACATAGATATAGGCAGAAACTATGGAGAACCTTCTGGAATATTATTACTCTTGCACATTGTGAAATGCATGAAATATCTGTATATAAACTACTATAATCTTATTTTATGGTAAGAGAAAGACTAGTTTATGCTATTTTAACCCTTTAAATACCAATCAGGCTGTCTTAACAGTTCAGTTAAGATTATCTTCAGATTGTATAACAATTTTATATAATATATATTCACACTGTAACTAAGAATGATTTCAAAACTTTTTTTGCTTACCTTCCTTTTCAGCAAATGATTGACTATCTGCAATGACTTTTGGTATTTCTGGATTGTAACGAGTCCCCTCTGGAAAAATCACTAAATACATCTGTGGGTTTAAAAAGAAACAAAACAGACAAGTTCTTATAATAAATGTAAACTGATTGCTTTTACAGAAATTATCAATACCTGATAGGTCCATATTGTAGTTAGCTCACACCATCGGTTACTGTAAGGATCCAAAGAAAATCAGAATACTTGAGCTAAAATTTCTTAGCTCTAAGAAACTTACTGTTTGAGGTTCAAAATAATTTCCTTTGAAAATACACCATAGAAAGTAGTCCAGGTGATTTAGAAAAGGAGATGGAACATGTCAACAAAAGTCAGTAAGTCAGGAGCAGCTAATATCAACAAGAGTAACAGTTTTAAGAGATTTTGAAGACAGGCAAGTATCTCCCAAATTACTGAAATTTTTTTTCTTTAATACTGCTCTTGCCTCTAGTCTTTTCTTATATGGAAATATACATTTAATTCCATCCATAAGCAGAAATCCTATTAACTGAAATTATGACAGATTACCTTACATGCCTCTATACCTCTCACCGCACTGGATATTAAATATATTAGGAACTGAAACTCATAGCTTAGCGTAATTTGAACTTTAAAGTCACATTCCTTTCAGCACGCATGTCTGCAAGGTTAGATTTCCCGAGTAAATTCATTCACTTGCCTGTTCAGCAACAAACTATAGGTTCTCAAATCATTACACATGTAAAAGCTGCCTAAATATCTGCATATCTGAGGGTAAAATTATGTACCCGAGTAGAACCAGTCAAATTTGATGAATTTTTCATTTTCTTTGAAACAGAACAGAGGTTTCTTTCTTTTTTAGTGTCTGAGTCTTGCATAATCTCCTACAAACAAAGCTGATGCAAAATATCACTTAAGCAGTGAAAATTTCATACTGGGGGCTCATCTGCAGAGGAGACCACAGCCACAAATGGTAACTAGCATGGAGCTGAGCGTGACACATTCACAGTGAAATGGCTACTGTGCCTACACTAACTTCTTAATTTATTATCTTTAGAGAAATGAGTCTCAAGAAATATTTGAGGGGAAAAAGAGATAGTATTTACAAAACAGTCCAAGGAGGATTATCAGTGAGTAGATGAAGACACTGACAAGTGGGAGTGCACACCATGTAAAAACACAAAGTTAAATGAAAACTGAGAGACACACAGGAATCTAACTTTGTGCTTCTGGCCCACAAAACATCAAAGTATCCTGGTATTGCACTTAGTAACTGCAGAAGAGCTAGAGAAAAGGCTGAATGCCAAAAGACAGGCCCCAGCAACTGAACTGTCCAGAGTCACCCCCCAGTGAGGAAGGCTGAAAGATGTGCTAAAATTTAGAGATGGGAAGAAATCTAGGAAATGTGCCAACCAGTGAAGGCAGCAGGGATTGAGAAAGAGGAGAATTGAGTACACAGCCTAGAACCTGGCAGGGCAAAAAGAAAAAAGAATATATTAAGAATAGGAAAACCAGTGCCAATAGAGTGGAGTAAAGAGAGCTACAGAAAAGGCTGCACTTGTCATGACATGTTTGGGGCAGAACTGGCAGACTGCAGAGGCAGGTAAAGTCCAAGAATGTTCAAGGGAGAGCAGAAATCCAAGATGTATACAGATTTGGTGGGGAAGAAAAGAAAAAAATGCGTTGAAGAGTCAAGGTGCTTACTTTTTTATAACATAACTGTAGTGTAAGTACAGGGACAAGTACAGGAATCCTCAGACCCAGCTGCAGTCCGCACTTTCCCCAGTCATCTATACATTTCGTCTATGAAGTACGCTGTTGAGATATATAAGTGACTAAGTAAAACTTTTCTGAGTTAGCTGTAAAAGACATAATATTCAAATCCAGATGCCTTTTTTTTTTTTCTCCTTTCATAACTGTGCTCGTATTCAAATCACATAATTTGGATTCTTAGAATGGTACTTCAAGATGAGGTGTTCCACTCCCCTTCTTCCCCATCAAAGACTGTATGCTTAGCTCTGAAGGGTAATTCAGTGGCTGTAACAGGTAATAGAGCAAAGGAAGGGAAGCACACAGGACAGGAACACCATTCTTGGTACAGAGGTCAGCACTTACAAGCATGCAACAACATTACTGATCTTCAAAGCAGATAATGTAACCACCAAAAGCTGATTACACAACAGGGAACAGTATCTACTTACTCCAGTCCTACATGTGTAATACAAAGCAGGGATTGAAATTATATTTTAATTATTCTTGTAAACCTCTAAAACACAAGCAGCTAAACGGGTTTGTTGACCAGAATCTGAATATCTCTGAATTGAAGGCATACCAACAAGACTGAGAAGTGGCCTTTGCTTTAAATTCAACACATATAAAGCTACTATGTAGCTCACTAGGACTACTTTAACTGAGTAAAACTCATAAATGTAAATGGATTCCTATTTATATTCACATACAGTCCTGCACAAGACAAAGATATCCTGCCAGAGCAATTAAGCCTACCAGACCTATTTGTATGACTGGCTTTTCTCCCAACACGGGCAGCAGAAGTTAAATCCTTAAGCACTATTTCCAAAGACTGGAAATCTCTAAGATTTTAATAAATAAATAAGCTCTCCTGAACTTGGAATAAGACTGTTGAGGTGTAGAAGCATTTTAATTGCCCAGAAACACCAGCTGCAGCTAAGGTCATTTTTATATGGATTTTTTCAATTATGACAATTAGCTACATAAAGTTACATATTTTACTGCAGTGGCTGCAAAATAAGTGCTCGTGTTCAAAATGGCACAGGCAGTTTTGGATTACTGTCATCCCTGATTCACTGAGACATGTATTTTAACCCAAGCAGTAGGTTCCTATGTTCAGTTAGGTGGTACTTTCTTGTCTGTTTCTACATGATGGTTGGGTGTCAACAAACTCGGTATCTCTCATCAATTTGAAAGCTTCAAGGTGAAGCTTTGAACCAGGATTCACTTAGTAGAATCATGCTGATTCTTGATGGAGTTGGAAAACCAGGAAAGAGGCAGGGGTTACCTACAGAGTCCCCACTGTAATGCTAGTGCACTTGCCACAATCCAAAATGAAATGAATGGAAGATGGTAACTGCATTCACCCAAATAGCAACTCTATTCATTCCCCCAGGATCGTCGAGGCCTCCCAAGCAAAACCAAACATAAAAAGCCCCTAAGGGGCTGTGCCTCCAGAACGGGGCATAGGATAGTCAAGAAGTCCCTGCCATATATCAGAGTGCCACAAAAGGAGCTGGGTGGAGCAGTGGCCCAAAGCAACTGATGAGAGTCCCTGGAATACAGAACAACCATAAACATACAACAAGAAAAGGTGATAAAGAGAAAAGCTGGCCAAGGACAGGGCTTTGGAGGGTGTCCTGGAGAAAGCTGCTGCCATTCTGTAGAATAACACGGAGCATCAATAAGTGGTAACTACTGACTAAAGGTATCTTCCATGTACTGTGCTTTTCCCAGGTGACAAGGGAAAACAATTAAATATTTTCATTTATAAAGTTCAGAATCGTCTTAAGCAATGTAATTGCTTAGTTTTACTATTGCTATTATTGCATCCTGAAAGCTAGAGAGACTCATATGTGTTTAGACCACTGCCTAGAAGGCATGTTTCTGGCAAATTGGATATGAAACACTATCACTAGATCAATAACTGAAAAAGATATGGTATGAGAAAGCCTACCTGGTATAATTGAAATGACATACAAAAGGTGATGTGGGGAAAGCAGGCAAGAACATCCATGATTTATAAGTTATTAGGGATTTGCAAACTAGTAACTATATGACAAAGTAATTACAATAAGTCTTGTAGCAGTTGCATTAACGTACCTGTCCCCTCCACGCTTTTATTGTTTGATTGGCATTGCTTCACATGACAAAACTGTGACTAAATTACAAAACCGAAACACATAGTAATCAGCTAAACACTGTTGTACTAGTTTAAATCTCACATCTCAGAATGCAGATTTCCTACTCTCAGTGCATGATAAAAATAAATATAAATTACATTTTCATTTATCAAACTGAAGAGTTAACTTTATAAAACAAGTAGATTGAGCGGGATATATTGTTGCATTGAGAAACGCATTCATCTTATCACAGCTTAGAGTTACATTAAAACAACATTAACACAGAAGTGCTCTTTAAACAGTGTGACTGTTTCTGTTCTCATAACAAGACATAAGATTGCAATTTGTTAGCAATCAGTCAGACTTCTTGGAATTTTAAACAAAATCACAGCGTTTCAAGTAAATTTTACCAAGAAAAGGTCCAATAATGCACCATTTAGGTGTATAATTCAACAACAGTTTGGAAAGTGAACTAATTGCCAGAATAAAAAAAATTATTAGTTCAAGATTCCCACTAAGAAAACACAGGTGCAATAGTGTTTCAGTCTAACATCAAAGTTTTGCGTGTGTCTGATATTGCTGCACTGCATCTGGGAAGAAGGGTGGACCAGCTGCAAACTGGAGGAAATGGGGCTGTTGAACGTAGGAAGGTGGAAGTCATAAGAGAAGGTGGGCAAGGAACATCACGCAGTCCCACTGTTACTGCATAAAAGGAGGCTTACCGGATCACTAATCCAGTTCTACTTTGAATGTAAGAGGCCAAGAGACAGCCTTACTTTTCCTGTCAGTTTTAACTCCAATTTACTTGTAATAAAAAAAAAAAAAAAAAAAAAACCAGAACAAAACAAAAACATCCACAGTGAAACAGTAAAGATCTTGCTACACTGAATAGAACAGAAAACTGGTTCTGTCTTCCTATATGTCTTCAATTTCTTAATGGGAATAGGGATGACTCCAGACTGAACATTAATCATCTGGATTCTTTTGTTTAATTGTATGTGCAGAGAAACTGTGAACAACAACATGACCCTTAACACAGATTCCTGTCCATCCCTAATCTATTGGTATATAAATCTTTCCTTAGCAGCTGAAAGGCCAGCTCTTCTCCAACACTACAGTAAAGAAAGAACACTACCACGTACACACAGAATGACCAAGCTTCACCAGCTGCCCTCAAAACTGAGGAAAAGATCACCCTGAGCTATAGCACACAGTGCATAAAAATTCCAGAGTAGTAGATCAGTTATTTTTGTATGAAGCTGATGAGTTTAGGGCATACTTGCTTTACTGATCAAAATGTCTTTTATTTTGAAAGCAATATGGTTGCCCATGAATGTCATGCTAAGTTGCAGAACTCCAAAGTATCTTCATGAATAATGATGTAAGGACAAAAGTTATCATGTCCTTCTCAGAGTAGTAACTGCATGTTAAAGGCCATTTAATAGCATCTACATTTAAATTCGCAGACAAAGTGGACTATAGAAAATTTAGTGTTCCCTCAAACAACAACTCAATGGCCTGTGCTTTTTACCCCAGCAGATGCAAATATTTGCCTCAGTAAATAGGCTTTTGACAGCTTTGGTTTTGTAAAACTTGTAATTTCCTATATGGTTTGACTGAGAGATTTTAAATGGAATGAATGTCTGCAGCAACCCTAGATAGTATGAGGAAAATGGCAACAACTGCCTGGGACACACATCCAGGTTCTGGGCCCATTTCCAACACCACCAACTTTACTCATTTAAGCCTCTCAGTAAGCATAAGGCCAGTTTGTTTTTTCAGCACAGACACATGCACAAACAGAAACTCTCTATCTGCAAAGAAGAAAAAAAAAAGACTATTACAAATGTCAAAACAACCCATGCACTCCTTCTACCCAAGCCTCACCTTTTATAAGGCTTGACAATATGAGCAGTCTAATTCCTAATCACATTTTTAAATAAAATGAAAGGGTAACTGTTCTGTATCAAGGCTTGCTTAGTTGGTTTTCTTAAGCTTTGCCAAAAAGGCAGAAAACTTTTAATACACATCAAGTAATGGAAGCAAAGCACAGTGATTCTAACCACTGAGCCACAAACCATACAGGGAGTCATGAGAAAAGTCACTTGGCAGTAACAATCATTCTTCAAATAGAAAATTATCAAGAGTTTGTTTTGGTAATTTTTTTTCCTCCTCCAGGCATAGCAGACAAAGTTATTCAGTTCTTAAGATGTCACTGCCATTAAAAATGATTGACCATCGTGATGATTAATTAACATTTGGTAAGAATGGTTCTTGATTTTCAGAAGTCAAGAATATCAGTCTCTGACAAGCACCCAGTAGTCAAAATGTTATCTTTTGAAACAGACTGTTTCTCTTTTGAAACAGACTGTTTCTCTTTTCTCTTAGTGGTTTCTCAAGGAAGGTGCTACAGTTCATCTTCTAATCCAGATCCCCCTTGCTCTCTACAGAGAGGATTACAAAGTTCCTATCATTCACAAAGGACTAGTCAAATTTTCCTAATTTTAATTAGAAGCATCACTGTAATCACAGGAAGTAACTGTAAAAACACAGAAAGAAAACAAATCCATGATTACCATCTTGTAGTTTGTGGGTATCGGGCATGGCTCTTTTCTCCAATAAGCCTTTGCCATTAAAAAAGTCAAAGAAATGAGAAGGAAGGTATAAGCTTACTGGAGTCTCAGCTTTCATCTGGGCCCGCAACTTCTCTCTCATTTCTTTCTCATTGAATTTGGCACTTCTTTTTACATAGACTCCTCCATGCTATCAGAGAGAGAGAAAAAAAAAGAAAAGCATTAAATATTTAGATGTAGTTTAACGTAGAATAGTTGACAGAAGAACAAACAAGACAACAATGACAAGTCACCTTTATGACTCATTACTGCAAATTGCCCACAAGACATTTTCTCCTAGGATGAAAGCACCTGAAACTAATTTTACATTTGCATGTATTTTAGTTCACAAAATCCATTTAAATAAAAATTGGATACAAAAAACTTCCCAGTTCATAAGACATTTGAAGTGTCTTGTTTAAAGGTGTTAAATAATTAACTGGAAGATGTCACTGGAAGTGACCCCATGGATCTATCCTTGACAACACTGAAATGCAGCTTAATTTGTATATCAAGGGAAAATCACACAAATGAAGTTACTCACATACAAGTATTTACAGGTCAATGCTTTCAATTTTATGCACCCGCTCTTAAATAGTGACTTATGCAAATACTGGAAATGCAAGTATCATACCTCTACATACAAACTGTATGAATAGCACAAAATAACTAGCATAGGTCTTGGACACTTCCATGCACTTCTTAGAGAATCAAATTTTCAATAAAAAGTTACATACAGAGATAACTGAATAAAGTAAACCAAAATCTGTAGAAGATAAAGAATTTTATAGAAGTATTTTTACTGAAAATTATTGCAAAAAGTTAGACTATGTCTAAGAAGAGATTTACTTTATAACTTGTTGCACACAATTTATCACAAAATCTTCAGTAGCAGGACTATGGCAAAGTACACATGAAGAGAAATGTACTTTTTTTTTTTTCCCCCCACTTCCACCACTTTGTTTTATCTATGGAGTAAGAGGATGCAAACAAACGTGTCAATATGAACTACTGATACAACAAAATCTGGAAAAACAAAATTAGCTTCCAAATAACAGAATTTCAGTTGGAAGGCATCTTGTTGTCATGGGTTTCCTAATGGACTCCATAACTTCGTAATATTCTTTTCTGTCCACCCTGACTATTAGTATTAGGTTCTGTCAGACAGCTTCTGTCCATTTATGGTTTCACGTGCTCTTAACAGGAAGGTGACACTAAGATTAAAACTACTAAGAGCTGAATCTCATTTAAATATCTGATCTCAGGAAAAGATACAGTACACATTGTAGAAACAGGGGTGGTGGGCTGTGTGTGGAAGTGGAATGACATGGCATGGCCAGGAATAAAGTTTGAAGGGTTAGGAAGAGATCATGCAAACTGCTTTCACCCTTTGCTTTTCATGGCATGGAGAGATGGCCATGTTGCTGCTTAGCTAGTGGTATTTGAGGTGGCTTTTAAGTTGTTTTCCAAAAGCTGCAGTGAAAAGGAACACAAAAGTCAGTGGTGCATTAACTCCATATTAAATAGTCTGTCTTAAAATTATTGTCTGTGGTTCTCTGCCAACTGCTCTAGCACTCAGTTGGGTTGCTGTGACTGCCAGGGAATCAAAACCATAAACAGAATTCCCCAGGCCACTAGGTTTGGCCTTTAGCAGGCAAGAGCACAGTATTGGGACCACCCCATAAGCAGTATTAACAGTTTAGACAGATAACGGCACGAAGAGAATTATGTTCCAAAGCTGGGTAGTAAACAGAGAGCCATATGTTATCTCCACACTCCACTTATAAGACCATTTTTAAGATCTGACACTAATAAAGGGAAGAAGAATTCTTAAGTAGACTTAAGTACAGTTGTATTCTGACACTTGCCACAACCACCCCTTTCAGGAGTGGTAAACTCAGTTTGGTATCAGAAATAATGCATCTACTACACAAGACTTCCATGTAATTGGTAAGTCATCATTCTGTGTAAGCTCAGCTAGGTGAAGCTTTGATAAATGGGAGAAGGCTGAAACCAAGGTCCTCCCTTATAAAATTACTAACCAGCTGCAGTAAAACGGAAACATACTGAACCAACTTTTCCTTGATTAATTTGTTAACTGGGAGAAGTGAAGTTACTATTGTACAGTTTGCTCAGGGACACCATAACACCAAAGACTCATCTGGTATCCCACCTCAGATTTCTTAATGCTCAGAAGCAGATCTGTACTTCTGAAGTAAACGAGCATACAGTCACGTACGAACAGACGAAGTATGCAGTGTAAGATCAGGATTTGCTGCACACAACCCAAGTATGTCACTGCGTCAGGTGCCCCAAGGCTCAGGTTTACAAAGCTGAAGAGAGGCAAGATGCCATATTAACTAAATATGTCGCTAAAATTCAGTAACAACCAAAAGGGTGCACAAGCTGAGGTTGAACAACAGAAGAGATTTGCTTCCTATGTTAAAAAATCAGGCAAACTGCGGGATATCAAAAACACTTATCAAAATTACATCCCAGCCTCACTGAAATAAGTTCTACCTTATAAATCAGACCCAAAACATAACAGGTTAATTGAAGTGTTTCTTTTCTTCTCTTGCTATTAGATAGCTGCCTCCAAAGAAGAATGCTAGTTATGCCATTGTATATAGCTTGAATTCCCCAATTTGTATTGCATTTCCTTTTCAGTAAGAGATCAAATATATGAACTCTTTTCAAAACAGATTTCTGGAAGTACTGTTTTTAAGGTTATAATTTTTTTCCGCTGTACTTTAAAAGCCCCTCTCTCAGTCAACAATGGATTATGTTTACAAATATACTTCCTTTGTGCCTGAATTTCGCTCTCCTGGACATCCAGACCACGTTTATTTCCAAACAGGATGTTTACCTGAGGAAGGGAATATGAATTCCGTGAGCATGGCGTAATTATGTGGTTCTGGAAACTTTTAGTGGAGTGTAAGTGACATCACTGACAGAACATCAACAGGAAGGGCAGGAAGTGTTTTATGTTTTTGCACTGTTTGGTGTGATAAAAACAATAAAAATACCTATTAGCTCGCACTGCAGGCCTTCAGCATCCCGTCTCAGACATTTAAGCACACATGCATCACCACTGTCTTCCAAATGTGTCACTGAATTAAATATATCTACATATATATATATATAAATAGATATAATCACCCCTCACTAAATCTTGTAGAAGCTTTATTTTTTTGAGGAATCCAAAGCTGAATAGATTTTATTTAATATATATGTTTTGATTAGAAATGTAAGCTACATTCAGATTCATTTCCACAGGAACCTTCTTTTAACACTCAATATACCAGTCAGGAAACTGAGCACTGGATATTCCAGATAGCAAAAGTAATTTTCCAAGATCTTGAAAAAAATCATTTCTGGACACATAGTGATAGTGGATGGAATATGTATCTTGTCTGTATTTTAATTAAAGCAGACTTAAATCACCATCAACATAATGACTACAGGCAAGAACAAAGAGCAAAATATTTCCATGTAACAGACTGGTCACTTTAGTGGATGAAAAATGTAGAGAATGACTGGGGACAAGCATTAGACAACTGAGAAGTACATTTTCTTCCAAAGGATACCCTTAGTGAGGTATGACAGGGTCTGATAGTTTGAACTTATTTAGGGGATTGGTACAGCAAACCTACCAACAAAAGAAATTGAGAACAGTTTTCTTACTTTCCCTGAAGCGTGTATTGCTCTAAACATACCAGTTTTAGCAGAGCCTAGATCTATAACCTACTTGCTATCTAAGACACTCATCCATAAGAAAATAAAGATTTTCAACCATCAGTTGAAAATATTGACCACTGAAAATATTGAATGAGATGCCAAAGATGAGGGAAAGAGTAAATTCTCCTCTTCAGACATACATATCTTCATTTATTGCTTTACAAATTAATATATAGTTCTAATCATACTCAGTACAGTATTTCTTTCAATATTCCCCACCCTCTTAGACTGGGCTGACAGTAAATTCAATCAGTCTAATTCTATTAGAAGTATTTTTCTACTTGATTTCTTTTTTTTTTTGCTTTTCTTTGCCCAGGTGGTGGGGTGGGGGAACAGAAAGCAGATTCATGTTCAACAAACACGTACGAACATAGAAAAGACAAAGGAGAAAAATCTTATTGAACAAGCACTTTGTAACAGTTATCCACAAATCTATCTATTTCTATTTTAACAACTAAGCACCCATCTAAATCCTGAGATAAGTACTGTAAAGCCATTTCTGATCACCTAGAAAAAAAAACAAAAAAACAAGCAAACCAGTACTTTCAAAAACATTCTCCTCTACATTTTATTTTTTGTATATAAAAACAGTCCTGCTTTCAGAAAAAGCAAAGAAAAGACATGACAAATTCAGAGAATTTTAGGGAGATAAGTCGTCTACACTGCCCTCCACCATTTTAGAGTGAAGATCACATCTACTTAGTATGTTGGCTGTACAGTGACCATGGCCCACTGTTTCTCAGTAATTGTGTACTTCTGAGTCACATCAGGTTGAGATCTCAAACTAAAAGGGACAAGAAGAACATTATGCAGAAAGAGGAGAAAGAAAAATGTAGTAATAGGATTATTGTTAGACTCAGGCTTTTGCTTAATTAAAGTCCAAAGCAAAACCATCAACACTTTCACAGGGCTGCCTTTCCTCCACTAAGATCCAATTTTTCTCTATTATATTGTGCTAAAACCAAACAACTGAAAAATAAATAAGTACATCACAGAAATGCCAATTTACTCCCATTTTGTAGCACGATACACAGAAAAAAAAAGTTTGCTTACACCTAGTGCTAAGTGGAGTTTTGGATTGTTAAAAGAACAAAGATCTAGAAAATTTTGAAATTTCTAAGAGACAGTTTTAATTCTACTAATGAACACCATCCATAAAAAGTATTCATTTACTGAGTCTTTAATAACTGTCTCTCAACTTAAGATACACATCTAACTACACTGAGTGAAACCAGCTATTTTCATGTGCAAATAAATGAATGCCAGCTCAGAACTACATCTTCCCAGCATACATGGCAAACAGAGGGAAAGTACACCTTACATATTTGACCCACAAACAGCAAGGAAAAGGTGAACAGGCTTACCTGTGAAAAATACCACCCGTAGAGCGGAAGCCATTTTAAGCCATCTTTCAGGACATACCGGACATGCCCAAGAGCATTCTGCCTAATTGCCAGCATGTCTGCAATAATCCAGTCAACTGCAAAGACAAAAGCCCAAAATACTCAGTTAAATTAGTTCTCAGCTGCTACCGATGAAACACAAAGCACATGTTGTACGTGTAAATGTCATTAAAGGTTTCTGAATTAGAAGTTCTTGCTCATTAGGGCAAGGCTGGAAAGAGACATGGTAAAGAGACAAGTATATTTTTTAAACCTACACAAGTGCTAAAACAAGCAAAAAAAAATACAAACCTGTACACTGATGATTTGATAAATATATTACATTTTCTTTATTTTTTGGCAAATCCCCGTAGATTATTACCTAAAAAAATTAAAAAAAAAATGTAGTATTACTTTATTATTTATTTTCATTGCATTAGGCAGCGATGACATCCAATGCAGTTACTGGGTATTTACTAGGAAAATTGTCAGCAAGTTAGCACCATCAACAGATAATCACCTATCACTGCATCAAGACCCACCACGCAGACAACTGACTCATCAATAAAGTTGTAAGTATTAATTAACGAGGGCTTAAGAAAGCTATCCTGTTTTTGTGCCTCAGCCCTAGAACTGGATCCATGGAATCTGACCTTCATTCACAAGATCCCTCCATTAGTATAACTAAAGCTAATAGCCAGGTACAAAATCATCATTTAACTTCATACATCCAATAAATAAGACATGCTTCAGCCAGATACTCACTCTTTATTATCTTAAGTTTTCCTGGGTTAGATCAATCTCAACCATTTGCCATGATTTTAACCATCAAGAACGAATTAAAAAGCATGAGGTTGAGGGTGTCTTTAAATTGGTCTGTGGCTTCCAGCCAGAATGTTTTTTTACAATTTTTTCTTTGTTATATTAAAGACACCCTTTAACCTTGTAGTTTCTCACTCTGAGAGGCAATGGCCTCTTACTGAAACAATCTTCTGGGAGCAGGACTACAAAGCAAGATGCTGAAGCAGGAATCCTAGTCACCCTTTTAAAATGGATTAATTTGATTCCTTTAATAGAAAATGAGAAAGGAATTAAACAATTTTAATTCTGAACTGAAGAATCAATTTCAATTATCTTCAATAAACATTTTCAATATTTAATGAAACTTAGCTTTTCCAATAAGCACATTCTAGGTAGAATTTAGCCTTTGCTCTGCCAATACCAATGGGTGTACTCCTCATTTCTAGAAGTTAGCTGTATCAGATATACACACTACCTCAAAATTACTCCATTCACCAAAAAAACCTAAAGGGCTATTTGGAAGGTTTACCCACTTATTATCATCACTTCCCTGGTCTGGAAAATTTTGGAATTTTATCTGGAAGATCTAACTAACATTCAGATCTTGATTGGTATCATTTAGTATGCTGAGTCTCATATGATGGTCTCAACCAGCATCTCTAGAAAATCTGCCCACCTCTTAGTTAACCTGTAATAATGGATGAGTAATGCCTTGTTTTGTTAACACTAAACAAAAAACCCTCATAAAAGCTGTAAGTTTTACATTCATGGCTTTTCCTCTTTGAAAATGCAACCGCAGTCTTGATTAAATTTTGTTTTCAAGGCAGAAACCAGATATTGCCAAACTAAGATATTCAGTAAATACATGAACAAGAGACCACTAAGCTTACAGTACAGAGCACATTACTTATTTGGATTAATTTCCCTCCCCCCACCAAAAAAAGGCATGCAATAATAAATTCTAACTGAACATTATTTGTAACAAGTCAGTTGACACGTGTATTCTAAACAGTATTGAAGAAATTCAAACACGATTTTGCTAGGAGGAGTCTTCTCATTGAAGTTCCAGAATTCATAACCTTACTGCTGACACTAGGTACCACTGTTCAGCGCAAGGCTGACCTTACAGTTCAGGTGCAAAAATTCTGCTGAAACAAATCCTGCTATTCTCACAGAGTTAAAGCCTCATTTTCCAAGAGTACACTTTCCCACCACTGTTACATGTGAGGTCCATAAACACTGTTTTCTTTAATTTCAAGTTAAGACTCCACTATGCAGTTTCTGGCAAAGACTGCTTTAGAGGAAGGGAAAAGGCCCAATACAACAAATCACTAAACCATAAGGTCCTGAATGCTATTCAAGCTTTTCTCAAATATATTAAAAAAAGAAGAACAAGAGGAAAACAAAATCTGCCCTTGATCCCAAGAGCTGCCCCACACAAGAAACAGGGTTTGAAATGAGCAATTTATAACTTCAACTTGTAAATATTTCCACTTTAATGCACAAAGTCAAGATCTCAGTGTAATCAGACCCACAATTTAAAGCCTTCAGTTGTGACTATTGCATGAGTAAAAACAAATATAAAGGATCATTCCCTTAAAAAAACATGTATGATGGTGCCTGCCAAATATAACAGTTAATCTGTATTATTTTTTATTTCAATAAGATTGGATGCAGTTCACTTTAAATCCCAAAGAAAATTTCTTATTGTTACTGTAAGCAATTTCTGTGTACAACATTATGTTTTACCATAACAGTTGTATGTGTTTCTGTGTAATGGACCGAAATCTTTTACTCGTGGTAAAACACAGAAAAATACCACTGTACAGAATTTAAAAAAAAAAAAAAAAATTCCTATTTATAATGGGTTCTCATTAAACATGCAATACCCACACATTTTATTTCAAAGCAAAGATAAAAATGAGAAAATCTGGAAGCTCTATTTTGTTTGCTCAGATGGCTCAGCCTAAGAGGATGCGACCACTTTAACTGCAGCATCATCCACTTCAGCACTGCCTATTTCACTGATCTCGAGAAAAGGCTTACACAGTTCATTAAAGGCCAGCAAACACCTATTCATGTGAGACACCCTCAGCTAGGAACTGAGCTACAAACTTAAGCCTGTTACTACAACCAGATAAGAATGGCAACTTCCAGCCTGCAATCCCAGGAGACACCTACTCTGTGGGCACCCAAGCAGCTCCCCTTCTGAGACCCAAGCATTTTTGCTTTATTGAGTTTCTGAAAATTTTCATCATACACAACAATGGGGTAACAATTAGAGCTTCAAATCCTGCAGAAATGTTGTCCTTTTTCCTTTGAGATGATGTCTGAAGAATTCACCTGCTCCTGGAAAAGCAGGTCCTTACAGGAGAGGCCTCTAATTTCTGGCAATCTGATGTCTTTCAGTGAACCAGAGACCTAATGTATATTATAGCTGCAGAAGGAAATGATATAGTACTTTTCTTCATAGTGTCCAGAAAACCTCTGACTCCCTGCTGTTTTACACAGCTAATTTTGCAGAATTCCTTGCTGAAGAGGCCATGCAGTCTCTGGCTCCTTCTCAGCCACCTCAGAAGGTGCAGAAGATATCTGGGAGTCACAGAGAATCACAGAACAGTGTGAGTTAGAAGAAACCAACAAGGATTGAACTCTTAAGTGAATGGCCCATATGGGGACTGAACCCAAAACCTTAGCTTTATCAGCACCATGCTCCAAGGCAAGCACTTGAGTGATTTACCAGGGACAGCAGTGCAGGAACAAGTGTCCACAGTGCCAGGCTATATTCAAGCCCATTTTGAAGCAATCTGAAGAAAGCGGTGGCTAAAAGACTCCTAGCCCCCCTCAGAAGAACAATGCTTCTCTCAGGGTGTGCAGAGTACAAGAGGGGGTAGTCTTCCCCTCTGCAGCCAGCAAACCAGGGAAGTAGTGCAGGAAATGCCTGGGATACAATTTTCAGTTTCAGAAGCTAAGTACCTATTTCTTCATATGTCACAGTATACATACATACATTCTACCTATCAGCCTAAAGAACCGCTAAATGTCCTGTCTGCCACAATGCAGCACAAGCTGTTCATATGCTCAGTGGGCACAAGACACACCTTGGAGTGTCACGTCCAGATGTAGCTCTGATTCACTGGCAGGAGGTTACAAGTTCTCCTGATGACAGAATTTACTAATTCAGTGATAGGCTGATCTAGGTATGCAAATGAGAGCTCCTGGGTAATCTGGTGACACCAGTTTCTGCTTCCCTACCAGCCTCTGCTTCTTCCAATGCATCATATTCAACTATGGCTGTGCTAACGTGGTAGGTCACATAGCAATGTAAAACAGTCCTGCACGGCAGTCACACCTGAATAACTCATAATTTCCAGAGCTTTTCACTGCAACAAGGTGGACACACCTAATTTAGAGCTTTACTTCTTGCTTATGAAATCTGTACATACCAAAGAAAATTAAATAGATCATTTAATCACGTCCTAGCTATATCAGCTCAGTAAATAGTGCCACGACAAAAATAACTCAAGAGGTAAAAGTAATCACACTATATGAAGACCTGCTTGCCAAACCCTAAGATGATTACCTTAATATTATAATTGGATGTGGCTGATAATGGGAGCAGTTAGAAGTTGATCTGCAAGCAGATCTAGCACTTCTGCTTCTGTAGTAGTAAGGCAACCAACTGGTTATTGCTGGTAAAAACTTGGGCCATCTCATCTGATGTCCTGTCACATCTACCAGCACACTCACTCTTGGTTTCTCAGGCTTCTTAACCCTCCTCCCTTCTCTATTCAAAGAAATTAGGTGTGAATTGCAGAATGATGCTCCCTGTGTTGTTGCTTCCACAAGACTGATGTGCACTGGAGTACTTCGAGAAGGTGGACCATTACAATCAGGAAAAACATCAGTTTCAAGCACAGGCAATAGCAACTGGAAAAAAGGATAAAAGTTGTAGGATAACAGGGAGAACATTCCTTCCCTCTTCTGGAAGAAAAGAGGAGAAACAGAACATTCATAACATCAATAGTTAAAAACAACCATACAGACTCCATATACTCAGCTGTACTACCCTCACAAGATGCACTTCTCTGCATATCACTATTTCTTCCCAATTAATAATTAGGACTGTGTGCTCTTTGGGACAAGAGCATTCTTGTTAGCTGGGCACTACTACAAAGTGTTTATTAAAATACATAGTATCCTAGGGCGTCTGTCTCATGTTTGTTACAAACTCTGGATACAATTTTGTGGTGAAGGGGTGGAGCTTGCATCAACCAACCAACAAAACAACCACCGGGCAACAGCTTCTGAAGTCGGCACATAGCCCAAGCAAGCTGACCTCTGCAGGCATCTTGAGCAAAGTTCTTTAAGTCTCTTAGACTAATTCTCTTAGACCAAAAACCTGCCTGATGACACAAGTCCTTTTAGCTTCTAGAAGCCTTGCTCAGGCTCAGCAGCAAACCATAAAATCATCATGTGATCCATTTCATTACATTAAGGTTCACTCAAACATTCTGCAGCTATGTATTTTACTGAGGTTCAGTGAAGAAAACCATTGCTAAGAGACCAAGCTCTGGGAAATATTAAAAGGATTCCTATGTATAATGTAATGCAATTTTTTTAAAAATACGTCTTTCATTTGACTGAACCAGAGAGCACAAAACTTCAGAAAATACACTTATTGCCATTCTATTTCCTTTTTATAAGAAAACCTATATGGATTATGCAGCAATGAATCATGATGTTAAATATGAAGTCTGTACACTTTTGCTTTCATACTAGCTTTTAGTCTCATGGACTAAATTGACAAATTTTTATAAACATTACATTTCATTCAGTGTACCTAACTCCATGTATAGAAGTCATCTAGTTCTGATGCTGACTGCAAAGGCTTTACAGTTTTTGAGCTGAATTAAAGATAATGGACCCCCTTAAAAAATATTTAAAAAGGTGTCTGTATAACTTAGATGTTCTAGTCTTGCTAACAGAAAAAAAAAGCAAGACTTACCAAGAACATAACTTTAGGATCTTGGCATCTAAATTCTGAATAAAACCTATTTTCAGCACCCAAATAATTTATTGATCATTTCTCTAAAGGACTTGCTTTTGATTACAATGCAGTTCTATGGCACAGACCCCAACTACAATCAATGATCACTTGGGAAAGTCAAAATTAGAGCATCTAAATAATTTTTATAGTAAATCACAACTAATTATGTTTTGTTTTGTTTTTTTAACAATAACTGTCCATATTTCAGACATATATAGCACATGTGAAAGGAGATTATTTGTATGTCGAGAGTTCAACAGGAGTGTTTTTCTGAACATCTGGCATCTTGGTATCACACAAAACCCAAACATGCCTTCCAGCACAAGAGTGGAAGGAAGTATCCCACCTGTTCCAACAGAAGAAAGTCTCTTTTATAAGTCTTTGGCACCTCCGAAGACTTCTTCCCACATATTTTTGTAATTTCATTAAAAGAAAGGCAAAAGCAACCCACACTTAATGTGACTATTGTTTACTTTATTACTTCTCTGTAGTGGGAAATACAAAATGGTCATGTTCTATCCTGTCCATTTAGCCCAAAGAGCAGCTTCACTACATTGGTACATGGAGCTCACTCTGTAAATAACCCTTGTGCATCACACATCAGCCAGAAGCAGGAAACCTTGTGACAGTTTGCAGTGTTTTCTCTAGCCAGAACTCTTTATAACAGGAACTTTGCTTCTGAATATCTAGGACTCCAAGGAGGAGGAGTTGTATCTTTACTTGAAATACTCGTACAAGTGTTTTTATAAAGCACAGACTGAACTGGTGCGAAGCTGTCAATAAGTTGACGGGAACGGGAAAGGGGATGATTAAGAAACCTCTATGTTCTCTGCTTATGATCATGGAATAAGATTTTTGAAAGCTTCTCCACACACCATTTTCACTAAGTATTTGGAATTTAGGCACTACAGACTTTCACAGTGAGGCAAAGGAATCACTACACAGCAAAAGAGAACATGCCAGGAGGTATCTGAGCTAGCTGCAACAACTCCAGCTCCAGAACTGGACACAGTAAAATGAATCAGCCAAAAAAAATCACCAGATGAGAATTACACTAATCTGCTCACCACCACAGTGCGTGAATGAGTCAGTTCACCTGCAGCTTGCTCAGGACTGTGCACTATGTTTGCTTACTCAAAAAGAAAAATGCATGCCCTCAGATTCCCAAGCAGCCTTAGAAAATGGAATGACTTTTCAAGTCAATCCATAGGTTCCGCAGGAAAAATTATTGCAACTACCACAATACAGTTCAAAGTAACTAGATGGAAAAAAAAATTAATTTGCATTATGTGTTAAAATACAGATTTGACCAAATCTTGTGTAGCTAATTTTACACTTAAAAATCAAACAAGCATAAATGGCTATGATTTCCTACTCCCACATAGAGGATCTAGTTGTAACAGGGAAGATGACAAGTAATATGTGACAGAAATGAAAAGAACAAAAGAAAATTATTTCCCCAATTTTTTTATAGCAAATCCCTTCATAGAATAAATTCAAACAGACAAAAGATAGATTAAAGAGTATTTTTCCCCTGAAAATATATGCTTCCTCATAATTGTAATGTCAAAATCTCTGCTTTACCTAACACAACTAAAACAGACCAAAAAAGGATACCCTGTATGCTGAAAGTAAAAAGTTTGAAATAACTGCATTCAGAAGTTTAACTATGAATAGAATCTTCTCTTAGCAAGAACAGTGTCCAATAGTAGAGTACTAGGAAAAAAAAGTCTCAATTAACAACCATCCTTACATAAAGTACCTGAACGTATTACATAAGCAGAAAGAAAGGGCATAGAAGATCACTGTAAAACTCCCTAGCACAGTATCTACCAAAACACAGTAAAATGCAAAAAGAGAAAAGTGTCCAAAACTCATGCAGGTTAAAAAAAAAACATTAAAAAAAGGTGATAAAACCAATTATTTTCATGTGTAACAAATTATGCAAATTTAGAACAGATATTAAAAACTTAATATACAAAAAAATCTTAAGATACTAAAATTAAAATATTTAAACAGAAAATTCTAAAATCAAACCATGAGATTGCAAAACTTACTGGCCAAAGAAATCAGAATTTATAAGTGCATTCAGACTTGCCCTTTGACTCCTTAGCTTTTCCTACCTGACACATATATTTTAATATTTTCATATATTCATGTAGTTAACCTAAAAACGTAAACACACATCTTTTAAATTGCAGACTGCAATAGATAAGACTGATATAAAATTCAGATTCAGCTGTGACTTCTCAATTAGAAAATATATGCTAGTCAAATCTTCACACAAAGCTCCTAATTTATGAACACAAACAACAATATTGGTTCAGGTAGCTGACACTGGATTTCTAAAAACTGCTAACAGACCTCAGTTTTAATTTATTTATTTTATTTTTCATATATCAGGCAGGAAATGGAGGATGATCAGGATCAGCACTGAATGTAATCTCCCCATACTAAATTCTTTCCAGATTGTCCCAAAGCCAAATCTGCAGCACACCAGAACCATAGCTGGTATCTCACTGAACCAGAGTCATGAAGGACATAATTTTCACCCTCAGAACTACAGCCAAAGGCAGACAGAATAAAAATTAAGATATATGCAAGTACCTGGTTTGCAATATCTAAAACAGAAAGAGCACAAAGCTTATATATCTAATGTATCTGGTTTTGCTGCCTTATACCACAGCCGAATGTAAAGTCTAAAATTAGGCATACATCTCAATTTGAAAGTAGCATCCTTCAGGCTTAGCAGGTATCATTTAATTTCTGCTTTAATAACACACAGGACTTTGTTGTATACTATAAAATACATATATGCCTGGAGACAGCTGTGCACTGAAATCTCTAATGAAATATGACAGGGTAAACCCTTTAAATGGAGCCAGTCTCAGAGCAGAAAAATTTCACTGGGCTTCTTTCAAAAGTTTACCACACAAACATGATACACCTCACTACACTTTTCAAATTTTGCACTTCACCAATCCCCAAATTTCTACTGCTCTCCCAAGACCTTTGCTTCATTATTTCTACCATCACATGCAACCTCTCCAAGTGCCCCACAACAGCTAACATTGTTTCACAAAGCAGCAAGATGAGCAGGTGCTAATTGGGGTCACTGCTGTAAGTTACATGACCTAATAAAGCTCAGGCCCTGGGAGGCTGTTCAGCTCCCACCTGAGCTCGGAGGTTTGCCTTGACTGCAGCTCTCTGCCCTCCTGCTCAGCTCCCACATCGCCCCAGTACCCTCCCGCTCCTGAGCTGCCACAGAGGGAAGAGGGCTCAGGGGAACTCAAGCACAGGTTCGTAAACCCAGGCTCGTGCCAAAATGCAATCGCCAACACTTTCTTTCCAAACACAATTGAAGAAGGGTGAAAAGCGATGTTTACTTTGGATTTTCCAGTTACGGCATTTGCCTAGGAAGTGGGTCCTCATCTCAAGAGGAGTCAGACCCTGTCACTCACATCTACTGACAGAAAGCAGTTCAAAGGCAAACCTTCACCCTGCCATGATGAAACCTGGTTATGATGCCTCTGCTATCATGGAGAGGGAAGAACCAGTTTACTAAGACATAAAAAACCACCTCACCAACAGTAACCAAAAGCACTTCCCTATACTATGCTGCCACTTCGCCACTAGACTTGCATTGCCTCTTGCCTTCTCATCTCCACCTTAAACCCTCACGAATTACCTGCTGGACGGATGAACAGCTTCAAAAGGAAAAGCAGGGAATAAGTAATCTTGTCTGAGAAGGTTGCTGTCCTGGGAATAGAGATGGGCACACACACTCACATCCACTGCCATTTGGCCAATAGCTGGAAGACTAAGCATCTATCCCAGTCTCAGACACCAAGCTATCCTTAGAGATTTCCTAGGAAGCCAAGACACAAGAAAAAAACCCAGGCTCTACTCCACTGGAAAGCATCGTCAAGAGTTTAGCAGCACAACATCTCCACAAAGTTTTAGTTTGCTCGAACCCTAAGTAATTTTCAACCTCGTTGAGACACAGCTTCAATATTAAACCAGGAAGCACACTGCGTCGTCTATCAGGGATCTCTTGTATTTTATAAAATAATAGTTAGAAATACCACTGCTCTGCTAAAAAAACATTGAGGTAGCATTTGATTCTCACAGCCCTTCCAGAGTCCCATAATGACAATGAAAAACACAGTTTCAAAATGTCTTTAATGAAAACACTAATTCCAAAAAATTCTATTCATCAGGAAGTGGGGGTAGGGAACAACAGCTAACACAAGTACTGAACAAAATCCATGTGCATTAATTCAATTATGGATTTCATTCAATTGCCAAAACCTTTCAGAAGAAAATGATCCTTTAGGAAACTCTCTGAGTGATGATTTATTATTTCTTCACTGGCATTCCATACAATATATCAAAAACAATTACAACAAAAAAAGTTAAAGAACATTTAGTCCTCATCTGATCTGAAACATGTGCACAAACACAATAGACATTAATTTCATCACCCTGACAGCAACTGGGATAAGATGCTAAGGGTCAGAGAGAGATGAGAGCATTCTGCATAATAAATCACTAGCCCTTTCAGCTCTTCAAACACCCTAATCACAGGCATATTTGCAGCCACTCTAGTTTTCACATTCTAGGGTAAGATTCAACTGTTTATTGCCTGTACAAAATGTAAAAGATCAGACTTCCCTACCACAGTAAAGACAAAAGCAGTAACATCACCACAGTTCATCAGCTACTTGATGATTTAAAAACTTGAGGCCAAATCAACTATTATCACCAACAAATGCAAGTCCTCCAAAGTGCGTGAATAGCACCTGTTCATACCAGTTACTGCCTTGGCTCATCACTGATAAAATTAACATCCTTTACTCTCTGAGACTCTCTCTACAGAACACTTGATTCACTTTACATAGTGTTCCAGCATTATGTATATATTCGTCCTAGAAAACAGCACTGTAGGGTACCTGCAGCTCACAGCAGGACAAGTGGGAAAATACAACTGCACTTGCATCAAAACCAACATAGGGTCAAAGCAGGGCCGTTCTCTCTATGCCACTTTCCAACAGACAGCATTTACACATTTTCATACCTATGAGTTTATAACTTTAGAGATTATTAAAGAGCACTGTCACAATGCCACATATGAATTAATTTCATATATTTATAGCTCCTTAATAAAATTCACAGAAACCTGCCAAACTGTAATTGCACTGACAAGTTTACACAGCATTATAGGATTTCACTTTATAGTCATACTGGCTTTGTCCAATTTACCTCACAGCATTAGGATGCTCTGGTTGCTTTTTGTACTCCAAAAACTGGTTCTTCAATCTTCTACAGCCAACTCTGGCATAATTGTCAGCAAAAAGGACTATTTTTGGCAAATCATTAATGAATTCTAACATTATTGGAAAACCTAAAGTGATGCCAACTTAGCTTGAGTTCTCTCAGGCTTTGTAAAACAAATTGTTTTGGTGGAAAAAAAATGTGTCTAACCCAAAAGGGAAAATATTTACAGTATGAGCAAGTAAGAAACTCGTACAGTTATATTAGGAGCCACTCTCTAGAACATAAGTACTCAGGACTCACAGCAACTATAGATCTGCAATTATTTTAGAACTCAAGTGAAATACTTAAAAGAAAGGGAGAAATAAAGAGAAATCTCAAAATTTTCTGTTGTGCAGATCAGGTTATCACCTTATTTAGTTACATTTCCCAACAGAAGAGATATTGCTATAGAGACAAAAACCCTTCCTAGAATGAACTAGAGTTTTCTTTTAACAAACCTGGCTAAAAATCATCCAAGTCAAGAATAATAAAAAAAAAAAGAAGAAAAATACACTTATGCATACAGTCGTGAGGGGGAGACAGATTTAGATATTTGATGGACTAACAGCAGATGACAGACAGAAACCTCACCTCCTGACAAATACACAGAAAGTAAATATCATGATACAGTAGTATTTCATTTAGTCAAAAAAATAATCCATGTTTATGACCCAAACCAATGTTAGTCTATTAACAGCCCACTCACATTACTGTCTGATCAGACAACTCAAATATCCACAACTACCTTAAGAGTGTTTTGTGTTGAAAAGCCACAAGTACTCTGAGTGAAAAAACAAAGGATGCCAAACAGTACATAAATAAAGACTTCTTATGTACAATAAGACGCCAACAAAAAGTCATTTAATCATCTGTAGAAACCTAACGACCTCAGTGAGACTTCACAGCAAGTTCCAGTATTCTGATGGAGGAGGTTGTTGGCCTTCCATCCAGTTACAAAAAAAAAAATATCCCCCAAACACTTCAATCTATTGAATAATCTAATAAACCTGAAAGAGACATGGAATTTCCTCCCTCCCATGGCTATTATGGTATAGGGCTGGTAAAGCCCTACAACTGCCTATATGAAGCCACTATTCTTGTTAGTTTACTGGAATTAAGTTTAATGATGCTACACTTCTGCATATAATTACATGCCTTATAACAGCTAACCCACAGCACCTCTCAGGTTACCATCCCAATCTCAAACACTCAGGCACATGGTTAACTTTCCACTGTGAGTTTCAAGTTAAGCACAGGGTTAAGTACAGGGTTCCAAGAGTAAGTCTGAAAGGACACTGTTTCTCCTCCTCAAACAAAGAGGGGGGGGATCTTCCAGTTAAATGATACATAAATTGTAAGGGTTATACCTCTTACCTCCCTACGCATGCACGTACTTTCCAAGTTTTTATTTACCCCCCAGTCTCATTTACTATTTTACTTTTGACATGTCTCTTCTTCCACCATCTCTTAGCGTCATCTGTTGCTTACTGTGACAAAGCATCTCTATTTTAATATTGTCCTAATTGATCATCTGTACTGTCTCCCACCATTTTTGTGTGTATGACATTTATCAATGCAATAAAACAGAGGTCAACAGATTATGAATGCCTTTTTGTTTCTTTCGATTACCATTTTCCTTTCTTTACCTCTATGCCACGGGCATTTTTTGGATAAAAGTTCTTATAAAAAATTCAAAGTGTTTGCTACTCTCTGCACACCAATCATAGGAAACTTGAGCAGTTTTTCCATTACAATTTATATACTGATTTTTGGCTCTCATTCTTAGAACTGGTTGAACTACTATACTGCTACTTTCAGCACCTAATGATCAAGGTGTAATACTACACATCAAGGTATCTGCACTAAAGACACTACAGAAGGCAGATAAAATGGTAAGTACTTAATCTGTGTGCTACTACTCCCTCTTGTCCTTTTTCTTCTTTTTTTTTTTAAAAAAGAGCAACTCAGATATTTAAAGCACAACTCAAGTTAGCTAAGCTGGACACAGTGTAAGGGTGAAGTCACGTGAGTTACAAGCTGAATCAAAAACTACCACTAAAGGAAGATCTCACTTCAGGTTTGTATCTGTTCTATTTACCCTTATGTCAAACTGTGCAACTCCTGATCTTCAGTTGGGGTTTCCATCAGTCAGTATGAAGGAAGCCCTACAACTGCACTCAATGGTGGAAATTAGGGAAGATCTAGCCTGACTCTGAAACAAATGCTTCATTAGGAAGTGGAAAAATGCCTTAGCTGTAAACATGAAGAAGGCCTTCTTTGTACAAGCTCTGTCACCTGTCAATATGTATTGCTACTCTTTACTCTCAAGCACCTAAAGACGACAGTAACTTCAAACAGACTTCTGCATATTCAAAACATTTTGAAAGTCAGGTTTAGGTGCAAGAAGCACCTGTCATTTTTGTAACTATTTTTTACATGCAGAATTAAAAGTCTCCTTGCTTACTTTTCAAATTACAGACAAATACGTAACCTCTCCAACACTGAGCACTTTGTGAGGTATTATTACTTAAATGCAAATATCCCTCTGGTCACACAAGAAAGGCCTCTAATTGCAACTTATTCACCTGGAACTGAGATCCTGAATAATCACAATCCATGGCTGATCCAAAATTTAAGGGCCAAAGACTGACATGAGGTAGACTGCACAAAAACTGAAAACCTGTAATAATTTAGAGGTTAAGTAATCTATTTATTAAAAAGTTGTACGTGTTTTATGTACAATTACAGCGACAGCTTTCTCATCTGCTGCCAATTTAATACTACAGATGTGCAACACAGGCCACGGGGCTTCAAGTGTGCAAAGGTGGCTGCCACTCAAGTGCTGACAGAGCACGACCGGTGTCGCATCTCTTCCGTTTTCCCGACCTGCAAAACGAACACAACACCAACACTCCGTGAAAAGCATCACCAGCGGAGCAGCGACGGCTGCGGAACGAGGCGGATCCTCTGCGGACCAGGCACAGGCCGGGGCCGCACCTGCCCGCGGACTCCGCACGACCCGAGAGCGGCACCGCCGACCCACGGCCGCTCCCCGGGCCGCCGGAGCCCCCTGCCCTGCCCTGCCCTGCCCTGCCCCGCCCGGCTCACCTGCACGCCCGTGTAGTTCTCGAAGAAGAAGAGCACCATGCTCTGGTAGATGGTGTACAGCCGGTCGTCCACTTCGCGGTAGAAGCGAGCGGGCAGCACGGCGGAGAGCAGGCGCCAGGCGCCCCAGGCCAGCACGTAGGTGGGCGCCGTGCCCATCATGACGGCGGCGGGCAGCACGTAGCGCATGGAGTAGGTGTGCAGCACCAGCGACAGCAGCATCTTCCCGCTGCCCCCGGCCTCACCGGGACACCCACATGGGCGGCGCGCTCACACACGGCCCCGCAGCCGCATCGCCCGCCGCGCCGGGCCGGGCACACCCGCCGGGAGGGCGGGAAGCAGCAGTGGCGGCGACCGCGGCCGGGAGAGACGAAGAGAGAGAGAGCGGCGGGAGCGGCACCGGCTCAAGGCTCTGCCCGCGCCGCCACCATCTTGCCCGGCGGAGGCGGAGTCGCGCCGCAGGAAGGCGGCCCCGCGGCCACCGCGCTTCCGGGCGGGGGGGAGTCGAGCGGCGCCGGCCCGGCTGAGCTGTCCCGGAGTGTGCCCCCGTTCCCGGTGTGCCGTGTTCCCCGTGTGCCCCGTGTCCCCCCTCGTCCTGTCCTCGTCCCTCTCCGCGCAGAAGCGGCTGCGGTGGTGGCCCCTGGCTGCTCGGCTCCGTGCCAAACGAGGCACCCGCGTTTGCTTCCTGCCCACGAGTCCAAAGTGGAGCGCTAAGAAAACTAAACTTCTCCCTTTGCCAGTTCCAGGCACAGTGGTGCTCAGGGTTTAGGAGGCATTTCACGTTACCGGTCTGCGTTTGGACGCGTTCTCGCACAAGCAGGCAGCTGTCCTCTCTGACCCCCAATAAGCTGGTGGCAGAAGCATCCGGATGCACCAACTGCTTTTCAAGAAAATACAAGAAGGCTTGAAGAAAACAGTTCCATAACCTTCTCAGAAGGAATTTCTTATTATAGCGAGACATTTATTCCTTGTCTTTAAAAAATAAGTTTTATCCTGAAACTTGTAAAGATCTCGTTGTTTTGAAAGAAGTGGATGCTCAATACCTTCTACTAAGATCTGTTTCCTTTGCCAGGCTTTAACTGGGACAAGCTTTGTCCTTCACTGCTGTTGACCTCGTGCTAGCTATTTTTTAATGTGTGTTGAAAGTGGCATCCTGAATAATTCTGCAAAATAAGATTGGGGGAATGATACTAGGTTGAAGTCTGTGGCAATGTTCTTTTCAAACACTCATAATAGCATCTATGTCCCTAACAAGACTAAAGGGTCTTTATTTCGTTCCCCTATACAGAAAGGGGAGGTAGGAGGGGTCATGGTAGCTTTTCTGTTAGGGCTTCCCATCCTGTGCATACATTTCTGTCCTCATTGAGTAACTGCATACACTACCCTCTGCCCTGGAGTACCAGAGCTGAGTAGAGGCACTGTCCCCATCACAGCCTCTTTGGCAGGGAGTTTTTCTGCTTTAAGTCTGGCAAAGCTAGGTTAGATAGGAAAGTGATGAGGAAGCTTCTGTTTTCTGATGTCTGTAACATGATCACATGGAAGAGAAAATAATTCACTATAATACAGGGAGAACAAAGTAATCCAGCACAACACAGAGAAGGTAAAGTGGATTCGAACAGAGCCAGGTGTGGAGGAGTGAGCGCTCTGGTGTGGGTGGAACAGTGGGATGGATTGGAGAGGAGATCCAGAGCTGCTGCTTCACAAAGGTGATGGTAGAGAGCGACGAGGACTCTGAGCAACTAAGTGTCTTTGTTTAATGAAACTGTAATCAGGAGTGGAAAATGTAGATTAGCAATCTGAACTGGGATTGGGAAATGGCAGAGTATTGGGGGAAATACAGTGAAATTAAGATGGCTAGGCTTAAGAGCAGACTATAACTTTATAAGAAGAGGGTAAAAACTCAGTGAACAGCCTGAAGACATGACTTGCAGTGAAATGAATGTGAAGTGAATTAAAATAATCTTCATATCAAGGAATAAACTTGAAGCCTGTAATTCCATGTATATAAAACCATATCTTTTCTTATAGGATTCTAAGTTCAGTCATGTTTCTGAAGAACCTGCATATTATATGTTTACAAAATCTGCAGAAATGAACAATTCTGCCACTGGAGAACAGTTTGGCTATTATGTAATAACTAGGAACTGAGATGCAATGTGCTCTAAGATAAGCCTACTTGAGAAGGGAAGTTGGACCAGATAAAATGTTGTGGTCTCCTTCAACCCTACCCGTGAAGACAGCTTGAACAAAAAGGGAAATAAAATATCAAGCTCATCCAGAAATAATACCCATTCCATGCACCAAAGGCAGTACAGGTCTAGTGAAAAGTAATACATAGTTGAACTCAAACAATCAGTCTTAATCTGGTATTTCTTGACATTTAAGTGCTGGAATTTGAGCTTTAATAATACTCTTTCAGTTTAGGGTTTGTGAGACCCTACTGTATTTATTTACATGTGTTTATTTACATGTCTATTCTTCCTGTTTGAATCTGACTCAGTCATTTGCCCCAGTGCTAAAAATGAGCACTGAGATCATTCAGTTCATTAGGCTTGGATATAAAAATATCTGTGTTTACGAGTTTTAGAATATTTCCTTTTGATTCCTTTGAATGTTTTTGTCCTGTATTACGAAGACTGCCTGTATTTTCTTTTCTGTGTTTTACATGTTTTTAGCATGCTCCCTCTTTTTTTTTTTTTTTTTTTTTTTTTTTTTTTTTTTTTTTTTTTTTTTTTTTTTTTTTTTTTTTTTTTTTTTTTTTTTTTTTTTTTTTTTTTTTTTTTTTTTTTTTTTTTTTTTTTTTTTTTTTTTTTTTTTTTTTTTTTTTTTTTTTTTTTTTTTTTTGTTACGCTAATGTTTGAGTTTTATTTTTGCCTTCCATTTTACACTTTTTCACACCGTACCATCTCACACCCCACATGTGTCCATGCTCACACACTTCATTTCTGCTTTTCATAATTTGCTATTTTCAACAGGTTCTTTTAATATATTTCCTCTCCTAGCTGAGTGTATATTATCACATGTATAGATACCATTTTCGTTACACAAAAGTATGAAGTCTATGTTCTATGGTTTAGGGCTTAATTTACTCGTATAACTAGATCAGTATGATGTGGCAATATGGTGTTGAAACATCTGCAAATGAATGAAACCCAAACTTTTCCATTAAAGAAATAAATATGCCACAGTGATTAGATATGGTATGCTGCTACCAAGTCCTTGCTTCTCTTGATTCAGAGACACTTTTTATCCGAGATCCCTCTGTATTGTGCTGCAGGATTTTGATTATTGGCCTTTCAGATTCTAGACCACAGAGGCAAAATAAGAAAATTGTTTTGATCTTTGCTACAGTTTGTCGTTTCTATTCCTATGAAAGCAAAGGCGCTAATTGCAGTTTCTTTGACCAAATTGCTTTCTAAGCATTTTACTTTCATCTGGGAGAAGCAAAATCACCCATTTAGGATGATTAGAACTCCATTTAGGATATTAAGATTTCAGACCTGTTAAGGTATTATTTTCTTCTGTAGAACAACCTTGAAATTTAGAGGAATAAAGCCTTCAATTTAGGAAAAAAGCATTGGTCTTCGATGCATAAGGAGCTCAGTCTGTTTAGTGTGAACATAATTATTTTGTATGACCCTGATTGTTCTAGTATTAGGTTCTGCCAGTGATTGTCACACCTAAAGTGGGCAAAGTCACTCAGATTAACTCAGATGTTAATCTTATAGCAAAAAATACTGATGACTGTGCCTCTAGAAGGAACCACAAACTATGTTGTTAAGTACCAACTCTGAATATTAAGGGTTTTTCTCATACCGCTAGTCACAAAATTGTATTTCACAATCCTGTCAGCCACTCAATACAATTGCCAAATAGACTAAGCAAAAGCCAGATAATGTTAGGTACAAATCAAACTGCCTTGAGATTTAGAATTTACACCTTTTCAGACGGTCTTATCTTCAGCAATATCCTGGGAGATGATTTATTGGCATTACCTCTATTTTTAAATGTTGATAAATGAGACACTGATATTAAGGTCAGAGATCTAGATCCAAATAAGGATTTAATCACCTGAATTCCTGGAGTCCAGGACTTGGAGTGGGAACTTAGGCTTGCTATGCCATGCATGTCATGCAGAGAGCTAAGAAGCACAGAATAGGATCCACAGCCATCATCAGTCTGTGCAGAAACTTGTTTAAAATTAGTAGGTTGGATGTGTATTTGTGCAAGGTCAGGTAGAATGAAACACTGAGGACAGTGTTGTGGCCTAAGTATGATCTTGCAAGTTCTCATTCTGTATTTCGTAAGCACATCTGACAACTTGAGATCCACAACCCTCAGATCTCTCTCAAAGAGTTTGGTAACATCTTTTAAAAATGTGGCCAGAGAAGACACCAATATCACCTTCTACTTCATAGAAGTGGATTCAACATGGATTCGGTTTGTTGAGGGTATCAAACTCATACCTGCAGGGTAAGAGTGATGAGCATCTCTCATGTTGAAGATGCATTTATGTAGCAATTGTTTAGTGTAACATATAAAAATAATTAGATTACAGTTAGACTAGTTTAGGCAAGTAGACTAGTTTATATTACAGGTCCTCTAGCTGTGTGTGTCTTTTCTAGAAATGCCCATGACCTTCTGCATCTCTCTGCATTTGCTCAAGCAAACAAAGGCTTCCTTGAATTCTGCAATCCTCTCCAACCTGAGGTGAGAACTGTAATAGTTCCTGTCCATTCCTAACTCTGTCTGGCCTTGCAGGGCTCCTTCTTGTGCATCTATCCGATTGGACTCCATGGTTTCCCCTCACACAGAACATAAGGCTGCACAAAACCTCAGTAACATGCCTACTACATGCCTGCGCTCTGCTCTTTCCATTCCTCACCTTCATGTCCTGCCCAGAGACTCTCTTACCAACAGAAAATAGCGAGGAACCACACTGGGCCATCTTGTGTTTTGGCTTAATTCTGTGGCCCACAAGAAGATTTTCCACTTTATGTCCCTGTGTGGAAGCAGGCATGGTTGTGTTTGCGGTGTGATTTACACTGTCTGTGGTGTGATACACTGTCTTCTGCATCATGCCCCTGCAGTGATAGGAAAACTCTGGTTCAGTTGTACATTAACTTAGGCAGGTTTCAGTTCTTCTCTGCCTCCTAAGAAATTTCTTCTTAAGGATTTGGTTATACTTTTTGTGTCTACAAGTCTACAGTCTCTCCCATTTGTGGTTCAGGGTCTAGATCCAGGTCTAATTCCCCAACAGATTTATCCTGTGTGTGTCTACCCATTCTTCCCTTTGCCCATACTGGCTTTTAGCCTCCGCAACAGCCTTTGACAAGCAATAGAATCATCTCATTTTGTTTTGAACCTGCCGCATTATAATTTCATTTTATGTACCTTAAAGCTTGTATGGAAAGAGACAGACTCTCTTATTTGTGCCACTCATGATTTTTGCAGATTTCTATATATCCCCTCCAGGTTATTTCTTTTCAGAATGAATTTTACTGAGTTTTGCCCCATATAAAAGCTGTTCTATGACTTCTGTCTTGCAAGCATAGGCAGAATTACTTATGGCATTTGCTAACTTTTAAAGTTTCACTTTGCAAGTGATTCTTCTTTTACCAAAAATAAGTTCCCAATCTTCAGGTGAGACATTACTTTCAGTTTCATAGGATTTATTCATAAAAATAACTTAAAGATTCTGTAATACAAGTCTAGTATAATATGCCTCCATTTAATAAACCAAACTAGTAAATGAGGAGAAGCACACTTTTCCAATGGCTCTAAAACATATCTCATGACAACAGAGATATGATGATTTTCAAGACTCTACAGATTGTGGAGGAAAGAGAGTTTTAATGAACACAGACTCTTTTGCATCAAGCTGGAGCACTATCATCTTTTATCTGCCTCCAAGTTTTCTTGTTCTTCTGTTTCCGGTCTTCACCCATCAAACTCTCAGTCTCCTTTCCAAAACTCATCCTTTGTTCTCAGCTATGCTCTTTCCTCTCTCCTTCCCAGGCAAACCTAGCTAATTCTACTCCCATGACTCTGTACATCCCATTCACATTTCTCACACAATGTCAGTCTCTTTTTTTTCCCCAGTGAATCCTAGTTTGCTCTTAATTTCCCTCGAGAGCTCCTAATCCTGTTATCCAGACTTCTTTATGTCAGTCTCTGCTTGAGCGATTCTAATTTTTACTTCCTGCCCACTTGGTCACTGTCCAGTCTTTCCTCAACAATTCTCAGCCATAGCTTCATCCTTGACCAGCAGTTCTAGCTCTGCCTTTTTCCCCTGCTTTGGTCAAGCTCTCAGTCCCCTTGTATGTAACTTGGGTGGCCTCTGTCTCTGTGGCACTTCAGTATAGGCAGGGAGAGCACTGAGAGAACGGCAGAAATAAGGTACTGAAGCCCTGCAGCTGGTCCTTGGACTGCCTGAAGGGTCAAAGCATGCCATCTCTCTGAAAGGACAGCATCTATAAAGCCTGTTCAGTGAGCCAAGGTTCATGCATTTCTAGCTGCAGATTCTCTATTATGCACTTGCAAACAGATTTATCGAAGATCTGTGACTTAACCAAATTTGAGCCGGTTTTCACAGTAGGAGCAGAAGTCATATCCATAGTTCAAATGCTATTCACAACCTTATCAAACAAACCCCTGTTCAAAGGCCAAAAGTAGTAAAATGTAAGAGGGCTATGGGCAGCATAGCAGAATAGCAGATTTTACTTAGCTATATTCCCTAAGGGAAAGCAGTTTAGGAAATTTCAACCCTAAATTTTAAAATAAGCAAAGACAGCAAAGAAAAGCTCTTAACAATTGAAATTAAAATCTACTAGTAAAAACTGAACTGACTTTAATACCAGGTGATGCTACAGTTCTTCCCTACAATTAGGGCTGTGTTCAAAGTGGAAATCCAGCTGAAGGACGAAAACTGAGATCATGAAAGACTTGGGGAAAAAACCTTCTGTGGTGTGCCTAGATACAGATGTAGCTGCTTGCATTTAGCAGAACCAGGAAAACAAGTTGAACTGTATATACAAGTGTTTTGGGAAGCATTAGTTATCTCCTTCTATCTAAAGTTTTAGTTCTGTACTACCCACAGCCACATGAGAGTTTTAGTCACAGTAAGCCAACATTTTTGCAGGGATAGTATTGCTTCAGTATAAGAAGACTGTGGCACAGAAGTATTTTGCTGTAGAAATCTATAGTGTTGCTGCAATTAGTATGGCTAGGTAAGTAGAGTAAGGTTGTCTGAGGCTGACTGTGTCTTTTTTGTGTACCTTGTTCATGTAAGAAACAGGTAGGCTTCTTACTAAAGCTCATCAGCTTTAGAAACATTGGGTTCAAGTCTTGGCTCAGATACAGGCTTCCCATCTGCTGTTGTACGAGTTATTTTAGTTTCCTATTTATAAAATGAAAGTAACATTTATCTCACAAGTTCATTGTAATGGCAAATTAAATTTAGAATAAAGAGACTCTTGTGACTAAGGGATGGCATGAAATCTAAGTTTGCCTCTTGACTGTGGACTTTCTTCAGTTCCTGGCACAAGTTACTTCTTATCTCTGCCTCAGTCCCCTTGCTGTAAAATAAGGATAGTATTTCCTCCCCACACCCTTTATTTGTTTAGATTATCAGTAGAGACGGTTGGAAGAATTCTGGCATGTTTTTAATTGAGCATTTGCTGACTCATCAAAATCTAGTGTTTCAGTGAGAACCCTACCAGCTTCCTGACAGCTTGCTGACCTGGATCCTTGGCAAAAATCTGGGAAGTGCTGGGATCGGTGGCTCTCAGGGCTTCCAGGCTCATTCTTTCTTGGTAGCTGGAGCTCCCAGTGTCCACAGCTGTGGGGCAGCCTGCTGCACACAGACTCCCATTGCTCGTGGCTCTGGGGCAGTCCACCTCTGGTTCCCTGAGCTGTACTTTCACACCTTTTTTTTCTGAATAGGGTATTGTTCCCAACAGAAAAGCACTATATTATGAAATAGCAGGCTTCTGTAAAACAAACTTATCCTTCTTTATTGAACTTTTCAGAGCAGGACTGTCCTTTTCTTTAATGCTGGTACACTGCATAAGACAAAGAGTATAGCCCTCTGCCTAAAAAGAAATAAACCATGTAGAAAGAAGAGTGACACAGAAGTTAGTTGGTCCTTTCACTGCCTCCCACAATAATTTTGTCTCAGTTTCCAGTCTCAGAACACTGGATGCATTGCTCAAGCCACTTGCTAGCAAATAAGACATCGGTGTAAGAACACAGCTGGAAGTAGGTGGCTGATCTTCACTTTACCTACTCCCTCTTCCTGTAAAGGGTAGATGATATCCTTACCCTGTAGAGGGAAGGTGATGTCCTTGCCTGACACTGTAACACCAAAGAAAAAGGGTAATATATATATAATGTTTTAATAATATATCAAGCATCCTTTTCTCTGTTAGTCTTCAAAGGAATAATATGAGATGTAAAGCAGTCAAAGACTTTGTAGAAAATGCACACACCCAAATTCATAATTCTATGTACGTTCACCTGTAATATGTGAATGAATAGATGTAACAGGATAGAGGGCTACCAAATGGTTGGCTGTAGGCCATCTTTGTCTCTGTATCCTGCAAAGAATTAGTCAAGGAAAGAAAAATAGAATATGCAGATATATCCATGGAAATGATCATCTCAGTGCTCAAAGGCACTGATGGTGAAATTTTCAGGCTCAAAATGTCTGTTGGTGATATTGGCAATGACTTCCTGTCTCGGGAGAAAATCGTTGAAATGCAAAAACTGACACATTTCAAGAGATATCAACTTCAGGCCCCTTGCATTAAGAAAAGCTCCAACATCTGGTGTGCATCAGGAATCAGGCTGAGGCCTCACCCTGAGTGCCATGTGTGCAGTTTTGGGCACCACAATATAAGAGCTATTAGAAAGTGTCCAAAGGAGGGCTACAAGGATGATAAAGGGTCTAGAGGGGAAGCCATATGAGGAGCAGCTGAGGTCACTTGGCCTGTTCAGCCTGGAGAAGAGGGGACTGAGAAGAGACCTCATCGCAGTTACAACTTCCTTGTGAATGGAAGAGGAGGGGCAGGCGCTGATCTCTTCTCTGTGGTGACTAGTGACAGGATCCGAGGGAATGGCCTGAAGTTTTGTCAGGAGAGGTTTAGGTTGGATATTAGGAAAAAGTTCTTCACCCAGAAAGTGTTAAGACACTGGAACAGGCTCCCCAGGGAAGCATTCATGCCACCAAGCCTGACGGAATATGAGGAACGTTTGTACAGTGCTCTCAGGATCTCAGGCAGCTGGATAGGACCAGGAGCTGGACTCCCATCATCCTTGTGCATTCCTTTACAACCCAGGATGTTCTATGATTCTATGATTCATACCTAGTCTTTTACATCTTTAAAAAATCTTATTACCAGACTTCTTCCCTGAAGTATCTTTGCCTCTTCTTCTTCCAGGAGCAAATAAACCTAAAAGTTCTTCAATCTCTCTTCCATGATGCAATTTCTACATCTCATATTACTTGTGGTTTTTTTTTTTCTTGACTCTCCCTGTTCTGGAAACTTGTTAAAACCCAAGTTTGAAAACCTGTTCTAAACAGAACAGAACAAAATAATTATTTCATGTTTTGCAAATGCTTTTGCTTAGAGAGATAAGAACCAAACAGTCAGAAAGGGAGAATCAAAATGATAAACCATGTGCGAACACATAAGACCACTGGAATGAAAGCGATAAAGAGTATGTGAACTCTCAGCACCACTGGTATTCCACCAGAGAAGACATTTTGAATGGAACAGTATATTAAAAAAAGAAAAGAAAAAGCAATGTTGTTCTCTCAAAGATGGCTGCAGTATCTTAAGGAAGGACAATCTCCCATATACACTGTGGACTGTAAAACTGAGGACATAATATGCTGTAGATTTACTCTTTGTGACATACACTTAGCTCCTTCTCTCAGACATAATCATTCCAAGTGTCTCTTTAGAGTTCTGGAGAGGAGTTAGAAACATAGCTGGGCATCAACATCACAGATGGCAGAAATTATGTTCTCACTTCAAAGGCACCTGCAGGGAGCTGCTACACTGGTACTACAGGGATTGCTGATATAATCCAGAGTAAATGCAGGTTATCCAGTTCTACCTTGGGCAATACAAAGTGTATTCATTCACATTATCCTACTTGAAATACTTGTTGGAGGAATTTATTGACTTTGTAAATTACTGCTTGTCTACCAGCAGTATTTTCATGGTCTACTGAGAGTAGGCAGAATGTGTTGTGTGAATAAGAAGACAGATAACATTGATTCTGCAGCTTGCAAGGTTTCAATTATATCAATACATGGTGCTGTATTTAGGAAAAGTACTCTGGATAGTATTTCAGTTTGACTTCACAGGATGTAAAAATCTGTTTTTGATGGAAAAAATTACCAAAGAGACCAAAGAGGATAAAATGCAAATTGCATTTTATTATTCTTTAGTAAGATATCTGAAAAATTGCAATAAGACTTTATCAGCTTCTCTAGAGGACATGATACAGTGTCAAATGATAACTTAGAAATTAAGGCAGAGAACCTGATGTTCAGCATTAGAATTGTGAGCAAGGTGACAAACTGGCTAAAGAGAAAGAAGAATTAGTGTAAAAGCAGAGTTCCTCGAAGACTGGTCTTGAGCCTGATACTGTTAAATGTTTTCTGTAATGACTTTGCCACAAAAAGTAGATCTGTGCTATTGTTATTTCTCAATGGCACAAAGCTGAGTAGCTGGTGAGGACAGAGGAGGTAGGAACACCTCCCAGCAGTGGCAGTGGCCCATCAGACTAGTGCCTGGGGTGTGCTGGTTCATGTGTGGACACAGTGAAATTATATTTTTTTATTATAATAAAGCTCCAGGCTTCCTTAAAGAAAAATAAAGTTATCATTCCTGTTCAGTTGCTTATCTTGTTTGTTTTGACATGGCTGACAGTTGAGCTAGAGGCAGAAAAATGGCTGAGGAAAGCTGCAGAAAATTAGCCTTAATTATATTTTTATCTTGTTATCTGCTTTGCCAGGTTTTTTTTCTATGTATTTCACAACTATACTGATTCATAAATTAATATATTAGGTAATCATTATATTGGTTAATATAGTGGAATTCTTTTTGTTTACACAATTACATTTGTGAAAACTACCTTAACACTCCTTTTTCATAATCCTGTGGTGATGTATTATTGTGATTTAACTTTGCACTTCACTTCTAGCAGAAGATATCAGCACACTCATTTATGGAATGCGCGTGCATATTTTTCTTTCTGAACTAACAAGCAAGGTCACTCTAACCTTGCTAGGATAGTAGAACATTTTCTGTTTATCAGCAGAACGATAATGCAGATCTTGTGTATCAAATATGTTTCTTAAAATTACACCATTCCCGATGCAGCTCTGTAAAAGCAAAACACTGAAGGTTAACAGGGTAGATGAGAACTGGAGAAATGGAAGTGGGACTAAATGTAATTGTGCCAAATGCAAGTCGATACACTGGAAGATTAATACCAGATAATTCTGTTAGATGACAGAAGCTTATCTCTTGGAAATGAGACCTTCCTTACAGGTGCAGAGAGGCAATGAAGCCTAAGTAGTTTTAAGATGGAGTTTGATAATTTTATTAATGAATGATATGACATGGCCCTGAGATACCAGACAACTGGGATTTGATGACTCAGATAGTCCTTTCCTTGTCTGTGTTCATTTTTTGGTGGTGGTGCTGCTGAAGGAAGAGCTGGTTGTCTCAGGTAGGATGGAGAGGTGCATATGAGGAGCTGTGAATCACATTAGCTAATACAGATTTCACATATTTTTAAAGATCTGTGAACTACAGAAAACCTCAAAGAAATAAAGTTTTCAGACATATGTGAAAGGAAATGTTTCTGGTCTCGTTCAAAGAGCCTGTGTTGTCCTTGTGACCCATGTCAAGGAGTTACAAAACAGGAAATGGTCTTGGTTGCTGGCCCAGACTATCTGGGAAACCAAATTAGGGATACCTGGTGAAGAACACCTGGTGTGGTGTCTCGTGTGGAGCAGGAAAGCTGAGTAGGTAGTAGGAGAAGGGTCTGTGGTCGTCTGCACCCTAAAAAAACTAAAAAGTTTTTTTTAAATCAAGATTTTGCAAAATCAGACTCTTCTTATGTATAAGGAACAATCAGACAAAAATGTTTATTTTCAGAGATTAAAGGTTGTTGAAAAATGTCTGGCTGATAACCAGGGGATCAAGATCTTTGAGTCACAGGGATGGGATTTGTATGCAGCACATATATAAGATCTTAAAAACCCAAGTATTTGATTTCCCAATTACTTGGGGCAAAAACAAGAGAAAGAAGTGATGAATTTTTCAAATTAGAAAATCCTTGGATTATACAGACAGAACATTGGGATTAAGATTTGCTTTCTGAAGTATAACTACCAATTATCCAAATTTATCCTAGGACATTTGCTAGTGGGCTGTAGTAGCCAATTACAGTATCAACAAAAATACACACATGACATTTCCTGTTTTATAAAAATTTTTGTTGTAAAAAAATGAGGGGCAGTATTACATTAATAGACATTTGAAGCCATGCATTTATTTCCATATAAATTCACTTTATTTTAGTCAAGCAATCATTGAAATAACTTGTGTATCCTTTTAAAGTAAAAATAAAAATATTCTGCTGAAAACTGAGGAATACCAGTACTCCCATTACTCCCCCATTTGAAAGTGAATAATATTATACATCATTTTACAGAGAGAACTTTTAGGAAAATATGTTCCCTAACATTCACAAATGTAAAACATTTAAATGAAGAAAAGAATGAATGGAATTCCTTTCACACAATTATAGCACCATAATTAAAGACAGAATATATATTAATCATTTCCTTTAGAACCAAAAAGGAACTTTGAAATCCCACAGGTCATTAAGTTGGCAACTCATTAAAAACAAGACATTTCCCATGCAGCAGCACAAGTGTACTCCTTAGTTTCACAGAATTCAGTCCTGTAAAACTAAAGTTGGATTCATAAGAAATGTTTCATATGAAAGTGCTGAATACAGTTAAATTTCCATCCTTCTAATGTTATAAGCATATAGGTGTATGAACATATAATTTCCAAAATGTTTCTTCAATCATTACCAGCACAGTAGATAACATTCATCTAACTTTGCTTTGAAAATATAAAGAAACAAATATTAGCAGATCAAATAGTATCACATTTCCAGCTGAAGGGATCCATTTCCAGTATTACCTTGTGATTTTTTACTTTCTGTCACTGCCAGGAATATTGTAATCATATTCTTGCCTGAGCAATTTACCAGAGTTTTGAAACCTTACCCAGAAACTCTTTTCTCATGGGAATTTGTTTAGGGAATCTCCAAGTCCTAATTATTTCCATGCAGAGAGTCTCTGTGGTTACACTACCTACAAGAAAATTACAAAGGCTGTCAATATATCGTTGGCCAAATCCCAGGTACAGTCAGGAAGACATTTGTACTTGTTCATACGATTGCAGGAATTTATGTCAGTTTCTCGGATGTGTTTGGCATCAGTTGGAGACAAAAATGGTGAATTTAACTACATGTTCACTGAGTTATTCTGGGGCTTTTTCCTTGCAGGCAATTCTACAGAGGCAATAATTTTAAGTAGGATTTAATTAGAAGTACGCTGACATGTTTTGATTGTATTCACACTGGATGAGGAATGTCCCTTTTCCCCCTGTTGGGCTGAAGCTCTGAGTGCCTGGCTCAATAGGAAAGGGGCTGTGGGAAGTGATGACATTTACTGTAGTTCATTTATTATTAGTGCTCCCCTGCCAGTGACACTGTGAGTTGGATGGCAATGATATGGCAGGCAGAGGCAACTCATTGAAAAACTGAGGACAGAGAAACCCTTCCGTGGGGTTTGTGGTGTTGGGGAGATCATCATGTCAGTTGCCTGCCTACCCCAGGGTTTATCTCACCTCCCTGCCTCATCTAACCAGTCTAGCAGGTTTCAAGGACTTCAGGCAGCACATATCCCTCCTCCACAGTCTTGCATGGAGGCTTTCTCACTGCCACGCTGAGGTGAGAGGACAAATGCACTCTGAAGCAACACAGACATCCAAGAAATTGTATTGATTTTCCTCACACAGTTTTCAATGGCAGACTTGCCATTTAGGAAAATGGATGCTCAATCATCTTATTAATTGCACTGTGTGGAATTTCTCATCTTAGTCCTTCACAGTCTAGCTCTGAGGATTCTGATCATACTTTTCTTATGGGGCAATTTCACAGTATATCTGAGAGTGAGCCTGGTTCCTACGGCCCTGTGCTCACACACTGCTTCCTCAAGCTGGGATTTACATGTCATGGAACCACAAGCTGATCAAGCAGATGATTCCTGCAGAGGAGGAAGTGGGACCAACCTTTTTGGTGACAGTCAGCAATCACATCAACTTAGTGTGATCTCACTCCTCTGGCTAATCGTTTCCTTTGAGGAGGCAAGAGGTTTAGACTTCTTCCCACTTGCGGCAGATTTTCCAAGAAGGCTGAGGTGCATGTTCCCATTTTACTAATGTCATCAGCAAAAGTCCCATTGCTGCCAACAGGAGAGAATTTGAGTTCTCAGACAGCATTTCTTATAAAAAAGATGAGTATAGAAGAAGTGACTGACCTTCTTCCCTCAGAGAGTGAAAGAGAGGAGAGTGAGATGTGACAGAAACAACTACAGTTTTAAAAATAGTCTATGAAATTGTTGGGATTTCACCTTGACTGTATTATATTATGAGATTTTTGACAGTGGCCCTGTGCTGAAATTCATGGAGATTCTCCTTGTATTGAAGGAGATTTGTATTCTGTCAGTTTGCAATCACCCAGATACATTTTCCTTGCTCCATTTTGCCGATTTCAGTTTCCTTTTTTCATTCAAACAAAGATTTCTTTCTCTCTAAACATCGCTTTTACTGCCTTAGGAGCATTGCCAAGCTTGTGCCCTTTTTAATTCTTTGCAGTTAGGCTGGAGCTTTAATTCACGATATTTAAATAACATTTCAGCTTGATCATTTAACTCTTTCCTCTCTCAGCTTACTACCACATTCAGGTGCATAATAAATCTTACCTAGAATAGTGTTTAGGTATGAACCTTGACCCAAGCCCTCTCATCATACTACTTCTGTTTGGAAAACGTGTTTGGCTCTTTGATCCTGTAAGAACTTGCTCCATGCCAAATGAGAGCAGTGTTTTGAGTTGAATCCATTAGAGTGAATTGCATTACACCCTACAGAGATAGGGAAATACAGAAGAAAAACACTGATCAGAAGGGAGATGAATGAAATTACTGGTTCAGAGGCTGTGGCTTGTACTATGACTATTTAAATGAATGTTTACCAGTAAAGGAGCTCCACTTGAAAAACAAGATTGGAAGGAAAAGAAACTGGGTCAAGGAAGGAGCATGAGTGCTTACTGAGTACTCAGTGACAATAAGACAGAAGCTGTAAAAATTTTTTTTTTTTTTTTTTTTTTAACTTCACAGAAGTTTCTGGGATTACTCCACATAAGTGCATGATGCATTCTCATTGCTCTTTCCAAGGAGGAAGGAGTGTTATGTATCAAAGCTGTGGCTGATTCTCTAACTTTGTTTGGAGCTTATGTTCCTACTGTCATAACAGCAGAATTATTTTAGTGGTCTGCTGGTATAGGCATCTCAATTCTCATTCAAAAATACCCTAAATGAGAGTATGTGCTGACCACTGCATACTCTTCCTGATCAAGAGATCAGGCTTGTCTTTTATCATAAACCTTGGAACCACTGCTTCTCTTTTCTCACAATTAGCTTAATATAGAGGTAATCTGTGATGGGTAGAGTGTTTTAAAGTAGACTACAGAGCATTCACTGATTGGATGATTTAGTTTTGGTTGATCAGCTATGATATAAAGGTTTGTTATGTTCCCACATCCTGTCTGCATTGGATTCAAGAAAAACAATAATCTAGTCCCCTCCAAAACATAAAACTATCAAAGTTGTCAATGATGTTGTGAAAGGTGGCTGTGCAGAGAGCTCTTTGTTCCTGTGCACAGTCAGATCTTCCTTGTGATAAGGAGTTTTCCACTATGTCAACAGCTTTTTTTATCTGGACCAACTGAAATTGAGTCAATGTAAAAAGGATGTATTTTTGAAAGGAGCCATACTATGTTCAGTGTTCAAGCATTTAAGTGGGTGGAGAGTTTGCATACTATGTAACAAATCTGTGAATAGGCTGTGACAGTAGTACTTCTGGAAGCATTGGCTTTTTTGAAGGAGTCAGCATCTTGGTATTGCATACCTCACAGACAATTTACATTCATTTTGTATACAAATTTGCAACTGCATAGATACAAATTTAAAGCTATTTTGATTTAGAGCATCAAAAGAAAGCAAATATGAATTTCTTCAGGGATCTCAGCTTGGTTTTATGTATGCTAAACCACTACTCTGTGCTGTCAGTATTAGGGATCACAAACTTTACGCCTTATATTATGGAGGTTCTCTGAGGTGCCAGAGTCCTCTGGGGTTAGGTTATCTTCTCATGCTCCTTGTTTACAGAAAGTCATTGCCATCTAATATTAGGAACTCAACATCCTTGCCAGTTCCTGGGCCCAATTTAAAAATGTTTGTTTTGAAACTGGTCTTTCATTACTGCGCATCTATATTTCTGCAGATATGAAGCCATGCATAAAACAGTCTCATCAAACTTCTCTGTACTTTTAAAAGGTATTATGGCATAATGGATTTTTTTGTTTTCACATGAACATCTTTGTGGGCCATGTAGAATAAACGTTTTCTCAACCAGGCTGTTCTACTGCTTTATGCTTCCTAAATTTTTATGTGAAGCCATTCCCTGTAGCTGCATCTTGCAAAAGCCTGTTCATCACAAGGTACATGATCTGCTGCCCCTGAGCAAATAATTTATCATCTTCTGTAGTGACAAATTCCAGTCTTTTCTGATCAACAACTTCAAACATGTTCACATGAGGGGTAAAAAAGATATCGGAGGTTTTAGACCTTTTAAAGTGAAAGCAGTGTGGTGACTTAAGGTAACATGAAAAAGGCAAGCCAGAGGAAATGAAGGACAGAATGGCAGGACATGATTTGCCATTAGGTCAAGCTTTTTTTTTTTTTTTTTAATCCCTTCTTTTCATCAGATTTCCAGTTCCGAACTGGCTTCGGATCGACTTTGCTCTCGGCCGGAGCGGGAATTCCTGCTGGCTGTGGCCGTCCCGTGGTGCGGTGCCGTGCGGGACGCGGTGCCGGCGGCCCTGAGGGCGGCCCTGAGGGCGGGCGGCCGGCAGGGGGCGGCCCCTTCCTGGCCGGGCCGCTCCCGGACCTTTCTCCCAGCCCAGGGCCCTCGGTGGGTCGGACCGGCGGCTCCGAGTCGGGGCCGCTCAAGTCCGTGCGTAAATGTGAGCCGAAGGGACGTGTCCTGCTTTGGTGTTTAAAATAGCGACCGCCGAGCACACACGTCCCGCACGTAACTGCGGCCAAACGCCGCCGTGGGCCGTGTGGTTCGGGAACAGCCCCAGCCTGCGGGAACAAGCCCCAGCACCCCGATGGGCTGAGCGGGCAGGAACCGACCGCAGTCGGCTGGCGAGACCTGCCCGGGGCATCACGGACGTGAACTCCTGGCGATGGATGCCTGACCCTTTGCTGACGCGAAATTAGCCCTGCTGTAGCTCCGTCTTGCTCAACTCTCCTAATATACATATTTTCTGAGCTGTGATCTAGCCTTATTCCCAGGGGTTCTCCAAGAAAGGAAGTGGAGAATGTTCTTTTCAAAAGCATGAAGTGGGAAAATGTTTAAAACTATTTATAGCTGCACTTAGGCTGTGGAAATCCCAGACATTATAAACTATTTATAGTTATCCTCCGGGTTAAAAGGGTGAAGTCAGAAATCTTATTGAAAAAGTTGCATACACTTCTTATCCATCAGCTAGATTAAATGAGACTTCTGAGCATGGGATGGAACCAGCTGAGGCTGATGAAAACTAGGAGGAATCAAAGAAGAGGTAAAGACACTAATTCGGCTAAACACACACACCATGTTTTGGAAACTGGAAGGTGCTCCTGCCTGGGGCCTGTGGTGGCTGCGGCTGCCCCTGAGCACCTGCCGACTTTGTCCAGTGCCAAAGAGTGGTTGGGATGTGCACACTTGCTCTTTAGCTGTGGCTGTTGACAGCAAGTTAGCGTCTTCCTCTGCCACAGGCTTCTCTGTCCTGGCTGTCAGAGGAATCCCATGCCAGCTGCTACTGTGTTAGAGCCACTGTCTCTACTTGGTTTGGTGTATCAAATCTCTTTATGCTTTAAATGCTTGGCAGTGCGCATGAACTCTTTCTTCAGTGAGCTCCCTCAGGCATCAGAGGGCACCAGGTATCACTAGGTGCATTATTTGTATGTTCATGGATGTACTCCCTCTGAAGCTCCAGCAACTATGATCCCCTGCATGTGGATGGTGATGGGCTGGAACTGCAGGGATGCTTTCTTGGCCTTGCTAGGGCTCCCTGTTGTCACAGCACCTTGGTGACTGACTACATTTCAAAAAAAAAATCACCTCTAAACCTTTTCATACTTTCGTGAGAATTGTCTGGGACAAGCCTGAATTTGTCATAAGAAACTGAAGAACTCCGTAGGAATATCTCTTTAGCAATATACTGTCAGTTGAACACAACGACCAGATGCTGGTTTAGATGATGCCTAAACAAATATGTTCTGTACAACCTGAGAAAACTGCTGAAATGCAGCTCATTAGTACAGAAATATCACATAAACAATACTCTTAGTGTAACCAAACATTTAAGGGGAAGCTTTTCCTATTGTAATGAGCATAATGTCAAAGATGAAATTACAGTGGTGCATACTTCCCATTGCTGTGCTTCATTGAAGTTGGTGTGCAAAATCAACTCTGTCTCTTTAAAAATCTCCAAACCCAAATGTCATAAAGCATTACTATTATTATTTAAAAATCCTCTCCTATCATCGAACACTTTTTATGCTGACATGTATCTTCCAATTAGTATCACTGATAAATGGATTATTTCAGTTACTGAAAGAAGAATCTTTTATTATCTTCAGATGAACTCACTTTTTGTTCTTTGAAAATGGATTTAAATGTCTCATTTCAAGTGAGAGTTGTCTTTTATTTTTTTCTTTAAGCCATTTTTCTCCTTGGTCCTTTCTAATGCTAAATTTGTGCAAGTATTCTTAAACCTTGCATGGCTTGCATTTTGCCATGCTTTTAGGGTCAGCAAAGAGATGCTATGTGGTGATGCCACTAATAAAGGTAGACAGTAACTTCTTACTTAAAATGGATTTTTGCTTGCTAGTGCTGTTATTGATCCTTTCAGCCTTTTGGACAAGCATGTTTTCACTGGGTGTCTAGATTGTCCTCCCTTGTGCCTGCAGTCTCTGTGAATAGAAGCATGGAGTGGATATGTGAATAAGTACCTGCCTGTTCTTCTGTTATTTTAACATACTTTCCCCAGCTTGACTATATTTCTGTAGTGACACAATGGACAAAGAGGTTTCTTGTGGTAAAAACATGCGTTTGAAATAAGGTATCCTTTTTTTCTCCCCACCTCCTCCTTCAGATATAACAGGTTTCACAGATGACACTGGAATCACATGCTGATATATGCACAGAATGACTCCCCCAGGTCAGACCTCAGCCTTTACTATTGAAAGAAGAAAACTATAGAGCTTGACTTTAACAAATTAGAGGGTTGGTCAATCAGCAACTATATGAAGCTCAACAAAGGAAAGTGCCAGATCCTGGGCAACCCCATATATACACACAGACTGGAGAACAGGATGCTGGAAAGCAGTGCCATGGAAAGGGACCTGGGGATCCTGATTGACAGCAAGTTGAATGTGAGTCAGCAGTGCCCTGGCAGCCAGGAGGGCCAACTGTGTCCTGGGGGGCATCAGGGAGAGCATCGCCAGCTGGTTGAGGGAGGGGATTGTCCCACTCTGCTCTGCACTGGCTCAGCCTCACCTTGAATATTGTGTGCAGTTTTGGGCACCACAGTGTAAGAAAGATATTAAGCCTTTAGAAAGTGTTGAAAGGATGGCAATGAAGATGGTGAAGGGCCTTGAGGGGAAGCCATATGAGGAATGGCTGAGGTCACTTGATCCATTCAGCCTGGAGAAGACTGAGAGGAGACCTCATCGCAGTCTACAACTTCCTCCTGAGGGGAAGAGGAGGGGCAAGCGCTGATCTCTTCTTTGTGGTAACCAGTGACAAGCCTGAAGCTGTGTCAGGGAAGGTTTAGGTTGAATATTAGGAAAAGTTTCTTCACCCAGAGGGGGTTCAGACACTGGAACAGGCTCCCCAAGGAAGTGGTCACAGCACCAAACCTGACAGAGTTCAAGAAGCATTTGGATGATACTCTCACACACATGGTGTGACTCTTGGGGATGGTCCTGTGCAGGGCCAGGAGTTGGACTCAGTGATCCTTGTGGGTCTTATCCAACTTGGCATATTCTGTGACTTGATGCACTCGTGCTTTTACTACCCTTCGTAGTATGAAGGGCCGATGACCAAAGTTGAGATAAAGTTGGTTTAACATAGTCAAAGTCCAATTCGGAAGTGACTTGAGTTTAGGATCTAATTTATCACAACTGGTATTTTGATAACTTCATAAATAATTTTATTAACACTGCCATGATTTTCGTTGTGATTCAGCAACATCCCACAGCAAAAAAACCCAATAAACCCAGACTTAAAAGGTTGCAGATAAACCTCTGTTTTAATAGGCACACCTACCAGATGGCATCTTTTATTGGCAATAATATAGGCATTTACAACATTATTAGGAGCCACATGTACATTCTCTGTGACAATACTGGGTGTTTCTAAAGGGTCTTTTCAAACTTATTTCTCCTATTGCAGTGTACCTTCTTTTTTCCAAACCTCAAATTCATCAAAACTTGAGCTCATTTCTTTCCCTAAAAGATAGAAAAATGTTTTGCAGCAACATATTTAAAAAAACCCAGAATGTAAAATAAATAACATAATTTGTCCATAAACCAGACCACCTGACTGTTCTGCATGAACAGTGGACAGACAGAGCTTGTGCTGTTTCAGCTCAGACTTTGTTCTTCCCTCTTATTAAGGAGACCACAGGCAATAGTCAAGGATGAAGTGAATCGCCTCTGACACTCTTTGGTGAAGCAGAAATAAAGTATAGAGGTGAGTCATCTCACTAGTTTCTCTTGGAATTTTCTAACTTGTGAAATGCAGTTATCAGTTTTCAGGTATTCAGTTACCTGAATCATAGACAATAATAATGGGGTGGAAATCACGTGTGAAGAGGAAGATGCTAGCACTTTTCTTGTGAAGGTCATGCGAAAAAGCACAACTCTGCAAGTTGAAAAGAAACATTGCTTGTAGGCACCCATATTGATATTCTGTAGAAAGAGTTTATTAAATCTGTAAATATAGCTGTATTCAGTGGCTCACTGTACAGATTATCTCAGTATCAAACCCACTGTGAAGCAGTGTTTTACGTCACTGATGACCAGTAATAGTACTGCAGAAGCAGAGGTGTTGAGTTTAAATGTCAGCTGTGACCTGAAGCTCTCAGCATTTTCCCACACTCGATTTGCACTATCCAGTTTTCCTGAGAGACCCCCATATTTGTACTTTCCTTGTATAACTTGGGATTGGACATTTGTACACATTTTTTTTTTCTCAGTGTTGGAAGCTGGAAGTCTGCATTTGGAAGGTAGCTTAAGAATATTTAGTCTCACTAGGGAGTAAAGTAGTAATCATCTGAGTGAATTGCTGGTTTTACAGAGTCCAGCAACTAAGATAGAATTGGAAAAAAAAAATAAGGCCACTGATGTGAGTAAAATTTATTAGTTACAACAAAACAGAGCACTTTGAAAAAAAGCAAAGATTTTCTTACCTCACTAACTGAAGCTAATTCCGCCAAAAATACAAAAGCAAAAAGTTATTGTTATTGAGATCAAGCATAGCTTTAGTTACTTAAGTTCATTGTAACATTATTCTTTGATTAATTGGAAAGACTTCTGGTAATATTTTAGATATAAGGAGTAGTATTAATCAGTAGGTACCGTTAGCCACTAAGAATATGGCTATGGGGGGGGGGGGGGGGGGGAAAGAAGAAGAAAAAAAAAAGTGAATGATTCTTAGCCATTACAGGAATATATAAATAACTAAGAAGCAGACAGGAAAACTTTCTAAAGCTGATTCATTAGGGCTGAGATACCATGATCTGTAGCACTGAATCTGAGCACTCAGCTAGAAGGAATACATTTCCCATGAACACTAACAAATGAAAAAAGCACTCAGTGGTGATTTCTCAGCCAGATGCTTATTATTGCTTGTATTGCAGGCTGCCCTGTGCCAAGCCTACCACTACCTGTGTGCTGTGGGATGGCTTACACTGTGGGTTAGTTTGGGTAGCTCCTGTGAAAAGATGTTTCTCAAATCAGCCATCGAGGAATGGCATTGCGGAAGGCACCATGGCATGTCACTGACAAGGCAGGCTGCTGTTTGCATCTCAGCATGGGGAGAGCAATGTGCCCTTTTCAGCTTTCCCTGGCACAGCAGCACAGATCTCCTTCTGGATACAGACACAGAGACGGTTGTGAACTGTATTGGGAGTCCTTGTAAGTGAGCAAGCTTTCCTACTCACGGCATGGCACAAAGAACATCTCATGCCAGCTGTGTCAGGAGAGTTAGAGTAGGCAGAGCTGACCACTTTCTAGTCATTTTAGGTGGTTATGTACCTATTTCATAGTCTCTGGTCCATGAAGAGAAACAGGTTTGTGCTGTTGATATTGGAAGGCGTGGTCTTTCGTCAGTGTGGGAAGAACATAAAAAAAGGGAAAATACATCTTATTTGGTACAGCAGTGGTGGGACCACATAGTTGGATTGCTAAGATTATTTGAATGCAGATTCATCTGCAGGGTTGGAAAGATGATAGTTAATTAGTATGGATATTCTTAAGATTCAGCCCACACTATTTCAGGGTAGTAGTCACAAATGAAGCCACAGCAGACTTAGCAGTCATTAACTTCCTTGAACTGTCACAGACACATGTGCAACACGCATTTCATCTGCTGCCCTGACCATATCTAATGGCTCACCATCAGGATGTTTTGTCTTTGCTGTATTGCAAACCATTTTAGAAGATCATCATACCCATCACTTGCAGCTAGTTTTGGAAGGTGCAAAGTATCTTGAATAACTGCTGCCTGGCAGCAAAAAGGCCAGGAAGTACCTAGAATTGGTCTCATCAAGATCGAAGGAGCTACCATGCCATTCAACAGAACTGTCTAGCTTCCAACAATTCCTAGATCAGTTGTTTTTAAATCCATATAAACTTTTAAAGCTCACAGTTAAAATTCCATAACTCAATACTATTTTGTATGAAAAGCAACATGGCTCTCTCAGCCATCTCTTTTGCACGCAGCAGAATCCCAGTTTGTCCAATCAATTCTCATACAAAGACCACTTTGTATATTTGACTTGTTTGCCACTCTCTAAACCTCCTCAGCACATACCATATCGGTTTAGATACAGAGAGAACAGAATAGAACTGCATACCTGTATGCTTGTAAATGCAAAGGAAGATGCTGTTAGTCTGGCAGGAAGTAAAGAACCTTTCTTGTATTCAATGGGTGGTCACCTTTTGGATTACTTATGCCTTTTGCACTCTAATTTAGGCATGAGAAGAAACTTTCAGAGATACAAACCTATCCTCATTAATGATATAATCTCCTGAAAAACTTCAGTTGGATATTCAGGCAACCTTTATTAGGAGTCTTCGTGCTTCTGCTATCTCTGTGCTTATCTACACTTTTGACTTAGACGCTCTAAATTGCATGTCAGTGTATGACTAATCCTCATAGAGGCATCCAGAGAACTGAAGACTTGGGTACAAAGCCCTTGTTAGCCTGGGCAGATTCAGGCTCATATCTCCCATGACATTTCTAGAGCTTCACAGTCTGCGTGTGGCTCACTATTGCTGTTCTAGGTATGCAAAAGATTTCAAATGGGAAGGCAGAAGAAGAGATCTGATTCTGTAACACAGTGGCTACTATACTGTGCAGGAGAGTACTGTTTAGAGAATATGGGTTTCTGTCTCTCATACAACACTCTAAATATAATAGACATGAAATATCACTACTAAGATCAGAGGAGAAAAAAAGGCAAGGAAGCACAGAAGGAGGAAAGGCTGCACAAAATCAGGGCAAAGTGAATCTCCAGTTGGATCATTCTATAACTTCACATTTTTTCTTTGCATCTTCATACCCTCTAATAGCTTCTATATGGGCCATCAAAATATGTTCAACATCCCTGGACTTAGGAAGAACATTCTTCTCTTATTCAAGTAGGATACTGCATGTAGCTGGGAATAAAATAACAGTGTTGATTCCCAGACTAGAGAACTCTGCTTTTAGCGTCAATTTTTTATTCAAGCCTGTGTTGCCTGGGCAATGTCAGGGAAAATATAAATTCTCTTCTGTAGGAGGAAATGCTCTGCCTTCAGGCTTCTAAAGTGCTTATCTTTGTGTACAGCTGAAATATGATGAAGCATGTGTCCAAAAAAGTGTATTCCCAAGTCAGCATTTCAAGTGGGTGTGAATTTCAAGTTATTCAGAAATATTCAGTCATCAGTGGGGTGGGGGGTGCAGGGAGCACTAGATTTCTTAAAGTGCACATTAAAAGTAGCAGAGGGACCAATCATCAGGCTCTCCACAGAGGTCAAGTATCTGTAAGCTTGTAGCAGGTTCCCAAGTGTCTTGATTTTCCTATGAATCGACAGAGTAGACTGTAATCAGGGCAGGTCCATATTGTTCATTTCTTGAGCTAAAACCTTTACCCTCCCCACATGTGTTGAGATAAAAATCCTGGGTTTGCTCAACTTAACATTTAAAGAATGTAATGCAGAATTGTAGATGTTGGTTTAGTTTTATCCACATGTGCTCCACAGATAATTTAAAGTCATGGCATCTTTCATACTTTATGCATACAGTTTATCTTGGATTTAGGCTTATCTCTAAATCCTGGGGGCTACTTACTTAGCAAAACTTCCCCTGAACAAACTTCTGATTTGTGAATGAATGAGCAGGAATGCTTCACTCCAGAGCAGAAAATCTGGATAATGCTTTTCCTTTACCTTTCCCCATACTTGTAGAAAAGTCAGCAACTAAAAACGATCCAAAGACAGCCTTACCAAGCTGAAAAAAAAAGCCTGAAAAGCAATTTAAGGCTCAAGCATATTATGTGTCTTGCATACAGTTCGAGTCTACACAGTCGCTGTGGAACAACATGTTGCAGTATTTACTGTTTGTTGAAAATAGGCACAGGGTTATGCTAGATACATAACCCATGTCTTACCTTAGCATGATGGGAACCTCTTCTGTTATGAATCTTCCTCTAATTTTATAGCAAGGTAGAATCTGATGGTCCCAGGCCCTTGCCCTCTCACAAATACAACAATGTGCTGGGGAGTTTCCTCTGGGAACAAGAGGCAGACAAAATAGAGGGCTGGATTAGATGGAACAGAGTAATATCAAATAAATACAACAGGAAACAAACAGTTCTTGGCCCATCAGAAGCTCCGAGTATAGCTCTCTACCTGCCTAGCCCTAACCAGGTAGTTGCAATGTGCTGCAAGCAGTAAAGAAGTGGAGACCCTTAAAGTAGGACATGGAGAGAATGAAGAACTGTGCAATAGATTTCTACAGTAACTTTTAAAATGGAAGTCTGAAAAGCAAAGCCTGAAAATGGTTATTAACCACCCCATCCCATTCTTTCCTTACTGGATTTAATGCTTAAGGCTGGTATTCTTTAACAAAACAAAAGTGAAAAGCCAAACTTAGGTGCATGCCAGATCTGATAGAGAAGGTAGGACTACAGTGATGAGAACTCAGAAGAGAAAGGAAGGTTTTGTTTGGTGAGCTAGAAGAATGAAACAAATTGTGACTAACTCAGGAAAGATGGTAAAGAACAGCAGAGGGAAGGATCCACCTTGGCTGCAAGTGCCTGCAAGTTAAAACAGACAGGTTATGTTTTATGCACTTGATTGACACAACACTAAGGAATCTGTAGGCGCTATCAAGAGTTATTTGCAACGAATATGAAGGAGGAAAAGATGATGCCCAGTCACTGTATAATATAAAAGGTGTGCTGATTCTTGGTTTGAGTGAAAGGATTTGCTTCTGTTCCTTTGCAGATAGTACTTCACTCCCTAGTAGCAAGGTCTCAGTTATTCTAATTAAGTAATTTTTTGGTAAAACTATTCATCCTTACTTACACCATGCTCTAGGCTTCCTTCTTTTCATTTTTGTGTGTAAATATCTTGCATTGTAATTTAGAGATGAAATATCTCCCTAACGGTTCTCAATCATAAAACTCTCTCCTCCTGCAATTTCCTCAGTATCTTTCTTTTATATTCAATTTTTTGAAAAAGCAAGGTCTTAAGAGAGACTTATGTACTGCAGAAAGTAACTGCTTGCAGCAGACTTTCCACATTTCAGCTTCAGCTGCCTTGACTGTCACATGCACTTCACAGCAGTAATATTGTGAAACCACCTCCCTCTGCACACTCCTCTCATAAAAGATCCAAATGTATAGCTTCATAAAATCTGTCATAAAGAAGGAAAAAGTAAACTTCAAGCAACCCCTAAACTTGCCTGGACTGGTAGTACCAATCCTTTCCTTTTCACCACCTCACATGTAGCTTTACCTTTTTTTTTTTTTTTCTTTTTCTTTTTTTTTTTTTTTTTAACATCTCTAAGAACAATATTAAAGGCATTGTGGGCATTGATAAATCCACTTGGAAAATAAACATCTCAGGGCAGTTCTATCTCTAGTGATAGTTCAGGTGCCTTCCAGACAACAGAAGCTACTAGGCAAACAACACAAGCTGGCACGGAAGAGGTCGGATGAAGGTTGAGCAAGTGTGACCTCGAGATTCCTGGGGTGAGGAGGGTGTGGGTGTGTTGGCAGGCTGGGAGAGCTGTGCCTCCAGCACTGCGCCACAAATCACCCTCTGAAGGATGCTGACTCGGGCAGATCAAGGAAACATGCAGTCCTGCGTTAGACACCTGGCTGCTACTCATCAACACCTCAGCCCCGTGTGGGAGTTTAGGCACTCCTGGGCAGTTAGAGGGTTGTTCCACATCCGTATCAACAGAAGAAAAACTCTGCTTTGTGAGGGCCCAGCAAAAGCTCTCAGCAGACACCTGTGCTGATAACAACACCAGCTGTTATTTTTTTGTCACTGACAGTTTTAAACCACCCTGTTATCAGCTGCTGCATATTGCTGCAATAAAGGTGATGCTCTCCCAGAGCCTGCTATTTGGTCATATCATGCAAAGAACTAATTCTGAAATAAAGCAATATAAGGAGATCAGAAATAAAAGTCTGATCAGTGCAATAGGACTACATCTATTTGGTTTTACGTTATTAGATCTGTCTAGACACAGACTTTTTAATGCTTTTCAGTTTTCAGTGTGAGCAAATATTTCATTTTTTTCCCCAGGGTCGTGTGTTGTTTTTGAGGAAAAAAAAATTAACTTTCTAGATATAGTTCCTGGGATACCTCAGTTTTGTGCTCTAGAAGGGTCAGAAGCACAGCTCCACAGAGCCACAGTTCCTGCTCAGAAACACTAATTAAGAGCACCTTTGCTTTAATTAATAAGCTGATTACAGGTTTCACCCAAAATTGCATGTGTGTGCTAGCAGCTTCCCAGTACCAAATGTGCTGATAACACTTCACCACATAATGCAGTTGTGCCTAAATGACATACTACACAGAACAATTAAGATAACACAAGTTTATTTTACTGGAACTATAAACATAAGATCAAGTCAAGCAATAGTTTTTATTAGTTATTTTTATTTAAAAACTAACAGTTGAGTGAGGAAAAAATCCAGAAACATAAAACTAGTTTAACAAATGTCTAGTTTAATAAGTCAGTACCAGATGGTTCATACACTAGGATCGCTGTGAATACACAGAGACCTTTACTCAATTGATATACACACCACAAACGGAATTGCAATCTAAAACTGATTGCAAAAGCAGAGGAAGGGGGGAAAAGATATAAGAGCCATCCACCTTACAAGTTTCTGTCAGTCTTGCTTTCAAACACATCCGTAGGTGATCTCATATCATTAGTCACTGAAACGAAATTATTTTAGATCCCAGTTTATTTTTAGGGCTATGCTGTCTTAAGGCGATTTTTCTGCCATTCTGACACAGCTTAAGCAACACATTCTTCAAAACCATGCCTGTGTTTTCCTTAGTATTTCTGTATTTGCCAGTGCAAGTCCTCACAAATTATGCAAAGTGCGGTAAAAGCACTTCTTATCTCTGGAAAGGGAAGGATGGGAGGGATATTGGTGGTCTGCACCCAAGTGATACCACCTATACCACCGATGAAAGTAAAATGAGTTAAAATAGGACTTGTGCTGGGATTTATACTACATTTACAAGTTAACTCAGCTAATGTGAATCTCAGGAAGGAATAATACTTACTTAGACTTTTCAATGTATTTTAGTTTAAACAGATTCCTAATCAAATTAAGCTTAGAAAGATCTTTAATTGTGCTAATGGGGTTTTGCTAGTGACAGCCTTTAGCAGGGGCTCAGAAGCTTTCTGAGAAGGAGGGACAGCAGCTAAACTGAGCCATTTTCACAAATGAATGGCAAAAATATTCATGCACGATGAAAAAAGTAAGGTTAAGACAACCTCTTCCTCCAGAAAAAGAAAAAAAAGATCAAGTATTGTACATTGTGAAGATCTTAGCGCTGACCAGCCCAAACTACTCACGAATCACTGATGCTTCTTGCTGCTTGATGTTCTGCCTTTTCAGTGTTACTGTCCTTAGGACTTAGGACTTAGTATAATTGTTTTTTTGGTTGGTGGACTTCTTCTGACAAATTTTTTTACTGCCTGTACAACATGTCAGTCTTTGGATTTATTTCTGACCTCTCCCGTATTTGCTATTTACTATTAAAAGCAAGAGCCAGTCAGGATGTACAGCACTCCTGTTGCCAACAATGAGACCAAAATTAGGAATTTAATATGGGTGTATCTGCCCGTCTACTAAAAATTTTGCAATAACAGCTTGTAGGGATTTCTATCAAATAAGATGAAATTATCTAAATTGACAAATTGTTTTATCTGAAACATTTTAGTTTAGAGAAAAAGGATATTAGACTTTTCATTGTCAAATTTGTTACATATGTGACTAATAAGGATCAACAAGTTGATCCAAGAATTTACAATTTAAATAGCTGAGATTAATCTTAAGAAGATTTATGAGAAAGCTGATTTGGAATGCTATATTACATAAATTAATAGTGACAGATTTTTCTGGGTAGTACACTTAGGAAATGACTACAAAATTAAACTTGGAGGTCATTATATTCAAAGTTAAGCAGTATTGTTCAAATAAATTATTCTGTTATTTACTGGGAATCAGATGTTCACATGCCATAACCTATTTAAGTATTTGTATTTTAGTCTATAGTACTTGGCAACTAGTTTCTTCATAAAGGGCCTCATAGGGTCAAGGGTGAAGAGTGATAATATAACATGTTACCAGTGATTTTTGGTGAATAGGTAAATAGTTTTGATGATAAACAGTGCCATTTGTAGACAGACCTGATTACCAGTGCTTGTATCAAACATGCCAGTTTTTCTATCAGACATACTTTTCCTTGATAAAATGCTGTTAAAAATATGCATGTCAGAAAAGTAAGTAAGGAAAAGACCTCAAGAAATTATATTTCCTAGTTTATATACTATATCCAGCTATATAGCATCTCAAAATGAAATCTTAACCTTTTGAGTTATGAGTGCTCTGTGTTTCTAAAAATAAAATGTTTAATTTTCCATAAAATAATCATACCTTGGAGCTTTTCCATTATGAAGTAAGTTTAACATTTAACATTTTACAGAGCAACTATACAAATGCAATTTATACCTGAAACAGCCTGCCACCCAGATACAGCTGAACTAGTTTTGAAGAAAAAAAAATTGTATAATCTTTGTTTATGGAACTTCTATATTCAAATCTCTTCAAAACCCCAAGAAGTTAGAACAGTGCAACAGAATGGCAACGTTTATAAACCATTGTACTTTGACTATTCCATAATGTTAACTTGAAATAATTAATTTTTTGTACAGAGTTTCCATTTCCTTACACTGAGAGAACTCTGAGGGGAGCACTTAGTTTGGAAAGTGTGAGTTATGACCTGCCATTAAGTTGCTTGATAACGCATTATTCTCTGTGAGGATACATCATTTGTATGGAACTTGGAAATATTTAAAGGAGTTTGTACATTTATAGATAAACAGGTGTTATGCAACATACTTTACACATAACACTACTTTGTACCTGCTAAAAACAAATCCATAGATTGAAGAGGAATTTAACATTTGAGACGTTTGCACACATTTTTCAAGCATATTCAAGGATTTAATAATTTCAACAGATTTTAGCATTTGAATGATATGCTGTCTTAATGCATTTGACTCAGAATCAGTAACTGTGTTTTCAGCCTAGGTGTAAGGTAGACATAGTTTGAGATTCAGTTAAAGGCATTGAAATAAAATAGTACCTTAATTACTTATCTGAATGTAATCACTGAGTTTCAATTAGTTTTAAAAACTCAGTTTAGAAGTGCAAGTTTACACCCACAAGTGTGAGTTGAGCACCATGGGCAGCCTTGTCCTTTTACCAAAGAAATGTATTTAGCAATGGTCATAAAGATGTGGCAAATGGGCCTTCCGCTGGCTACAGAGGCACTTGGACCAGAGGAACCTACAGCATTTGTGGATCTGCCCTGGTAGCACAGCTCCTGCTGACTACACCAGATGGAGCTCAGGCATGCTCATTCACACTGAGTGCACATCTTCTGGTACACTGCAACATAATCAACTTCACATAAAGATTAAATAATATCATTCCACTTCCTCTGAGTGAATAATGATTCAGTCATTGCAAGTCCAAAGGTGTTAAACAAATAAATAAAAGCAAGATCTCCTTTATTAAGAAAGTACTATATTTCAAAACCTAAAGAGTTCACAAGATGAAGTCTTATACAAGTATTAAAAATGTAGAAACAATTCTCTGCATTTATGAATATGTAACTTGCATTTTCATAGAAATTTTCTTCATAGCTTATTTTTTTGTTGAATCCAAACTAGGTGTGTTTCCTTACAACCATATGGAAGCTCTTGAGTTAGCTCACAGCTGAAAAATGTAGTTTACCACGGGACAGTATACTAACTGATTGAATCTGAAAGAAATTAAATAAAAAAGCAGGATTATTTAAGACAAAATGCAAAAGAAACAGAGGATAAAGCAACCACATGCTTCAGAGCAATTTCTGTTGTAAAACAGTTTGGTGGAGCTGAGAATCCAGAGAGAGAAAATAAATGCAAACAGTCAAATGATAATAGTGCAAGCACTTACCATTTATTAAGTTTTAAAAAGGTGCTACATTATTGACTCATATGCTATTTATTCTGGTCAACTTGGCAGCTGGTATTAACAGCAGAAAGCAGACAGCCACAAACCAACTGGATTGCAACACTGAAGTGTCAAAGATTAGAAAAAACTTGAGATCTATTTGACTAAGACAGCAATTTATAGGTGGCATTGTTCATGTTATTATGTACACAGGTGCTGAGGAAGGGGCAGAGCTTCAAAGGCCTGTATAATTCCTTTAAAGTATCATACAGAAATACTTTTTTTTTCTGAGCTTTGACGATTCACCATTTAAAACCCATTAGCTAGAGCTTGTGTCACTATGTCTTGTGAGCGGGATATAGCAATTAGAAAAGGCACCATGAGACTGCAAAAGTGAACTGAGAAATTTGTAAAGGGCACAAAGAATTCAGAGTCATTTTTCTTTATGCAATTCCTTCAGTCCACTGATAAGCTGAAGGTGACCTGTCCAGCTGCAGGTAGCTCATGAGATTTTGGACCTGGGGTGAGACAGAACTTCATGAGACCAGTAGAAGAGTGGGGCATACCATATGAATCACATGGCACTTTAGGTCATTACATTTGTCCACCTGGAATTTATGACTGGAGTACTAATACAGGAAACTTTTGTGTTTAACTTACTCTTATTTTTAGTCCTGCAGAAACCTCTGTTTTCCTCATCTGGTCACTTTCTTTTGCCACACTTGCTCTTACAGTCTTTGAAGTCAGAGAAAGACACAATAAACAGTGCCACTTTCTTATGCCTCTCTCGCCAATCTTCACAATTTTATCTTACACCTTAAGTAAGTATGAAATAAAATTTACATTTATATGAGTGTTTTTTCCCTTATAGATCACTTTTCCTTTCTTCTCCAGTGGTATTTTCTTTCAGGTTTTAAGTTATTTGATCTTTTTTTTCCTTGTATGAAGAAGGTCCCTTTTTGAAAAACACCCTTGTCTGAAAAAAAGCGCGAGACTGTCAGACTGTGTCGTGAATGAGTCGGAAAAGTGATAGACTAACAACTCTCAGAAACTTAACAGCAGATTTTAAAAAGAAACTTTTTGCAAGTGAAATACAGACTGCTGAAAATTGTCTTTCAGATGTGCAGTACAGGATTCAGGAGGGAGCCCCCGGTGGTGTAGAGGAAAACACACTGCACTGTCACTGCAGAGACCCGGGTTCGATTCCCGGTTGGGGCCCCTCCCCGGGCAGATGGAGCTCGTTAGCCCGTAAGGCAATCCATCTACGTCCTGAGGACCTCGCTGCCACCGTCCAAGCGTGCTTGGACCCGGCAGATGAACCTCAGGATTAAAGGGTGGGCTCAGTTCCGCGCACACTGTGTCTCACCTAAAAAATCCAATGCGCAGGCTGGAAGGTGGAAAGACCTTCCCCGGTTCTTCGTTCGCGAAGAGACTGGCCATTATATACAGGATTCAGGGCAGATTATCAGAGGGTGCCAGTTACCATATTTCAGTAGTGCTATACAAATTTATACCACTTAAAAACCTTTCTTGCTACACCTAAAATTGAAACACATGCTATTTTAGAAAGTACTCTTAGCTGCAAGAGAAAGTCCTGACCATGGACAGAACTTTCCTGAAAATGTAGCTATAGCAGTTAGTTCTATTTTCTTCCCTCTATAACCTCAATTTAGTGACCTATTTATGATAAGTTTTTGAACACATATTCTGCAATATTTTACATAAGTTGAAATTTATTATCTTACCTAATACACATGTTTACGATAAAGATATTATTTCCTCATACTTTTCTCCTTGTTTTTTTTTCTTATACAGATTTTTGCCTGATGTGAGGCTTTATGTATTTTCCCTCCTGATGGCTGTATAAGTTCATTGAGCTTTTTGCAGGGTGGTTGAATGGTAGGAGATATAAACAGGACAGGCTGGTTTGAAAAAAGATTCTGCTGGTATTTTCCTGTTGATAAGTGACGCTGAAGTCTGCAGACCCATATTTGAGGAAACAAGAAAATTTATTAACCGATGTGTTACATTTTCACTCAGAGTAAAACTAATCTTTGGTTTCTCTAATTCAGAAAAAAAGAAATATAATATTTGAGTAGGACCTTTACTTTTTCAAGTGTATCACAAATTCTTGTGTAAAATATACAAAGAATTTGCTGTACTTGATTGATACAATTCCCAAACCAGAGTTTGAGAATATTTCATTATAGGTCAGCAGTTTAAGTATAAAACTTCTTAAAGCACTTGACAGTATTATTTTTCACCATAGTCTTACATTCTTATGGCACTGGCCATCACACAGAAATATGAAAGGATATTATAAATAATGCAATAGTCTTGCAGCACAAATACAAATAGTGATAGCCTTTATAATACACAATGCTCATTGGTTCATATTGGGGAGCTTTACAAATGAATCTAATTCAGAGTTTAAACTACTTAAGGACCTCTTTCCCCCTCCTGTGCTCCACAGATACGAACTGTATTTTCTCTCAGGTGTATAAAGTGACACAAATGTACCAGCACTTGGAACAAAACATTTAATGTAAACCCTTCTGTCTCCAAAACATGAAAAAAAGTCCTCTGTGAATGCTGTCCAGCTTGTAACATTTGATCATTATAATAAAAGCCTGCTTGGTCTATATGAGGGTAAGGCAACCAATGCCTTACACACATGCAGAAGATCTGGTTTTGGACTCAGTCGAGTACTGCCTACCTCCATCTGAGCAGAATGCTCTTCTATGAATCCCTGTCTGCTGTGCATCTTGATGTCATGAAGATCAGAAATTTAATAATTGTACTATTTTAATATGTAGTATCAGATTTAGAATTCACTTCCTGATGGATCTTGTGAGGCTTAGAGGCCATAATCACTCTCTTAAAAGGGGACTAGGTCAGGAACACTGCAATCTCCAATGTACAGAGCAGTGTGATTTTGGTATTACTAGGACTGCAATCATTAAATTTTATCAATTTAAAAACTGTGCAATTGTGAAACTATTAAAGTGCTTGTGGTAAGCAAGGTCAACTGATTCAAGTTTCACTATAATAAAAAATAACAAGCTCTTTGGAACTGTTTATTGGCATAAATCAGATGAAACTGATAGAAAAAAGATGATTACCAAGAGACTATAATACTAGTTTATCTAAAATAAATCAGATTTATCAAAAAGCTACAGAAGTCATACTGATTTTGTCAACCTGGAACTCTAAGATTTTCAAGATGAAAATTATTAGGATTGAGAGGCTTTCAACTTAAGAAAGCAATTGGACTTGTGGTAGATAGAAGACACCAAATATAAATTGTTGCGATCTGCTGTTTCACATATTTTAGGGAATATGATTTAAAAGGGCTAATTGTATTCCCACTTCCCTAAATACTTTATCTGAAAAGATTTATTTGCTGCCACTGTAATGAAAACTCATTTATATGATACATCTTCCTATGGAAACAACTGTTGGATGAAATTAATATTAAGGCAAATGTTTACATAGCTAATCTTCAAATCAGGAAATCCAAATTTTAAGGGCCCAACAGAGCTCACCTCAGCTGATGCCCACAAATAACATGTTTTATTTCATGCATTTAGAACATACTATGAGCACCTAGTGAAGTGAAATGCTGATATGCTTTAGAGAAGTTTTCTTAAACCGCCTTTACAATTCAATTTGGGTGCACTTGAGAGGAGGACAGGGTAAGAACACAGTACACCTTTGTGGTATCACCAAAAGAAAGCTTCAACACTCACCGTCGTATTTATGTTTCCTTTGTTTGGATTACCACCACCACCACTCTCCCAACCGGCTGTGCTTGGATTTGCTCAAGCTCATTGGGACCACTCACAGGCTACAGAGACAGGGAAAAATCACAGCCCTTATGTTCAGAGCTCAGAGAGCAGTCTGGAAGGTTGACTTTGCTTTCTGGCCCACTAACCTGACAGAAACACCTCTGGCCAGTTGCTGAAAGGGCAGCCAGCTGACCACACAGGGTTTGGTGATGCAATGAGAGAGCACAACTAAGCTCTTCCCTCTGAATTGACTCAGCTGCCTTCGCAACATCAAAGCCTTTGTGACACTCCAGGGGTGCTCCCAGCCCTTTGAAACCACACACATTTCGCGTAAGCTTTTAAAAATAAATAAATAATTCCTTAGCAGAGACCAAGCCTGGGAAAATATCAGACCCCAAAAGGGACTATTTCCACAAATTGTGTATCTATAAGTCGGTAGTTATGGTTACAGTTTTGTCAGTCCCTTTTATAACAGACAGCACCGTTTTTCCCTTCCAGTTTTATTCTTTAGTAGATGGTCAGAGAAACAAAATGCTTTGAAAATACCTATTTAATCTTTTTGGTAAGATTCTAAGCATTAACCTCATTCTTTAACTAGCTGGGTGAATGGCAGGAAGATACCTTTTACATGCATGCATTTCTCATAAATGTACCATTAATTTAGTTGTTTGTTTGAATATAGGTTTCAAAAAGAAAAAAAAATCACTGTTGACAGAAGTAAAACTTAAGGAGAATGTATGATAAATAAATAAATCATGTAAAGCAAAAAACCCACAGAAAATATTTCGTCAGCTGTTGTCCCTCTTGTGACTGATTTTCAATCCCCACAAGCCAAAAGAGCATATACCATAAAAAAACCCAAACTCTGCAATTTTGTCTAGAACTTTATGAAAATATCTTGTGCTGGGTGAGTTGCCAGAACAAACACAAAACTCCATAAAAGTCCAAGGGTGTGATCTTTTCATGAGGCTCAGGAGACAGCTATCAAGTGCCACAAAGGTATTATCTCTGAATAAATACCTGAATTCATGCAATATGTAAGAAAATAATTATTCTGGATGTAACTGGACATTTTTTAAGCACTGAAACTGTTAATTTCCTATACACAGCACTCAGTTTTCAAGGTCCAACTTCCAGAAAATAGCATATGAAGAAATTTCCAGTCTAAATTGGTATTGGAATAAGAATACTTCACAAAACCTATATGATTATGACTTATTACAATAGAAATGGTATTTGTAGGCTGGAATTGATAATGTGAAGTGTAGTATTAGCTTCAAAAATATATACAATGTAGCCATCTTTAATGATTATACATCTGAAAATTTGTGCATGCATTACACAATCAATGCATGCATTATTAATCTTTATTATTAATTTAAATTACCAGAGATAAATAAATCTACAAAAATTAACTTTTGATTTATTCTATCATTACTATTTGAGCATCTAATATAGCATTTACTGAACTCATGGAAAGCTGTGCCTTGGTTACTGTTACTTGCAAAAATAATAAATATATTCTATTAAGTGCAATCAGCAGAAGATAAACAGACACAAGTTTGAAGGGAGAAGATTGTATATTTTTTGGTTTATATCTATCCAAAGACCAAGCATTATTTCATTTGAAATTGATGAGAAATTACTCATTTTCACTAAAAAGAAAATTATCTGACTGTTGAAATCTTACGGATTAGTTCATCACTCTGCAACTAAATGACAGAAAAGCATAAAACTGATAAACACCAAAGCCCACAAGCTTTATGGTTTCATAATGTACTAATTTATCAAAAAAAAAAAGACATATAAAATAGCATATCCATTTAATATAGTTGAGTGGTGTTGCTGGGGAAATATTAAGCTCTGAGATTTTAATATTCATATGATTTCAATATGGTGCGTTATACTGGCCAAGTAATGTTTATATTTTCAGTTACTGTAATTCTTCATGAAGCCCTTTTGAAGAACGAAATCAAAATTACAGCTCTGTTAGGAAACATTATGATTGCATGGTGATGTGCATTTTCAGACAGTCCATCATTTAGTAAAAATTTAAAAGAAAAACACATATGTGGAACCCCATGTACATGTAAAGATCAAGGGCTCACACACATTCACACAAGTGGAGCACCAGCCTGCTTCTGATAAAGGCGAGAGTATTGCAGCGGGCAGACTTCTGAAAGTACAGTTGTCCTGCAGTGAGGAATTTGCAGAATCTGCAGGACCCTACAGGGATCAAGGAGGTTTGTGTTAACAATGCAGTACTGCTGCAGGACAAAGAAGAAATGCTCTCTTTTTCATCTTTCTAAATATCAGGTTTAATAGGATAGAAGCAACTAAGCAAACAGCAACTCTATTTTTGTAGGAACAATCTGTGCCATACATTTTCTACTTAAATAAAATGCTCATCATTTTAGTTTGCTTTCTCTTATTTTAGCAGTTTGCTGATTTTTTTAACATGTTGAGAATACTAAAATTGCAAGAGTATTCACTAAAAACTTTAAATATTACGTTGAAATGCTGAGCTACATAAGTAAATTGCTTCTCTCTGGTATAAAAGGAGCATGCTAAGAGCTGGAAACAACTTTCTTCAGCAACCTGTTTCACAAAGTAGATCCTCAGCTTTGAGGAATCTTAGATAAGTTCATGGAACATCACAGAGATGCAGGACCCCAACTGGTTCAGGACATACCACCATTCTACATCTCGGCAGCACCCAGAACCTTATTCCACTCCTTGGTAAGACATTCATTTGTTATTGCTAGCGAAGTTTTCCATTCGCAGAGCAAAACTCACCTTGCAGCATTCATTAATTAATTGCAAATATTACATCCTTATTTGTGACTATTTATTCAAACAATGCTCACTCATTGGTTATCAATATCCTTTGGCTAAAACAGAAGTTCTCTTTCTGTCGAGTTAGAGAAGCATAAGCCTTCAGACAGAAGTGAGAACATAGTTTTTGGACACTTGATAAGGCACCTCAGCATGTGCACACACCTGTAGATTAAGTACAGGCAAACTGAGTGTAGGTTTCTGTGGCAGACAACTGGTGCCCTGAGACAGAAGCCAGAAGTGGAGGGAGATAGAGTGGAAAATTTGGTCCTGAAGAAAGAAACCTTCAAAGTCTGATCTTGAAAAACAAAAAGGAAAGAAAGAGAAGGAAAAATGGCATACAATCAAGACTGTATTATCTGGAAAGTTCTTCAAAACTCAGTTTCTTCCCCTCCTCTGACAGTGCTTCATGTAAGTGTTTCCTGGCCAAGGCAAGGGCCAAGGGAAGAACACTTGAATCCAGATAATTTAGATGATATTATTTCTTTCTACTGCGTTTTGGCAGACAATTTTGCTTCTCTCAAATCCCACAGACTGATAAGAAAAGTTAATTTCACCAATTTATTCTCTGAAAGACCAAGTCCAGTGGGAATACTGTATGAAAATGTTTGGCAAATAAATCTACTGTTTGGCTGATGTTCAAAACTATACTGGAAGATGTTTGAACGTTTTTTTCCGGCATAGCAAATTTTTGCAGGAAAAAAGATAACAAATTCACTTATTTTTAATTTCCTTGTTTTCCAGAGGTAGAACTATTTTTTAAATACTATGTAATATCAACTTAATCAACTATAGATTAATAAAAACCAGGGTAAAACAATAAATATTTTCCCTTTTGACGATAAGTATGACTTCTAAATCAAGGAGCTGTTTTCCCAATACATATAATGTAAAACCACTCTGATAATATTGTAAGATGTGGTCACTTTACTATAACTATTTGTTTAGAACTTCAAAAGTATACTGAAAGAAATATGTTGCATTTGGTTTCACCACAAACAAATTATTTTTGAAATAAAAAAAAATCCTTTTATTAAAAATTAGCTGAAAGAGGAAGCATTTTTCAGGATTAGAAATTAAGACCTTTCTTCAGAAATACCTCAAAACTTGTCCATCTTTGGTTTTATCCTTTTTCAAGAGAACTTAAGTGACTATCAGAGAGTGATGAGACTGCAAATTACAATTGGAAACTTAAGTCAAAATTCTCTATATAATTGCCAATTACAACTGGGAGGTGTTTTCCTCACCTGAAAATCAGTAAAGCAGCTCTGTGCCATGCATCACACCAAAGTGGAGTATGAGTGTGGCACATATGACTCTGAGTCCTGCACCACTGGCATACCATGAGGGTTACAAACACTACATGTGACAAGCCCCAAAGAATCCCACTAAAATGCAAAGGCAGAAATCTTCCACCTCCATACAGAAATAGTCTGATGCTTATCTTCTCTCACAGTTAGAAAGCTTTCTTTAATAATATAACTGAAATCGCCTCTGCTGCATTTTCAGCCCGTTATTTCTTGTCCTAGTGCCAAAGGACATGGAGAACAACTTCTTCTTTTCCTATTTGCAGCAACCTTTGAAATATTTGAAGACAGCTATCATGTCTCCACTCAGTCTTCTCTAGACTAAACAAACACAGTTCTTTCAGTCTTTGCTCCTGGGTCATATTTTGTAGACCTCTGATCATTTTGTTATTCTCCCCTGGATTCTTGCCAATGGATCCACATCTTCTCTGAAGTGCAGTGCCCAAAGCTAGACATGGTATTCCAGCTCAGGCCCCACCACTGCTCTCTGTACACTGTGAACAATTCATGTCTCTTATGCTTAACATGCCTGTTAACACATCCTAGTATGTCTGCTTCCTTTGTCTGAGTATAACAGAGGTGTTATATCTCCAGTTCTACTACTTTAGGTCAGACTAATCAAATTTTCCAGCCCGGCAGCTTAGCAAAATCCTAGACAAAAAATGCAGGATATGGATGGGATAGTTGTACCTTCTGTGCCAGTGGTTCTGATGTGTGCTGGTGTGGTGGCCTCATTACAGGCACGACAAATAACTCAAATGAGCATATATGAATCATCTGTGCAGCAGATCTAAGTAAGCCACATACAGTCTACCATTTTATATCTGGCATTATTGATAGGACTTTCCAACTTATTCAGTCTTTAAATGCATTCAAGGTCATATGTCTCAAAAACACAAAGGAAGTAAAGTAAGAACAGAAAGTTTTTTCCTGTAATTCATCTGACAGTTGAACAAAAGCAATTGAGACAACATGCAAACCAAGACAATCTCATCCTCCAAATAATTTGCTTTAGACAACCAGCCATAACTTTAAAAGGTATGTAATATATACATGGACATGTTTTTCCTCACAGCTGACAAAGATCTATTCTTGCTGGATATATCCTCACAAGACCTTTGGCAAAATGCTACTCACATTCTTACTGGTCTAGTTTAGTGCAATTTTGAAACTGATCTCTTGGTCATTCCCACTGAGTGTACTTTTTGTTCCCATTGTGGAGCAGCCATCAGGGGCACAGACCGTACTCTGTTCAGATGAAATACACGAGAAGATGTGATCGGTTCAGCGAGTGGGCTGGAAGGAACCCAGAGCCCCAGGTATGTGCTGTGTGCATGGTGCTCTTGGCACCAGCTCATGCTCTGCAGATCCCCTTCCATTTGCCCGTGCTACTGACTTATAGACACGGCCACAAGTGAGCACAGAGTCACTTCTGGCAGAAGTAGTGCGCTAGTGATGTAGGTATGGGATGCTCATTACCTGCACTCAAATGACCTCAACTAAATGTAGCCAATTTTATAGGTTGCCTGTATTGGTATCTCACAGTTCATTCTCATATGGCAACAGGAAGGAGGAAGATTACTCGCATCTTGGCATTTATTTCCTCATATTGCAAACATTTACTTATATTTTATATAAAGAATCCTGGAGGCTTATTGAACTCTCCCAACCCACATAAGGCAAATTATCTATTGTTTTGTTTTTGGTTGAGCTTTTTTTTGGGCAGACTAATACCTATTGCATGAGACCAGTATGTAATCTAGGAATAAATTATTAATTTCAGCAGAGTAACTTAAGGAATGAAGTATTAATGAAGTAAATAGCTATGTGTAATCATTTGGGAGTAAACACGTCTGCATTTTCACAGACTGAAAGAATACATTTCCAGATAACTATATTTCAGTGATGAAAGACCACACTGAAACAGAAATTCCATGAGCTAATAACATGCTGCAGTTCATGGAAAACAACTTGATACTCCCCATGGTTAAATACTACAAATAATGAAGACACGAGGCGTGGAAACCTAGAGTTTGCATTTAAAAAAAAATTATAAGCTCATTTCAACTACCTTAGACTTTTCAAATATTGAATCATTTTGGACTGTCCAGCTTTTTTTTAATCAACACAGGATATTGTTTAGTGAGTTTCAAGAATGACATTTGTTTTGCTGGCTTAGGGAAGTGGGGAATCCTTCCATTCGCCTTTAACAGTAAATGATAAATCCAGTGCTGTCAACAGATTTGCTATACCTGGCAATGTGCAGATGAATAATGCTTTGATAAATAAAGGAGTTTTTGATTCCAGTAATAACAAAGTGAGTGATCTTGTTGAAAGGAAAAGCCTGGCAAATGTGAAGGGTTACACAGATGCTCCCAAAAGGCTCATTTCCCAAACAGTTATATTAACCCACAATAAAAGTAATCTTAACATTAAAAATAATTCCTAGTTTTATCTTTAAAATATGAAAATGTGAGTCCTCTTGCTCTGCCTCAGCAGATTGAAATGTTTTAAGTGAAGGCAGAATAGATTATTCTCTCTACTCTTCTTTTAGCTGAATGCCACTGCAATGCTCAGCAGTAACTCAGTGTGTGCCAAACATGAATATTTTTAAGTGTCATTTGAGTTTTAAAGGCTACAGTAAGTGATGGGAACACAATCGTCTTGGGAATCTACAAATAACTTTAAAAAAGCTCATAAATCTGGCTTTCATGGTTTGGTTTTCAACAGCTTTATGAAATATGTCAAAGCTTGAACACAGTGAGTTCGTTTTCCTTCAAATTTTTTAGGCTTGACTTTTCTCAATCTTTTTTTTTTTTTTGATATGCTGCAATGAGACAAATAAAAAGGACTTCACTTTAAAAAAATCAGGCATCAGCATATTAGTTTTTTTTTAAATTGCTTTCTTATTTTAATTTTTTTTTTTGATCAACAGAGGAAAAACTAAGTAGGGCAGCCTAAAGTATTCCCTCATCAAGAAAAACATAAAATGTTTCTGTTCAGCACCCAATATATCACAACATAACAGACCACATATTAATGAAAAAGTCGTGTATAATTAAAAGCTTTTTTTTCTTCTGTTGTTTAAAAAAGATGCATGGTAATGATGAAGCACAGCAGAAATCTGGAGAGCTGCATTCAGAAGTCCCATGCAAACCTCTCTACTTACAGGGAAACACATGCACTACACTTATAATTAGCATGAAACACTTGGTTTTAAAAATATGAACTAAAAGTTCAGTTGAAATTCAATGTTCAGCAGAGAAAAGTCTTTAAAACTGAAAATTACAAAAATAAATCCACTCAAATATTACCTAGCATCACACAACTGGATGTCACTGCTGTGGAATGCTGCCAGCTGCGAGACTAGACCTGGTTGTGGTTCCTTTCAGAAACTCCAGAAATAACTGCTGACATGATCAACTCTGCTCTACAACTTCCCTGAGTAGTACTGCTTGGCAGGAATACTTCTTTATGCGTAATAACATCTCTTCTTCAGTTAATCTACATGACAAACTAGAAGAAAAGATCCCATAGGGAGCATGGAAAGCAAAGTCATTTAATCTTCTAGCACTAGGAGTAGCAAGTGGAATTGCCAGCACACACACAACAAAAAAACCCCAGGTGTTGAAGTATTTGACCAGGTGCTTTTTATCAATTATGTTTAAAATTACCAGTACTCAAGAAAAGTTTTTTGGAGAGCACCACTTTCTTCATTTTGATATCTCAGTTGTTGCTGTGAGTAAGAAGAAATTTGAAACGTCTTATTTAGAACGCAATCATATTCCTGATTAGGATTTCAAATGCATTTGAGACTTCAACATGTAATAACTTTTCTACTTTTTTATCACTTATTTCTAGTGTAGCTTTTTTTTAGTGACAAAGATGATGGAACAATATTAATTTGACTATTTTATATTTGCATGTGGTCTTGCAGAAACTATTTTAATGAAGATGAAATAAAAGTGTGACTCACCTGTAGGTGAAAGTGTGACTTCACCTATAGGTGAAGCTATTGAAGTGTAAATCTTAAGTGGCAATGCAAAATCAATTCACAAAAAATTCCAGTTCTGTTTACTGAAAATTTAATGGTGATCTACTAAAAAACTTTTCTTAAAAAAAAGAAATATTCTTGTAAATTCCATATGGAATTTGATTTCGTTTCACATTTGAGCCTGCCAGCTATGATACAGTTAAATACAGAGAACTAGGCAGACTTATTATGGTCGTGGACTTTCAGTGACTTCTTATGCTAGCTGGGCAAAGTTTGTAGGGTCAAGCTGCTGACCCTGTCCTCCTTTCTTAGTTCCTTTCCTATATTCCTACCATTCTTCATCTAAGAATGGTGCAGTACAGAGAGGCTACTACTTTCTAGTCTGTCTGGATTTTTCCTGAAGTGCTTTAACTTTAGTGAAAGCAAAAAGCCTTTTCAAGAGATTATCCTTGCATAAGCAAGCAGTTGCAATTTGAAAACCAAAGGATACTAAGATGGTACTGTACATAAAATATGAGCAACTGGGATTTGAGCTTAAATGCAAGATAAATACTCTGGAGCACAGAAACAGTAATGATCTACAAGCAAGATTGCTAGTTATTTTCTAGTCAAACATCTGGATAGCTTAGATAAAATACAAATGCTCAGTAACTCCTCTCCTGCAAACTAGTTTTCTAATAAAAGTATGTAAATAAATATTTACCATATCTGGCTCTGTCCAGAATTCCCAATAAAATCAGTGGGAATAAGGTGGGTATATCAGGAATACAATTTTAGTCCTATAACAATGCAAACTACCATGATGTAACAGAAGGTATTGTTCCTTGCACACATACTGTACTAAATATACACACAGAGAATGAGGAAAAAGAATCTAATCTGGCTAGCCCTGGATAAGGGCAAAGGTTTAAAAATGTCCTGCACACCCGGGGCACTAATGTCTATTTTTATTTTAAAATTCTATTAACTTTAAAATTGAGGAGCTAACATGATAATTCTAATGCTATCCATGGAATTTTTTCTCAAAATTGCATCATTGGTTAAAATGCTAATGCATTTGTCCTTATGCTATGGACTTGTACTGGGAGAGCTATAAAGCCATCATTGCTCAGACTGTTGATGGAGGAAAGAACTTACTGCACAACACTGGAATACTCTTGAGGTTAAACAGAGGAAGAGTTATGATGGGATTTGGAGGGAATTCAATAAATTCAATAAAATCTTTCTCATTCAAAGATGGCCAGTGTCATGAAGACTTTGAAGGAAGGGAAAAGCTAAGTTGTGCAAAGAAGATACTCACAGAAACTCCAAAGTGTTTTTTAAAGAATTCACAACTAAACAAAACTTCATGGTATCGTCACACTTTGTTCTGCTATATAATAGACCTCTTATTCCAAACAAATGTGATAATTAAACATTAAATAATCCCATACTAAACTTAAAGCAGTAGTTTTATCAATTACAGCCTTATCACAGCTGATTACTTTTCCAGTTTGCAGTAAAGCTGAAATCAGGTATGAGATACTAGAAGAAGGAAAAATAAGAATACTTTGAGTGAGCAAGTTTTATATAATTTCGTAAATGAAAATAACACATCAGGTTTCTTCTGCTTGTTAAAAGCTGAATATATTTGCTCAGACACACTCCGGTAGTGCCAGCATGAGATAGTCACAAAGCATGCACATCAGGGTGACAGCTGAAAAGCAACAGAGAGCTTTGCACATAATCTAAAACTAAATCTGTATGTAATTTCCTTCCCTTTGTTAATTGAAGATTAAATCCAAATCAAGGGGAAACCTTCTATGAGGCTACTTCCAACAACAGATGACTCAACTAGCACCTGAGAATTTGTTGTGCTTGTATGTACTGAGGTTCTGAACTTCCTGTTTCAATAAAATACCAAACAAGTTGTGTTTCCTTTACAAATAAGCTATTACATCAAACCCCGTTCCTATAATTTCAGTTTTTGTCCACATTCCAACATTTTCTTTGGCAAATGTAGAAACATTCTAATTAAAGAGAAGAGAAAAACAAGCATCATTCATCATGGTAAGAATGAATGCTCAAGAGAACATCCTTACTGGTTACTTTGTTCATTCAGTTTAATTTGGCTTCAAGTGCACTTAATTATGGAATGCAGTTCTCTGAGATGAAACATGGATAACATTTCCACTAATAGTGTCTCATGGAAGCTATTGAAGGTAATAATCAGTTACTCTAATGCCACACAAATGTAACACAACCTGTGTCAAATGATTCAAAAATATTTTCAGAACACCAGAATACTTGTAATACACTATTCTGTGACATATAATTGGATTTTTTTTAAATGGAAATATTCTTGTGTTTTCCTCAACGTGATCTATAAGATAAGAGCAATAAGAATCCTTTATGATGTTCTCTTTCCTTATTTTTCAAAGTTTTTGTTAATCTTTAGATTCCAGATAAAAGACTTCTGTCTACTTCATTTGCAGTTACCATGACAAAGGCAAATTCCCATGAAAAATTAAACATCAGACCTGCAAACACATATAATTGTCTGGTTAGGTACAATACAGCCTATATTTGACAACACATGTGGTTTCTTTCCAAAATTTATTTAATCATACAATTAGAAGTGCTGATTTACCAAGGCAGAAGCTCAAACTTAAAATTATATAATAAAAGATTTATAATTAGTCAGACAAATGTAATAGTTACTAAAGTAACTATTGCTAACAGGTGTTCATGTGCACATTTTATCTTTGTGGAAAGCACTGCTTCTTTTTCTTGTAAACTAAAGGTAAGTTCTCCAGTATATGCAGTTAAAACCCTAGCCAGCTGCTCAGGCTTTTGTCCTAGACAAATCTGAAATGCAGCAGAAAAAACATGCACTGTAAATGGTTGAAGCCAATAGAGGATGCTGAAAACTTCTGATAAAAGAACCACTACTACTTCTGCAACACCCTCCAAAGACAGCATGAAAATAGAAATAGTCCAGTTAATCCTGGAAAAATCCTAAATTTGAGAAATGATCTCACCAAAAAAGGAGAATGACTTGGGGGTGTTGGTTGAGAATAAGCCAGCAGCTCGAGAGAACTGGTGTCATGCTCTAGGGGAAAGTACACAATAGAAGACTGGATGGCAGTGTGTGCTTGCAGCCCAGAAAACCAAGAAAGGCAACCATAACCCAGGGTGCATCAAAAGCGATGTGGCCAGCAGGCTAAGGAAAGTGACTCTGCCCCTCTCCTCTGCTCTCATAAGACCCCACCTGGAGTGCTGCATCCAGCTCTGGGTTCCCCACCATGGACCTTTTGGAGCTATTCCAGAGGAGGCCACAAAGATGACCACAGGGCTGGAGCACCTCTCCAGTGAAGACAGGCTGAGAGAGCTGGGGTTGTTCAGCCTGGGAGAAGGCTCCTGGGAGACCTTGGAGCACTTTCCAGTACCTAAAGGGGGCTTACAAGAAAGCTGGGGAGAGACTTTTTACAAGGGCAGTAGTGAATGGGGGAATGGCATTAAGCTTAATGAGGGTAGGTTTAAATTAGATATTTGGAAGAAATTCTTTACTGTGAGGGTGATGAGACACTGGAACAGGTTGCTCAGAGAAGCTGTGGTTGCTCCATCCCTGTGAGTGTTCAAGGCCAGGTTGGATGGGGCTCTGAGCAACCTGGTCTAGTGGAAGGAGGTGTCCCTGTTCATGCTGGAGGGGATTGAAACTCGACAATCTTTAAGGTCTCTTCCAACCCAAACCATTCAATGATTTATGATTCTATAAATATCAGGGAAACCCCCCAATAATCCAAGAGAAAACATTGTCTGATTTCATGTCAGATGAACCACTGCATGTCCTTCAGCATCTCCTGCGTGAGAAACCAGCTCAATCTACAGCACACAGAATATAATGGGATCACACTATGCTACCGCTTCAAGAAGGACATTTTTTGTTTTATAAGCATAAGTTGAGCCACACCAAAAACCCAGTGGGATGGAACAAACAGAGCTTTTTATTATATTATTTCTCATTTATTTTTATATACTTACATTTATATTTATGTTCATATTCATAGTTATTATTTATTTTTTAGTTTATTATATTATTTATTAATTTATTTATATTATTAATTTTATGCCATTCCTATTTCATAGTTTTTCTTCTAAGTCATAATCAACTCAACTATATAGTTTCACATAGCAAAGTTTTGTGCAAGACATCATAGTTGTCTGCTTCCTTCATGTTAGACTAAAACCAGAATTTCAATAATATTCAAAAAATCTGTAGAGTTTGGCATTGCTTTGTGTTGAAACTTCAGCTGTTTCAAACACTTAAAATGTTCCTTGATTCAGGAAGGAATCTATGAGGCTAGGCAAAACTTTTGGAACATCACTAAAGTTTTGGGACAAGTTTTTCAGTTTTAACATTCTAGCAAGGACCCCTTCAAGCTAATTCTGCAATGTTTATTTCCTTTCATTTTAGGGAGTTAAAAGTTAGTACTACACAAAATCTTTACACTTTTCCCCTGGATTGTCCAAAACCAACAAGTTTAAAAGCTAAGATATTAATTAACAGTTACTGTTAAAACAGCCAACAAAAAACCACCCCATTCAGACTACCCATAAAATTCCCATCCCTCAGGCATACTCCCATCAAACTTCCCTCTCTACAATAGATTTAAAAGTAGGCATGCCATGCAGCAAAGACTATTGAGGGTCAGCAGAATCAGGCTGCCTCAAATAAGCTCCGCAGGTAAAAGCCTCTCATGTCAACCACTGCCAGAGTTTTCTGCTTGAGATGAAGTTTATAAAGCCCCCAGGCCACAAATAAATCTGGTAGAATGGAATATGGGTAAAGTGTGACCTTTCAGTCAGACTGGGAAAAAGAAAGGACAGAAATATTCTTCTGTAGCTTAAAGGGTCTCTCGTGCAGACACTATCTTTTGTTTTGGATTTGTACAATGCATTTAGATGCAAAGTCTGGTTTTATGTTCAGTGGAAAATAATGAAGAAATACTACCTTTGTAATAGTAATATACTGACTAGCAAAGTGAGGCCCTTTTATGATTGGAGCCTCTGAGACCAAATTTGGGCAAATATTAAATAACACTTTTTAAAAAATATGAATTTAGATGATCTTTTAAATACTTCTGATAAATAACTTCAATACACAAGATATAAATCACTGTGAGAAAAACATGACAGTGGAACTTCTTTTCTTTGAAAAAGCCCCTGAGGTCTACAACAGAATCTCATCAACACATAATAAATCACAAAACAGTAATAACAAGTACAGAAGTATGCCTATATATAAAAATGTATACCCACAAGCACAATAATAATAAAAAAAAAAAAAACCAACAAAATAAATCAGCTGAAGTTGGAATTTGGTTCGGCAACTATCTTGTGAATACATTTCAAAATTGAATTTGTTTTGGAGCAAAGGTATGGGAGTTAGAAATCAAAGGAGCCCATTATATTGGTGAAACTAAGATTAGCAGGAAAAAAATTGGCACAGGTTCATGGAGTAGTTTCTTCGTATTACCTGTGAATTACTTCAGCCTCGATTTTGGAGGACAGAATGCCATGATCCTACACTGGAGAGACCTTGCCATGGACTTCAGTGTCATATGCTCTTCCAAGAACATGAATAGAGTTGCAATACAACATTTTGCCTATGAATAAATGATAAAACAGAAAGGAATTTATTGAAAATAAGGGAACTTTAATTAAAATTACTAAGATTCACTTTTGCTGGAGCCATTGCATGACACTGTGTTTTGAGGCAGTCAGATTTATAACTGATTTTATTGCCTGGATATAGTGTACTACAATTATAATAAACAAAAGCCAACAAGAGCATCTCAACAGCTGTCTCCACTAAAACTGCTAAACTAGAAATTTTACCTTCCCAACATAAAGATAGCTATAAAGAGTCTCCACAAAGTTCCACCATATGTTGGCTTCTTCAGCTATTCCATCTAGAACTATTCTTAAATAAGTGATAATATAAAGATAAGAGCACATAATTCAACAAATTTTTCCTCTTATAGGACAACATTTCTTGATAAACACATTTTATTGTGCTGCACAGAAGTAGTTCTTTACAATCTCACCTTTGAAATGAATTGAATGTATTTTGGACTGACAGCATTTTAACCATTACAGATAAACACTGTATAGAAGCCTGATTTACTGTTATGCAATAAAATATACATGAGCAATATCCTTCTACCATAATAAGTGTGAGGATCAAGTAAGACAAAGTATGATTGCTAAAGCTTTAGCTATATAGCCCCCAAGGGGCTTGAATGGCTTAACCAACAAAAAAATCATTCATATGCAGAAGCCAGGAGGTTTTCTAGCACATATTGGTCTCATGAAACACTCACTCTTCCATTTAATTCATATAAGAAAGATGGAACACTAATTTTTCTGCATTAACATCTATACATGCATTAAGTTTCACTCATGAAACTTGTATAGAAAAAACTTTTTTACTGAAGGATAAAAGTATTTAGATGGCAGTGACTAAAACCACCATGATTTTTCTAGGCATTAGGATAATATATATTACTTACCCCAAGAAAAGAAACATTAAATCTAAAAGCTGATTATTAGCATTAAGCACTTTTGCTAAGTGTACGTGACCATCTGCCAGCAAGCTTGTAATGAATCATACAGGCAAACACAATCACAATGCAACATCACTAGAGGAGAAAAAAATCCCACAAAGGCACAGAAATTCAACCATTTTTTTTTTCTACCACAGAAAAAAGACCGAAGTAAAACTCTGACTGTGTTTTTTAATGATGGCACAGTTTTCCCAAATGCTGATTTTCTAGAAGTGCAAGGCTAAAGTTAAGATGATAATGTAAAAGTAGAATGTGTTACAACTGCAGCAAACCAGAATTCTACCAAAACTACATCAACAGAACAATAGAAACCTCTGTTTTTCTTAGCTATGAATATTGGCTGCAAAGATGACTAGGCCTGACTCTGTTCTTCTTATTACCTATACACTAAGTTCAGCTTCCTTACTGCAGGCTTGCTTGCTTTTCTGGTACCTTGTTATCACAGTATTTCCCATATAAGTATATAGAAACACGTCCTAGTGTTTCTTTTCATTTAAGGATCATGTCCTCTCAAGAAACTTGGAACAAATCCCAAAAGTAAACAAACAAAAACTACAGTTTAAGTTTATGAAATGTATTCTATGTTTATATTGCACAGAGAATTCTTGTCTGGAACCAGCCATCCTGTCAACACTTAGCACCTTCTTTTAGAAAAAAAAATTACATTCACTCATTTTTCATTTCCATGTTATCCAAACCAAGCCAATGCAGAGAGAAAACTGGTGTCACACATTAAAATTGTAAGCAAAGTAACCAGTGAAAAGTTTGTGACCAAAGTGTATGAAGGCATCAGGATCCTATTAGTGAGATATATGAGGCCATTGTGCTGTAAGCAAGACTACAGAGTGGTAAGAAGGAATTACAGACAATGATTTTTATCCCAGAGAATTAGCTATGTAGCTAAAACAGAGTTCTTTTTAGCAGCTAGTGTGGTGCTAAAGGTTATTTGTAAGCCACTGCAGGATGTGACTGTGTGCTCAAGTGCATAGATCAAGTACATCAGCCAGAGAAGCCACACAAGTAGGTGAGGGTCCTTCCCAGAATGGATTCCTGAGCAATAATAGATGTATCCATGAAGTCCAACAGGTTTTGGAAACTCATATTGGCTATTTTGTCTGCATATGCTATGTATTTCTGAATATGCTACATCTTAAAAAACAACTTTTGGATAAATTTAGCCTTTTGACTCAGAATGTCTTTGTAAACTAACATTTAAGGGACACAGTTCACAAAAAAACCAACACTATGTCTTCCTCCTTCCAGTTTGAGCCAATTTCCCTGGTATGGAAGCAGGATGTACTTCAAGTTCTCATGTCTTCACTGGTAGCAAAGGATAAAATTAGTGCCAGGCTCAACAATCTGTCTTTATTAAATAAAAATAGTAATTTACATTCTCATCCTGAATATATGAAAGTTCATTTCTTTCTTGTCTATAACAATGTTTCAAATTAATATAGGTATTATTCTGAATTTCACAGATGTAACATAGACAAACCAACAGCAGTAGAGTATTAGAATATTAGAGAAGTAGCTTATGACTTGCAGAAGGTGATGGCCTGTTAGCACCTTTTTTGACCTAGAGTGAGACAATGCCGAGTAGGTGATTTATGTCATCTCTTGTAATGTAGTTAATACTGAAACCATTATAAATGAAGGTAAATATTCCTTCTGTTAGACTGGGAGTTGAAGTGCTTAAAAAAAAATCCTCCACACGAATTGGCTTGCACATTATAAAAGTTCTACTAACAGCCACAGTATGTGGATTGGAATGTAGGTAGGACACCCAATTCCAATTTAATTTGAAGTTTTCCACAGCATCAAAGGTATTGAGAGGACTTGCTTCTCATTAGGTTTAATAAACACATGCATTCCAATATGAAGGGATTGAACAGTATTAAATGTATGAATAGGTACAAGAAAAAGTCTGGAAAGCAAAGTCAAGTAAGTAGATGTTATCAGTACTTAATTTCACATTTTGGAGATGTGAAAGGAAGGTCTTACAATGGGACTTTCAGGGGAATTCATATGTCTAGGACTGCTAACTGGACTACGCAGAAATCAGGATCCTGGCTTTCAAAATTATGCTAAAACGTTATGGGTTTTATTTATTTGCTGCCTTCTATTGCCATTTTGCAGAGTAACATTTTGATGCTTCTCTGACCATGAGGAATAGAATGATTTCCCCCACATTGAAACATTATTCTTTTCTCTTAATAAAATTAGTTCAAAATCTAGGATGTAACGGACCAAAACGGCTGAGTAACCTAAGAATTGGCAACACTGGTATGGCCCAAAACAAGGTAAGACTTATTTTTTCCCCCAAAATTGTTTAGCAAATTTATAACAGCTGTCATTTAGATTTCAAATACAACCTAAACTACTCATGCACTTAACGTATTAAAAGGCTCTTATGCTTTCCCAAGCTAATAGATCAGAGATACATTCTTACCTAAAGACACAAAGGGAGACATACTAGGATTTTTGGAAGACTCTAAGCCTACACTGAGAATCTCTGAAAATCTGTCATTCATTTATGCACATTAAACATTTTAAAGTTTTGACCACAAAGGATTTTAAAGTACAGAATACATGGCTATTTCAGCTTAGATACATTGTTAGAAGGTGACTGTAACAGCTGAGACCAGAGCAGATTATAAAAATTAGAAACAGAACACGGATTTAGAAATCATTTATTCCTCTGGTTTTGTTCTCTTGCCTGTATCTTTTCTTTCTGCTGAGCTTGGCAGGTGTCCCATGTACCAGGGGATGTCCAATATTACACAGTCAAGTCTTGTGTCTCATATGAAAAGCATATGGAGCATGGCTTTCCACATATTTTCATTGAAACCGACCTGTTTTTCAGATGCCTAGTATACTGGGAAAATGGCACAGGGCACACATGGATAAAATCTGCATGTACAGCAGATGCAGTACCTACTATAGTGTATTTGGTGTCCATGTGTAGAGCTGTTACACAGTCCCAAGCTGTCCCAAAATTCAACATTTAGTATTTAGGATTCACAACTCTATTTTTATGATAGAAGATTAATTAAAAATTATTATTAATAATAATAATAATAAAAAAGCACAAGATAAGAAACCCCCTCTCCCTTATTTCCAGTCCTGAACACCTTCCATTCTGTTTGTCTTCTTACTTAATTCCCCCAGCTGTAATATGGAGCAGTACTTACTGCACCATCTGCCAATTCATTTTTTGGGAACAGGTGCTCTTTCTGACATGAAAGAGACAGAAAATAGATGGAATTTGATGAATGAACATTTAATGAATTTACGAACATTGAGAAATCAATGAAAGGGAACAAAGTTTCACATAGTGCAAAGCCTGATTCTCATTTGGACCAGCCATGAAAGCCAATATTTTAACTAGTGGTGACACCTCTTGAAAACTCTTCCAAATGTTTAACTAGTCCAATGAATGTTTGGTGAGAAATCTCTATATTTTAAAAAAATTTCTCACTGTGTAAAGCTAGTGCAAATGGCAACTATTTGAGGATTCACACATTCTGTTTGGTTGTTTGTTTTTTTTTTTTAAATAAAATTTTTTAAATAAAGACAGTTCTTGGCCTCTGTTCATGTCATTAACAGCTTTAAAAGCCTTGGGCCATCCTCTCTAAGCAGTCACAGGGTATCTGCAAATTACAATAATGGAGAACAGACCCACATTTTGTTTACTTCAGCAGCTTCTAACCACTGTGCATGATAGACACATCAGAAAAAGGTTCTGACTGAGACTAGAAAAGTCTAAATGAGAGGCCCCCAGATTGCCTTTAAAGCATCACTTTTTTCTTAGTCCTCCGGGCTATCAGTTTATTGAAATAGCTATCTTAAAAGTATGTGTTATTTTTCTTTATTGGGTGCACTGCAGTCTTAAACTGTGGGCCAGGAGAGTTAGGTCAGAGTTAGGTGAGTGCAGATTTTCTGCTCCCATTGCAGAACCAGCAAGATAAAGCATATGAATACAAAGGAGTCCACTTCACACAAAATAAAAGTTCCAAAATAGAGGTTTTTAAAGTCAGAAATGAATCTATCCCATCTTAGTAGAAATGAAGAGCAGTCTGATTTTGATGTAAACTTTGTGACCTGTTATGTTCATGATGTCTATGAAGTGCAGGTTCTCCTATGGGCAGTAACAGTCTTTGAAGCAGTCTTACTCTGATGTTTTTATCAGCTGGATTAACTATATTCTTTTGCATGTCAGTTGTGGGTAATATAAAATGAAGCTGTTCCAATATTACAAAAAAATCTAAACCCATAATAATTTCCAATATTAAAATCACTGCTGCATTATATATCAATAATTGTGCTTAGCAGTTTACAAGCATTAAATTAGCTTGTGGCTGACAGGTTTAGTTTCATGGTGATGAGAAAATGCAAGAATTCTTTCAAATATATTAATTATATTTTTATCATCTGAGGAGGGATATTTTTTCCTATAAGCACTTTTCTCATGGAGATCCAACATAAACATTTTTCTTTCTTTCATCAAAGTGATGAGGTTCGATGAGAGAAATTAGGAGATGAAAAAGCTTATTAGGTCACTTAATTCATACTCCTGCCAGTACAGGATTTTCCTTTACATATTTCAGTGTTTTGCCCATCTATATTGAATTACTCATACAAAAGGGATTCCACTGTTTCTCATGAGAGGCTTTTCTACAGCCCCATAGATCTTAGCTTCAGAAAATATATCTTTATACTTTGTATGAAATTAAAACAAAGTTTAGGCCGTGACTCCTAACCATTTCCCTGTTTGCTGTAGTCCTGCCTGGAATACTTCAAAGCTGGTTGAAAACTCAGGCCTTTTCTGGCCCACCCCTCCTCGCCAGGGGCTGCAGTGAGGCTCCAGAACAGTCACTGCTTCAACAGTTCAGCTGACATTTACCAAAGGTATAACGCTCTTAACCCTGAAGAATGTGCATACAGTGTAAAATAATTATCTTTCCAGGGTGAATAATCCACTTAGACCCAATTTTTTGCTGGCTTGTTTTTTTTAAGTGAATTCACAGTCCACATGAATCCATTACCAAAAGAGATGAGAGGTAAAACAGTACAATAGTCTGAATTGTAATAAAAAGAAAAATACTGATAATATATTTATCACTTTAACATGAGACGATGAAACATATCTGAAATCTGGAATAACCATCACTTTTTCCCATAAGTTTCATGACATTCAATTCACCTAACTTCAGATGCTGTCATCTGAGCTTGTTACTCAAGAGTCCCCTTCTGATCAACAGAGAAAAATATCTCTGACTCAACAAAAAAGTCTTGGTTGACCTGATTTTTGCATTTAATCAAAGAAGACCACTTTGACATCCTGTACGAGGATACAATCTTCACTAACATAAAAGGAAAATATTCTAAGTTGGCTGAATTAGGAGATGTTCTTCTAATTGTCATGGCACCATCAAGTAAACATTTTAATGTACGCATTTTGCGTCCTAACAATGATACTTAAGTGGGCAAACAGGCAAAGGAAGGCAGAAATTAGAATTAGAAGAACATAATATGATTATTAATTTGATGAACTAGAATTAAAGCTATTTACATTCAAGTGAAATGCTATTCATTGCAGGACATTGCTATTAGTAACATCCCACTGGCTATAACTGAAGCAGTGACAACTGGGAATGTATCATTTAACACCAAAGCTGAAGCTTTATTAATTTATAATAGAATTTGATCCGAGATTTGACTGAAAATATTGACAAAAAAATCAAGTAGTACATAAAACTACAAGCAAGATGTTCTATAATCAAGTTTAAACTGAAGTTACTAAGCTAAAATTGAAATATTTGAAAGGATTTGTAAATATAAGTCAGTTTGACTGTGGCTAGGCTGAATGGGGATTCACATTCAATATAGACAGCATCAATCAATGTTTTCAGACTTACTGTACATATATTTCCAGTGGGAGAAAATAAAGTTCTAAAAATAGTTGAATTTTCTGTGCAGAAAAACTACTCAAAAGGTAAATCAGATGTACATAAATTGAAACACCAGTGAGAGGGCTTTCTAATTGGTTTGTGCTGGGAAGAAAATATACCACTTTCATGATAGCATACTCATAAGAGATTTGATCCTCTGTACACATTCCACTGGAGATGGAGGATTGTCTTTCCAGCAAATTATTTATTTGGAGAGATAAAGAACAGACTGTTACTCAGCCAGTGAGGTATTTATGTTAATATTTACAGGGTAGTAGGTCTTATGGAGGCAGGGAGTCCAAACTCAAAGGAGCCCTAATCTTAGTATCTGTCTGCAGGTAATCTTTGTCCTGCCCCATCATGGGTTCTGATGCCTCACTAACTGGGGAAAAAAACCCACTTTTGTTCCTTCCTTTCCTTGTACAACAGTAAGACCAATGATGAAAAGAATGCTGGTTTTGTGGCAGAATCAGAAAGAGGGTGGGCACTGTTTTTGAGAACTATTACTGAACTATGTTTATTAGTACTGAAAAAAGAAAATATTTATCTTTATGGACTGCAAAAATAGTTTGCAGTTGCTCTGCCCTCTTCAAATTACACATCCATAATACAGTTCAACAAATATGAATATATGAAAATATGCTGCAAATATTTTTCTTGCACTCTCCATAAAAAGGTTAGAGCACGTACTGTATTTTTTTCTTGAGGGAAACAGATGTCAGGAACTGGGTACCTTACTGTTGCTGTAAATGTCCTCTCTCTCTCTGAAAACTTTGTTTATTCCTCTTACACAGTTTCTCACTTCCTTTTCATTCTCTCTTTGACATCAATTTATCTTTGAATTCAGATTCTTAACTTGAACATGCTCTTCGGAAGTATGACAGGCTGTTATTATCAAATAAGTGTGCTATTATGAGACGAGAGAACCTTCCGCCAACCTGAATGACTGCTTACAAGAGGAAGGCTTTAAATCACAGGGACTGGGGTGATTTGTAGGGCTATCTCACTGTCATCTGCTTAGACATTTTAAAAATACATTCTTTTAAACAAAGGGCATATGCATTTTTCTTTAGGATGTCAGTAAGGCAGATTTCTCATTTTTCAAAAGCCTTCTGGATTCTTTCAGAGTCTGCTGCCTTTTTACATCGACATAATACGACATTCACATAATGCAACGAAAGTCAAAACCTTACATAAAGATTTTAGGTTTAAATTGTCCAAGTGCACAAAACTGTAATGAAATGACATTTTTCAAAGCATATAAACAGTATATAAGCATATAGAGAAAGAACATCTGTTATATTCTTTCACTTATAATTCAACAACGAAGAGTAAATATGCAAGTGCTATGGGAAAAATTTTTAAAACAGGTTTTAAAGGCTTTACTAGAGTGGTTGCTATACGTTAACACACGAGTTATTTCATTCAGCTTCAAACTAATGGTAACTTGCTTAAACAAGTACTGTATTATATTTTGCCCATTATGGGAGATAAAACAGGGCACAATACTTAATATTGTCAAAGATACTCAACAATGCACTTGCAAGATCCTTAACATAGCTGTAATTTCCACGTCAATTTTGGGCTTGTGGTATTTAAGATGTAATTACACTTTTCCCCAGCTAAAGTTTGCTGTCATCACGTAAGTCTGAAGAGAATAAGCTCAGCCTTTGAGCAGTATAGCCAAACAATATAAAAGTGTTAAGGAGGAAGGACATGTAGCAGCTATTCTTCATAATCCAGGGACTCACTTCCTACTTCTGCACATGGATGATTCATCATTGAAAGATTAAAATAACATTCATTATTATAAAATGCTTGGAGTGAAGGAAACTACCATCTGTCTTACAAACAGGAACTTCATTAATGTACAGTGAGAATCTTCTTACATATTTGCCTACATCTGTATAGACTACAGTTTTATAGATATTTGTGAATTCTACCTTAACTATCACTTGAAAATTTGGACCGATACAGGAAACCACTATAAAAGTAATGAAACAGTATAAAGTAAGAAGCATTTTGTATTTAAGGAGGTTTTGGAATCTGGAAGTGATAATGACAGGAATTTAAAAAAAAATCCATTATTTCATGGTATTGTTATTGCTCAAGCAATATTTATATTGCTCTTGAGCAAATATTATATAACAAAAACTGGGACACCAAAATAAGTTTATAATTGGAAAATATGGTCACGTTAAATGTCAGATTAACTGAGAAAAGACATCCCGAGTTTAACCCAAGACAGTCCACAAAAGCCAGTGGCTACAAAGCAAGCAATGGAACTGACATATCAGTAGCAGAGGTGCTGAATTTAGACCTTCCAAAAATGAAACAAATTTGAAGCAATTAAATAGATAGCCTACTTGTGTGAAGCTCTGACAGATAGCAAAGTTAAATGTAATTTACTAACTGAGGCAGAACTACTATAATAAGCTTCACAAGCAAGTCACATTTCAAATGTTATGGAGGAGTCAGACAGAATATGTAATGAAATTCAGGTGTTGGCGATAAGGATCAAGATAGGAATTTTAGATACATTAATGAAAGCATAGCTCAAAAGAGGGAGAGAATAAAATACCAAAGAAATGAAGGAATATAAACATAACTTGCAGATTACAGATTTAAATGCATTCAAGGATGGTGGCAGTATCAACTGTGAAAGAGAAAAAGGGAGCATGCAAGCATTTCCAAGGGAATATGCAAAGTCTGGTTTTGGTTGCATTATGCTTCCACTAATGCTGTCACATCTAGGAAAAATACTGTGTACTGAAATGATGGATTGGATGTTACAAGGCAAGATGGGAACAAACAGACTGAGTCACCAAGACAGAATGGTAACTGAAGTTTTCAGTGGATCAGATTATTGACCTCTTGTCCCTTCAGCAGAAGTACAATATGAGAACTACTGGGCAAATGCCCTTTTTTGAAAGGAAAAGCACTCAAAGGAGACACGACAGAACATCAGAGATGGAACATAAAGATGATTATGAATTCACAAGGTGTTACACCAGACGTTCTGAGTGATTAGAAACAAGCTGCAGCTGAGAAAGTGAGGGGGAATCCTGAGATTTTGTTAAAGAAATCATGAGAGACTGATGGAACAGTTCAGATTGGTAAGATTATCATTAATTTTAAAGTGCTAAAGATTTGAACTGTGAGTCTTGATGAAAAGAAATTGTTTGGCTTTTAGGAAAACATAATAACCTGTCACTCCTCTCTTTCAAAGAGAGTGAAAGATGTAAAAACAGATAAGATTTTTAGCAGACTGAAAATCCAGTAGGGTCTTAGATCCTGTCCCCTATTTTATAAGTTACAAGTTCATGAGTCGTCCTTGTTGACATTTGTTCCTGAGAAAAATGCTAAAATACTCCCAGTGGAAGAAAATAGTTTGAAGATAGCAAATGGAACTATCATAAACTAATATTAAAGTACCAGGAACCAAAGGTGGGGACTTAACATGGAGTGTCAAAATATAAGGAATATAAATAGCAGGAATATATAAAATACTTCACTAATTTATTCCACGTTTCAGATAATTTTTCATCTCAGATTTGATTTTGAAGTTATATATTCTCACATTACAGCATTTTCATTTCTATATGGAGATCAAATAGCCCTGTAAGAAAACAGCACTAAAACCTATTTGCTTAAATTGTTCTGCCTTTATTTTGCACATATTTCATTATGTACTTTTCCGTTGCTAAAAAAAGAAAACTGCTGAAATGGAAACTTATCTACTAAATCAACATCTTATAAGTTTTAGGTGGCAAAGTCTACAGATAGCAGACTAAAGCCAAGTCAACATTTTCTTACAATACTTCGAAAATTTATATGCTTCCTTTTCTATCAGAGATCTCACAAGATCTCTGTATCTGCCCGTCAAACAGAAGCTGTGCAGCTTTAAGTAAAATGATAATTGGAAAGACAATGTTAGTAGAATTCAGGCATCTCTCTCAAAGCAGCTCAGTCATATGCTGCATGGAATAGAACCAGGATTGGCTGAGTAAGGGAATTTACTGTTTCCCAGGAAAGGAAATTGCCTGCACACATCTGGCAAAACGTTCTAAATGTTTAGTTTTGAGAAAATATACATTTCGGCTCTGCTTATAAGGTGAGTTCTGTAGACTGGGTGTCTTCTTTCTAAAAAGGGAAAGATCTAATTTGTACTTTAAATATACCAAGCCACTATTTGCTATTTTATGGCAAACACTGTATACACTCAGCTCTAAAGCAAGCAGGAAATCACAGGCTAAACAGCTATATTTTAGCTTACAGAATAAATGTATCATGAATGTAAATATGACACTCCATATTGACAACAGAAATTAAAGATAAAGAGAACAAGAACCACTAAAGAAACACACTGAGAGGAAGCAACTAGTCTGAATTATAACTTTTTACTCAATTTCATACTGACGTTTGTAAGACTCCATGCCAAATTATTTAAATTCCTCCCTATTTCAACATGTCTAATAAAGAGATGGTCCTTCTCATAACTGACAGGGGACAGATCTTCTCGGTCATTCAGCTTTTTTGGAATAAGCCCTTCCCTTCAAGCAGACTTGTTATAACACCCCCTAGGCTTACTAAAAAGGCACCTTCCTTCCTCTTCCTCAGATTTCAAGGACAAAAATGTATTTAACTTGCCTAACTTTTCACACCAGTTTTCTAAATTTAGCTATTACTACTTTCTTTCCCCCTGAACTCTGACTGGCTTTGACTCCCTGGGGAGGCAGAGAAGACCACTTCCTCCTCCACAGCTGGGAAAGCTGCTCCCAAAGGGATAGAAAGGGTGAAGGATCACAATCAAATGCTCCAAAAGATGTACCAAATACGGCACTATCCTGCAGTGAAGGGTTAAAGGGATGTATATTTATTTCGTTGGCAAGGTGAATGCTCACTAACTTTCCCGGACAGCAGGACAGAACACTTCATTAAAGCAAAGTGAGTCCATTGGACCCAGATGGGGAAACAGAAAACCCTCTCTCAGTTATGTATGTTAGGGATTGTATTCCAGTTATTGCCTCTACAGCCTGTGAGTATCAAGAAAAATTTGGGGAAAACATTGCCATGGTGAACTTGGTAACTCAGGTTACTCCACGAACTAGATGAGAAGCACAGTGAACAGTAACTAACTGGTGATGCCTGGTGTGCTGGTAAGAGTCTTCCATTAGTAGTCTGTTGTCAGTTCTCAGAATAATACCTGTGCTTTCCATACCTTTTTGACGAATTGCTGCCATAGCAACTGGTCATTTACTCACTCATTCATTCATTGATTCAAAACAACAACAAAAAACCCCAAAAAACAAATCCATCCAAAAATACAGAAAAAGGTAAACTTGTTTCTCTCTCCAGTATTCCTACAACCACAGTTCTCCCTAGTGGAGGCCCAGGATACAGCAAGCCTTCCTAGTTCAGTCTCCAAGTTCAGTTTTTCTCCTGGCCCCATTACAGCGCAAGGGCCTCCCGGGGGTCATGCTTTGGCCTTTCCTAAAGGAAAACAGACTCCAGTTCAAACCTTTAGAGACACTCCAGTCTCTCCTCAAAAACCCAGCAAAAGTGAGCTGCCAGATTACAGTGGTGATCTGACTCACTTGGGTGGCACACAGATGTCAAGCTTCTTCATAGCCATTCAGAAACTACTGATTTAATCGAGCCTCTCATAGAGATCCTGTCTAATGAATTCTCAGCAGACTCTTCCTTAAGTCTTGCCTTTTATATATGTATAGTCCATTGAGTAGAGGCCTAATCATTAAAAAGAAAACTTCTAAAAGATTATAGTGTCCAGTTTCATCTTTACATTTCATATATAACTAAGGAATGAAAAAAAAATCCATGAAAATATAATCATAAAAATAAAGATTATCCTCCAGTTCTTCCTCATTAAGAGACAGATATTTTCAGGGCTGGAGCAATCTAATTTTCAGCACTACTATATTGAGTATAAGCAAATGGTGGGGAAAGGGGGAATGACTAGTAAGATATGGCCCTGTATTTTTTGAGTTAGCTGTCCAAGGAAAAGAAAACACAGAACACGCCAATTTAAGAGCAAGTACAAGTCATAATAGGAAATTCTCATTTAACTTAGCAAATTATTAAAGTACTCAAATAACAGAAAATACTGAATTTCAGTGTCAGGTTAGACACTTAGAAATGCTTCACACAGTCTAGTGCATTAATCTAATGCTGCATTCTGTCTTCCCTGGGTAATAGCAGGTTTCTCAAGTACCTCACAAAATACTGTTATTCACATGTAATTAAATTGAGTCCTTCAAAGACTTTAATACACTGAAAGTTAGACATCAGTATACAGAAGTTTGAAACTTTTGTTATCAATGCAGGCAGCTATCACATTAATCTGCTTTGCTATTGCAAGACAAAGTTGAAGGGATAGAGAATGCATAATTTATATACCAAACTCTCCAAATATGAACATTTTGTAGAAAATAATCTAAACTGTTCCAAACATATTCCTCTGTTTCCTCTGACTGAAAGAATGAACAATGACAGATGAATACTCCACAGGAAAAAATCTGACAAATTGGTTCCACTTGTCATAGTCCAGATATAATTAGAATCTTTCTGGAATTCTCCAGAATTGAAGTCTAGAGATTGTCCTTTCCAGAGGTAACTGTGTAGTATGTAATGAAATCCCAGCAGCTTCCAACAATGTAAGACATGCATTTTAGCTGATACAACTATTTTTGACAACCCCTGGAAACAGCTACAATTTAAGAAGTAAAAGCCACATTAATACACTATATGAGATACAGCAAATTATGTAAGACTGTCTGTCCTAAGAGATCCCGAGGCATGCTGGGATTTTCCTCGAATAAGAGAAACTTTGGTCAGTAATTCATCTTAGTTTGATGAGCATGGCATTCTCTCTGTTTATTTTAATTAAAAAAAAATCTATAGTTTCCAGATCCAGACCTAGCCAAAATCTCATCAGGCAGTTTGTCTTCAGGAGTCAGAATCCTATCATGTTGGTTTCAAGAAGTCATTTTCTTTCTACGGAGAAGCAAATTTTTCCAAAATTTCAGTGGAATGAACTGTTTCCCAGGGTCTGGTAGTTGGCTAGTAATTTTCCACTTTTTCAAGATGACTGATTACTGCAGAGATCATGGGAGTGGGAAGTAGGGGGAACCTCCTTTTTACTCTTACATATACATTTCAAATACTTAATTTATTAGAGTTTCCCTCACCTTTTATGGGTATTTCCCACTTCTAAGGGCACAGAATTGGGCTAGGGAGAGCTGACAGGGTAACTCCTATTCAGCCATGCCACTTCCTGGGCCATGCCTTACTGCCACTGCCTGTGGATGGTTATTCCCTCTTCCAGTCCCAGCTGACTCGTGATTTCTAACTCTTATTAACATTAACACTTCCAAAGTAAGCCATTTCATACAGACAAAAAGGGCCTTTAAAATAATAAATAAAAAGCTTGTAAAGCTTTTTAAGATATGAAAGCTTTTTAAGTTTGAAAGATATGCTTAAAAATGAGTATTCATCTCAGAGATTCAGTAAAATATGAAGTTTGTGTTCAGCTGAAAAACAGCCCCTTGTTCTGTTTGCAAGGACGTGCCCATGCCTGCTTTTGTATGCTTGGGACAGTATCTTTCTCTGTTATTACACAGTGCTTTAAACACCAACTAAATTACATCTTGGTTCAGCACATTTAAAAAAAAAACTTTTTTTTTTGGTGGGGGAGGGTGGAAGGAGGGGGGAGAGTTTAAAAATCATTACCCCCGCAAATAATTTACAAGCATAGTTGGAGGCTATCGGAACTGATTGCTCTGTCTAGGAAACCCTTAATTAGAGCAGTGCCGCAGGAATTCGCAGGGGTCCTGGTCTGCCGGCTCCTCCCTGGGGTTTCCTCTCGCCGCCCCGCTCCCTCCAGCCGCTCCGCGGTGCCCCCCCGGCACCGGCGAGCGGGGGAGGGAGGAGCAGCTCCGCTCCCCGTGTCTGCCCGCTCTCCCAACTTATCATATAAGGGCCGGGAAGGGATTGATCAGGGTGCCACGGCGGCAGGACCTCAGAAGGGAAGGCGGCGGGCCGGTGGGCCAGGCGGGGCCGGCCCGGCTGCTTCCCTGACAGCTGCGGGCACGGCGGGAGCGGCCGCACCGCCCCGGGCGCCGGAGGGAGGGAGGGAGCGAGGGAGGGAGAGAAGCCCAGCCCTGCCCTGGCGGCACATGGCAGCAGAGCGCTCCGCTGCTCCGCAGGTTAACTAGGGTCGGGCTCCGGCCAGCGCAGCCAGGCTCTCTCGGTCCGCCGGGTTACCGCAGGGATTAAAATGCAGCTGGCTGCCTGCTTCTTTTTGGGCTGCGGTATCTTCCTAGCTTCAGGATACAACTCCTTCAGTAAGACTATGGAGACGATAGGCAAGAAGCAGTACCAGGTTCAGCACGGGTCGTGCAGCTACACCTTCCTCCTGCCCGAGACGGACAACTGCCGGTCCTCCACTCCGTACGTGTCCAACGCGGTGCAGAGGGATGCGCCGCTGGACTATGATGATTCAGTTCAAAGACTGCAGCTACTTGAGAACATCATGGAAAACAACACTCAGTGGCTAATGAAGGTGGGGTAATATAATTTCTATCCTAAAAATCTGCTTTGCAACATCCTGTTATCTCTTTAATTGTTTGTATGTTTGTTTTCTCTAACAGTTTCTAAATTCACAAAATGCATTGTCTAAGATAGATTTTTTGAATTACCTTTCAGTCAAAAAGTTCTTTTGAAGTCTGGGAATATAATTTTACTGACTGGAAAGGACCAGTGAACCGCACGGTTCTGCAGAGATCATGCTTTAAAGTTTGTCATTATATTGGAGTTGCTTGGACAAACAGTAATCACATACAGAGGCGGACCATGGGCACATCTGAAATTTCTGACATGAAGAACCAGCTACTAATTTATAAATAACTAACAAGGGCTATTCTAGCCCTATTTAAACAATATGCAATGTACCTTTATCCAAGGCACGCTTAAAAAACGTTATCTGAAATGTGATTTCAAAAGTTGCATGCAGAAATTAACCTATTAAGCGCCATTGATAAAGAACTGTAATTCTAAGCAAAGACTGCAAGTCAGACTTGCAGTGAAATTAGCCCTGTGAAGTGATAGAATTTCAAGAAAGTTCATTAGCGGATATTCTTTGCATCCTGTAGCATTTCCACTCAAATGTACAACATTCAAGGGAAAATATTCTGGAAAAGGTGTTGCAGATGACACAGAGCTTCCTTTAATGCAACCCCACTGGAACTAAGGGAAAATGACATGTTTATTGCCCTTGTGGCAACATTTGTAACATTATACCCGAAGTGGCAACATTTGTAACATTATATCTGAAAGCAGAAAAAATTTTGCTGTATAAATTCTTAATATTACTGGAGAATTAACCTGATAACTATTTCACTTTTTTATAGAAAATAATTTGACTCAAAATGCTATGCGGTTGGACAGATTTTGATTTTAAAATCCTTTATTTCACTAGTACCTGAAAAAGTGTGATAATATATTTTAATTGCATAGTAAATTTATAAGCATTATGTTCTATACCGAGATGCCTATCTTCTCAGCAAAAAGTATCTTGAGGACTTGATATTGTATTTCCAAATAAGTGTTCCAGTGATGTCATAAATTTTATTATTTTTTTTAAGTAAGAAATATGTGTTGGAAACAGAGAGAATTCAGTTTTCTACAATGAGTAGCCACTTCATACATAGCTATAAAATAATTTTGCGTTAGGGTGCACTACTCTCATACAATCAAAGAAACCTGCTGGCAAACTTGACTGTAAGAAACAGAAGTCACATTCCAAAGCAGACAGCACAGTGTTTTCATCAACCTGAAAATGAGCCTTGAAGTTTAAATCCAAAATGCATACACTTGGAGGCTCCAGTGTGGGACTCTAAATCTCTCCTTATGGGTTTAGGATGCTTAATTTAGACACCCAAATAATGTCAGTTGAGTAGTTCTTGTTTTTTTAATCTAACAGGCAAACATACTTCTCTCCACATATGTACTTACCATTCTACTTGTTAATTTACAATGCTCACTATTGTAGTGTTAAGACCAACATTAACAGATGTGCAATGCAAGATGAAAACCACACAAAGTAAAACAGTCCAATCTACTCAGCTGCTAAGAAATTTCCTAACATAAATAGTAAAATCACTCAAGACTCCAGCACTAAATGCTACTTAAGTAGGCAAACACAGTATCATAAGTGGCATCAGGTAAACAGAAACCAGTAAACAAATTCCAGCATCCTTATTTAGTAAAAACTATGCTTTTTCCTGTCAGTCCCTGGGAAATCAGTTCTAAGACGAATAGGATAAGTATCTCTAACCCTTTCTTTGGGGGATTGAAAGACAGAGTCCGATTTACTAGACAGAGAAATGTTTCTTTCATTTGAGCAAAGACTTCCAAATAAGATGCTTTAGAATAGCCTGATTTTTTTTTCTAGCTGCTCCACAGCTAAACATCCTGTAAAATAATTGCTGTTTGCTTTTTTCACTATTTTAACACCTGTTCTTAATGTCATCTGTTTTGTTCACAAAGAACCTCCAACAAAAAGTAGCTTTTCCTCAGATTTGCTTTGCTAGAGACACCTGGTCTGCAAGCGAAGATGAAAAGCAAACAACAACCTTTAAAGTTGTTTGGAGTTTATTTGCTGTTCTTTTTAAGGTCGCTAATACACATTCTTAGGTTCATATTTCAACTTACCAAAATACCATGCAATATCAGTCAAGGCAGGGCAAAAAAATTGTGTTAACTTAATTTTTTTTTTTAGTGAACTGAAAGTATGATATAAGACTGGTTTTAAATATAACCTGACATTAACTTGCACAAAAACCAGCATTAGGTCTTGCTCTTTAAAAGTTACTTTTGTTCATTTAAGAGGCAGCACCTGTTTTGTTTTGAAGTTGTGTAAAAAAACACATTACAAACGTCTAGTGTGAATTAACTTTAAATGTTGTTCCTGAACTATTGCACATCCCAAAACATTTTTACACACCTCCCCCTCTCCTGCCTTTAATCCATCAACTAAAGGAAACGTTCTGTTTCTGAATGAACACTGGGTTGTATGAATGGAACAGCATGGGAAGTGTGCACTTCATCTGCTTAATGGACAAACACAATGGGAAGAAAATGAGTTACATACATCCAGGTTCTTTTCTGATCTGCTTCTGTGTAGAGAGCAGAAGAATTTTTCCTACAGTTACTACAAATTGCTTCTTCATGAAAATTTTTTTTTTTTTTGGTCTGAACTTTAATAATGCCTTATTCTACTACTGTACGTGCCATACATAAAACTGGAGAATGTCTTCTGAAAAGTAGATTATGTTTAAGCATTCAGATGACATGCTAGAATAAACCACTATTCCACCTAATCCAGTGTTTAGCAGTAAGCCAGTAAGTGATACTGTGAAGCAAAGGTCAAAACCCTAGATGAACTGTGTAGTAACATACCTGAAACGAACTTTTCTTTTTGTCTTTCCCTACCTTGGGATCAATTTGTATACTAAAGTGTAAGATTTGTTTCTAATGTGCATGTCAGCAGGGAGAGTAAATCTCTCAGTAATAAAATCTTCAATTAATTTGAGAGGATAGCAGATTGGTATACAGATGAGATACAAGATTGGAAATTTTAAATACAGACATGTATGTTGGCTATTATACTCTGGAACTTTTTATATAGAACATCAGGTTTTCAGATGGTCCTAAAAGACAGGCAATTCCTTTCAGTTCAACAATTAAACAAATTTCTGTCTGAATAAATGTCAGCTTTACCATTTGGATCATGGCATTTGTTCTCAAGGAACTGCATTTTTTCAGGTATTAAGACATTGAAATAACTGAATGCTGACTTGAATTTGCTTCTTAGTACATTGACTAGACTATGATTCAGGAGATATGACTGTCCAAAGGAATAGTGTAAAAGCAATAGGTCATTTTTTCTTAGTATTTCCTGTTGCAAACAGCTGAAAACAATGTATGGTCAAATTGCTTACAGCAAATGGAATATGGGTAATTTATTTGTAGTTTATCAGCAGATCAAAAGATTAGAAAATAAAAGTCTATGTTGGGAATCAACATTTAAACCTAAGATTAGAACTTCATTCTGAACTATCCCAGCAGACTAATGGGTGCATTGCTGATAGAAATACAGAATCTTCGTGTACTCTGACATGAGATTCGTTTTTCCTTGCCATGATATCCCGAAAGTCAAAACCCCTTTGTTGCTTTGAAATATGTTTCTTTCTAAAGCATTACAAAATCAGATGTTTTAATATATACAAGAATGAATGCTTATAATTTTTGATGAATAATTACCAACGAAAGGTTATAATTATTGTGAATAACCGAAGTTCATTTCTCAAATACAAAAAGATATTCTGACACACTGTCATCCAAACCCATCAGCACACAATGGACAAAGACAAATATATTGTACAGTGCTGGATTTTGAAGTACGCAAGAGATGATTCTGCCTCTGAATCCTGCATTCCTTTCTTAAGTAATGCATCTGTTTTTACTTATTGTGAAAAGTGCTTGTTTCTGTCTATCAGCGATGTATTTGCTAAGCAAAAGAGTACTGGCAGGACTCAAAAGAAAATATGTTTTTACTTTCAGATTAGTACATGTTACCAGCTAAAGTTTGCACAGTACTCTGGATGATATAACTATGCAGTTTATTGCTGAATATCCTGTAGGTAAATTTCAGTGAAAGGATTTGAAGTTATACTTTTGTATGTGTTTAAAACCTACATTGTAAAGACCATTTCTGCATCACTCCACAAATACCAAATTGGTGATACAGGTATGAAACTGACTGAAATCACCAAAGAAGATGAGATTTTTCTTGTACAGATCTACAAGACAATTGAAGTTGACAGTTTGCCATCTCTGAGATGTTATCAGTAAAAAATGTGATAAACAGAGGCTTGTTTTACTGAACCAGTCTCTTGCTAGCATTCAAGATACATTTTTTTGTGTTTTGTGATTAATATAATTATAAACTTCTCATTTTTGACTGATCCAAACAGCAAATTGGGAAACTTTCTCCATCAATTATCAACTTCTAGTGCTTAATTTCTCTTCTTTTTTCTTTCTTCAAGTGTACATACAGGAAATGAGCTTGCAGATGCCTGAATTGCCAGTTTCCAGTCCTTTTAGTTTGCATATCCACTTAACATATAAAATTTAACAGCATAACCTTTAGAATGTCTTTGAAACTTCAGCAGGTAGACTGAGGTTCAGAATGGTGTTTCTTTTACAGACAGTTATCTTGTTACTGCTCCTCTTGTTAATTATGAACAAATTCAACAGTGTGCATCCCCCCTTAATTTACCAAGAGAAACAAAATAATTTACTTGATTCCTAAGCTATCACATATGTACTGCTTAGAATGGCCTAGAAGACACAGATACCCATTTCTAACCTTCAAAATGCACCAGCTAGTATCCTCAGTGACTGCATAATACTGTCCTTTACATGGTGCTTTTGAATATGCACCATATTGTTTGATTTACAGTACTAAGCAGCTCAGTCAACTACTATTTCTTTAATAACTTTTTACATGCTTTAATTCAAGAATCTCCTGTTGCATCTGTTGTTTCATGGGGTTTTACACAGCTTTAGCTGAAAGCCAGGATGGGGGCAAAGTGAGATAGTCTTCCCCCACTGTTACCATTATTACATGGCTAGACATGCACAATGTTGCCAACTGATTTAGAAGACACAGTGTCATATCTTAGATTAGGGTCTTCAACAGAGCAGTGCCGCTCATGGATCTTTCTCTGGAACCTGGCAAAACCAGAGATTCATCGAGTGCCTCAGTCTGCATAAATTAGCTCCCTCGTGTAAGTTCAGTCTGCCTCTTCAGCCTGGAAAAGAGAGAAATAGTGGAATAGCAAACTTTACAGAAATCCTCCTTGAAGAGGCAGATCTATCAGCACTGCTGAAGAAGCTGGGAAAGCTAGCACGCTGCATGGCTCTCACCCTGCATACTACTTTGGCACTGAAGTTTTTAAGCTTCAGAATCCAGAGAGGTAGAAGGTAGAACTGTGGACTGGAGTGCAAATATTATATGAATATACAGATAAACATTATGCTTCCCACTTGTTAAAAAACAGCTTAGGTACAAGAGTCAAAGCAGAACTTATGACCTTTCCATAGAGTTTGGTGTCTCCCTATTCCCACCTTCTGACAGAATTATAGAATCACAGACTAGTTTGGGCTGGAAGGGATCTTCAAAGAACATCTTGTTCCAACCTCTTTGCTGTGAGCAGGAACATCTCCCACTATACCAGGTTGCTCAAAGCTCCATTCAGCCCAGCCTTGAACGCTTCCAGGGATGGGGCATCTCCAACTTCTCAAGGTAACCTGTTCCAGTGTCTCATCACACTTACTGTAAAAAAAAAAAGCCTTCCTGGAACAGAAGATGCAAGCAGGCAAAAATGGTTTCAGCATCTAATTTACAGTAAGTTACTGATGGGAGTTCTAAGGATTCCTGTACAGACTGCAGAAGGGAAAATAGGAAAAGATGACTCCTGAATAAAAGTCTGAAACTAGGCTGTTACACACAGAAGATATTTTGGTAGGCTAAATGCACTCTAGGAATTCTGTCTCTGGTAATAACAGTGAAAGCAATGAGAAAACCATGTGTTAGTGGACCGTAGAACCTTCAAGAAAAGGAAAATTTCTATGGCACTGAATAAGATGTTTCAGAAATAAGTAAAGACAATTTTATCTGCTATTTTATTACTTGAATTTCTCAGACTGTCCAAATATGAATTATAGGTGGAAAAATAATGGGAACATCAGATAATATAAAAAGGCAAAGCATTTGGGGGAAAAAAGGTATAGCACAATAATTTAATACTAAGAAGTGCCTTAGAGATATGGCACATTACACAGGGTTAAACCAAATAACCTCACAAATACAGTAAGTTAAAAAGTGCTTTATAAATGGAAATAGTGGGATTGTTTCACTTTCTAACAGACATTTCTAGGAAATGGGGCAGAGGCAAAAAAAGAATTGTATTTATTCTCTAGTGAAAATAAATGAAATATTGTTTGGTGAACTTGCAGTCTATTCCAAGTAAACCAAGCTCAGAGGAGATGTTAAAGAATTCCTTGGGTTACAAAATCCAGATCTATGTTTTGCATAAAAAAAAAATCCCACACCTAAATAGTTCTGCAAACACTCAATGTGTCAGTTTTCAAGCTGCCTAGGGAAAGGCATTACTACTCCTTAAATGCCTTTTAAATGTTTTTTTTTTTTTGCTATGATCCAAGTAATTACTGAAAATTCCGTTAGTTTTTATCTGTCTGTAGAACAGGTTAACCCTAAAATTAAGATGTTGTTTACAAAGCTCAGCAAACATATCCTGCAATTTGTATGATTAAAAGATATCTGTTCTCTTTCCAACTTGGAGCACATTATGGCTTAGTCTGGAGAGAGAGAGAGGGAAGCTACAGGAACTTTTCTGCTGTCTTTATACTGCCCATATGTAGCTTTGTAAGTTTAGCTAACAGTCTTCCAGGGACCTACTAAGGTCATAAAAAGGTCTTACTGCTAACAAGGGAAGGCTGATAGAATATGCAATCCTCTCTCTATTAACTTCCCTGTCTGTTAATAAAATTATGGATAGAAATCTAGTATTCGTCACAGCTATGTTATTCACAGCAGCTGCAAGGAAGCATTTTCCTCTCTAGATGAGCACATACTTCAGAATTCTTAGATGACAGCAACCTTCTCTCCAATTCAGCTCTCTCTGAGGATTCCTGTTAAACCTAAGTGGCATATAAGTGTCCTAGCTTTGCTCATACTCCCTTTAATACTGTTGGGAAAAAAAATTAATTTTTTTTAATGTTGTATTTTTATTCAGATCTCAAGCATCACAGTAGAGTTTTAAAATGAATAAAAAAACCAAACTCAAAACTCTATAGTTTTTTTAAGCTCTGAGGAACAACATATCAACTATCTATCATTGATTTTGGTCAGGTATTAAAATCAATGTGTTGTGGTAGCAGAGCTGGGAGCTTAACAGACTATTTTATTGAATATCTAGGTATGACAACTTATTATTTAAGTGTCCAGAACAGGAGGGAGGGGAAGCCTTGCTTGATACCTTACAGTTCTCTCAATATTAGCAACTGAAATTCTTTTAAGGGGCATTCAATTGTTAGACTCCATAGTACCTTTTAATAATATAATTATCAAGAGATTGGAAATAACTGTGCATTTCAAAAGCTGTGCTAAAGCATTGGCAAGGACCAGAGTAATTCAGTATAAAATCAAAACTAGTGTACTAGAGCATTCCAGTGTGGTACAGCATAATCTCTCACAGAACTGTGATAATTTGAGATACTTCAGAAGCAATGTTTTAGTATTTTTTAAAAATAAACTGTTTGTCAAAACCATATGAAAACACACTAAGCAAATGTTTGATCTTTATCACTCCACTTAAAAGAACTTTTTGACAGGGAGAAAGAAAAACAAAGTTCTCTTCTTTGGAGAAAATAATTGTATCCATTTAAAAATGGAAGGATCTTCTCAAAATCTCCAGCATAAAATGACTGAGCACTGTATTAAGCCCCATCCAAACAACAGCTCTGCAGACCAGTTCATTAGGCATTAGGAGTCATTCACCTCCTGCACTCACGGTATCAGCTTCATCGCTATGCTTGCTTTTGGTTCAGGCCTGCACCTGATGTGCGTGATCCTGGAAGGAAAAAGCCTCTTTGTTCCATTCTGTCAGGGTGTGGGAATGGGGAGACACCCAGCTCAGTGGAAAGGACATTTCCTGGGCAATAGCCATAGCCCCCATAGCAGCTCCCTCACACACGGAGTGACGTCTGTGTACAGCGGGGGTGCTGTTCATCATGTGACCTGATGCACCGACTGACACTGAGGTATCAGGGTAAGCTGAGAGGTTTAATTTTGATTGCTTGCACCTAAAAATCATTTCAGCTTTGTCCTCCTCGACAGAACATGTAGACATCATACATCAGACACTTCATATAATTCCTTTAGGTCTTTTCCCATGAACTACATTATGTTCTGTGCAACAATTTTCCTCCTCATTTTCCATTTACAAGGTGTAACTACCTGCAAGATACTAGTTCAAACCCACAGTTTCAAAGTGACATATAAACCAGCACCTTAAGGAGAATCTGCCAATCAGTCAAGAAGCTTTAGGCTCGTTTTCCCATGGTACCAGCTGTCAAATGACAATCTCAGCTGTGCAAAATGTTAACATTCAAACATCAAAAAGCTGCAGAAACATATGTAGCAATGGAAAACACACTTGCCATACTTTACTACTACATCAATAAATACTCTGTCTATGAAGACAGTTTTCTTACTCAAGCAAATTCCCTGGTGAAGACTTAATGAAACAATTTCCATATTTTTGCTTTTCTTTTCAGAAATTTTTTTTACAAACAGGGCAATTCAACTATTCAAAGGCAACATTAGTTTCCAGTTTCTTAGTCAGCTTAAAAAAAAATAAAGTAGGCAAAAGACAGCTTAAGTGAATAAGTAAAAAAGACAAAATCTTGTATTTTTTTCTTTTAAGGAATTGACTTAAAAAACTCTGAGCTTCCTTGCATGAGGTCTGAACTTTGACCATATTAACTATCCTTGTGTTTTCACTTACGTTAAACTGTCATCCTGATAGCAGATTTTCTGTCAGATATAACGTTTGCCTATGAAGTAATAGTAAATTAAAAATCCCTATTGTAACTGCTACTGGAGCCTTACTGAGAATGTTTTCTAAAAAGTACTCTGATGTGATGAAAGAAAGTTCAAATAACTAGAAGGTAAGCCCCAAGACTAACAACCTAACCCTTAGAAAGAGTATAAACTGCAACAAATATAAACAATCTGACCTGCTGAAATCTTAGCACATACAAGCAAGGATTCTGACAACTGCAGCTATGGAAGAAAGTTTAAATATAGTTACTAATATCCTAATTTTTTTCCCCTGACATAGAAGTTTATTTGACTTGCATCTAGAGAAAACTTAGGCATGTCTTGAGTTCAGCTTCTTTGTTATGGTAAACTTTATTATTTTAAAAAGGTTCTGAGGACAGCATAAAAAACCTAGCTCTGCTCTAAACAAGTAGAAAAATTCCCATTGACTTCTTAGTGAAACTGTTTAGTTTCACTAAGAAGTATTAAAAAAAAAATTACTGAAAAAAGTATTTTAAGTTGATAATGGAGTAGATGCGTGCTTTAAGGCTTATTTCATGTGGACCACCTCTAAGCAAGCATCCTATTGGAATAGAAAAAAAACAGTGATAACTTTAATCATAAGGAAATAAACATTTTCCTTTTCTTGTCCCTCTCAAGTCCATGTGGGAGTAACATCTCCCAAGAGTCTCATCCAGTCAAGTCCTTCACACTCATCATTTTCCTCAGTGAATTTCCTTCCAACTACACAATGTTTTTTAAACTTCAAGCAAACCAGACAATTCCTTCTCTCAGCTGGATTTAAGAGCAGTCTTCCAGTCCCCTTTTGCAGCTCACTGGCATTAAGAATTCCTATCCCTAATACATCTGTTTCTAAAATTCTGCTCACACAGATTATTTTCAGGTTTTCCCCCCTTCCCCCCCCCACACTTCTTTCCCTCTGTTAAAGCTACCCAGCTTCCTGCCTGTCCCTTTTCTCTGTTTTTTCTCATTCAGGATTCTGAGTCCTGGATTTGTTTGTCCTTATTGTTAGATTTGTTTTTAACTTGCAACTGTGTGGATACTCTCCCGAGAGTTCACAGAATCATAGAATGATTTGGGTTGGAAGGAACCTAAAAGGTCATCTAGTTCCAACTACCCTGCTGTGGGCAGGGACACCTTCCACTAGACCAGGTTACTCTGAGCTCCAAATAATCTGGCCTTGAACACTTGCAGGGATGGGGAGTCCACAACTTCCCTGGGCAACCTGTTCCAGTGCCTCACAGTAAAGAATTTCTTCCAGCTATTTAACCTGAGCCTACTCTCCTTCAGCTTAAGGCCATTCCCCCTTGTCCTATCACTACATGACCCTGTGAAAAACATCCTTCCGCAGCTTTCTTGTAGTCCTTTCAGTTACTGGAAAGCTGCTCTAAGGTCTCCCAGACCCTTCTCTTCTTCAGATCGGAAAATCCCAACTCTCAGCCTGTCTTCACTGGAGAGGTTCTCCAGCCATAAGATCATCTTTGTGGCCTTCTTTTGGACCCACTCAAACAGGTCCATGTCCCCTTCTTATGCTGTGAGACCCAGAGCTGGATGCAGCACTCCAGATGGGGCCTCACAGGTACAGACTAGAGGGGCAGAATTACCTCCCTCAACCTGCTGGCCATGTTCCTTTTGATGCAGCCCAGGACATGATTGACTTTATGGGCTGCAAGTGCACATTGCTGGCTCATGTTCAGCCTCTCATCCACCAACACTCCTAAATTCTCCTCCTCAGGCCTGGTCTCAATCATTTACTGCCAAGCGTGTGTTTGTGCTTGGGATTGCCCTGACCCAGGTTCAGGACTGTGCACTTGGCCTTGTTTAAATTTATGAGGTTTGCATGGGCCCACCTCTCAAGTCTGAGACAGATATCTTCTTTTTCTGGCTAGATGCATGAAGTATCTATGTCATTGTACTTTCTCTGTTGCTAATGTGGTTACTCATCTTGAGAGCAGAGTCTTGCATCATACAGAGAGTCTCTGGAAAGTGCATTTAGAAGTCTCCCTCTTCAGTGGCCCTTCTCATCATGTCTTGACAGACAGGGAATAGTGTCCTCCCATAAAATATCAACCCTGTAGGGCATAGCTTTGGTTCTCAGTCGTTTTTGCTGAGAGTTCCTCCTCTTCTACTACTATTAATGCCAATAGTATAATTTTTGGGGGGGGAGAATCTGGCTTTAGTTTCTGGTCTTCATCGAAGGGCACCAACTGGTAGCCGCCTGGTGTCAGGCTTTCAGGAACTCGGCTCAACTCGTGACTTTCCATCACTGCCTGAGTGCTTAGAGGGTACCACAGACCTTCTGTGGAACTATTGGAAGCAATGGATGGAAAGACTTGTCATCTTGGTCCTGCTCCAAAAAATTAAACTGCCTGCTTTTAGATGGCTAATCCAAGCTATTGAGGCATAAAAAAATGTATTTTTAATCAGAATTACATAAATAAATTTTTTTTTCTTTATCACACACTACATTTTGTTTCTGCAATATGCTGCCTATATGCACTGATCTTGCTTCCAAATATTTGTGTTTGTCCACTCTTAACACAGTAGCTTAACACAGTAGCTTCCTGTTTTATCTTTCAAGCATGAAATTCCTCAGAAGCTTTTGCATTAAAGCCTCTTAACTGTGCTAATGGAACAGCAAAGAGAAATAAATAAGTGGCATTTGACAAGAACATATCAAGATGCTAATTTTTCAAACTAAGCTAAGGTTAACCTGAGCTTCTATTATTTAAGGCAGCCCTTAGTGCTTTCTGTAGTCAGAGTTAAGCCTATTTTGGTTTTTGGGTCCTGCTTCCCCTTCCCAATGTTTTGGAAACCTCAGAGAAGTTCTCTGACAGGTCCGGTCCAGCAAGTGAGGAATTTTCAGGCTGGTGATGTAAATGTAGCAGCTTTTCAGACACCCCCTCCCCCCCCCCAGTCCGTCTAACATATTATCAATGGAAACAGTAAAGAGAAAGATGCAGCATGTCTTCAAAAAAGAGTTACAGCTCCCCCCCCCCCCCAAATCAGTGCATGCATTCTTAGTAAAGAAATTCAGGCCTTCAAAACTGAAATCAGCAGCTGACCTGTACTTCCCCAAAGTCTTGAGCATTAGAAATTTTCAGGCCTTCAGCTCAGATGACTGGTTGTCTCTTGGTAGCATCATCATTGAAACTTCTTCAAAAAAAGGTCTTAGAAAAGCCCCATAAACTATAATTAGATGTCAGTATGTTGCAAAGTTTAAGAACTACTAAAAATGCTTTCAGTTTCCTTATCTGTGAAGCTTAAAAGAAAATCTAATGATTTTTCATGCTGGAAGATGCTCTGTGAATACAGATTTGAAACAGGAGACACCCAGTTTTATAGCTTACAAAAGGGACTAATTGTGTTCCACAGCTTCCTAACTAGTTTGATCCTTGAACTCCAAATCATTCTTCCTTCTGGTTGGAAGTGGAATGCAAGATGACTGCTTCCCTAGAAAGCAATGCTGAGAATGAACTGTGAATGCCTAGCTCTTTTTCACTTCCCCAGTAACATGCTTTGAAAAGAGGAATTTGCTTCATATTTCTTCACAAACTCGCACTCTGATTTGCTCCACCACGTCATGAGCTATTCTCTAAAATAGGCAGTCCTGTTGAAAGAGGAGTTCATAAAAAATCACTTGATATTCTTAGATAAAAAAAGATAAATGGCTTTATCTATGGCAGATAAATTTGCTAAATATTTTGTAAAGTTTATAAGGCTACATAGCCAATGCTTTTCATTAAAAATGTCATAAGTATCCCCACCAGCATATCTGATAGTAAACTTATTTCAGCTGCCTATTACTCAGTGGAATGGAAAAAAAAACGGAAATGGGAAAGGATTATTTAGATCTGGGATAGCAAGTGTTTTTTCAGATATCATCTTTTTAAGGCAGAATCTCAACTTTACAGCAGTCTGGTAAAGTCCTGATTCCCTGACTGATGGTAGCATACAAGTACAAGATATGACTGAAAACATGTAGGCTTGTCTGCAAAAAGTTTGAATATTTAATTTGTGAAATTACAACTGAATGCCACAACCTAGTATTTAAGAATTAAATATTGATTAGCAGTATTTCTTATACTGCTTACACATAAAAAATTTTTATTTTGAATATTGACAGCTTGTTGCATATAATGAAAAATATTTATATTCATTTGCATTGCAGTGAATGGCAGAAGCATCATTGGCTTCTTGTCTTCCTGGCTTCAGTGCTACTGAACTTCGGCAAAATGCCATTCATGACTCACACTATTTATTTATTTATTCTTTATTTTTAGACTAATGGGAACTTTATGAATTCCTTCCCTGATTTCTAAGAGAAATACCACTTAGCTGAGATCCTGAAAAATGGTGATTCAGAATCTTAAATTACTGCCTTAATGAACAGCCTTAATTCTTAATGAGTATGGCTAATCACCAAATAATTGATTTGAATTTTGAAAATACTGTTGTTAAATTTTTTTCCAGATTATTTTCTTACCTAAATTCATACTATTAAAGAGTTGTAAAGTTGACTATTTAGTTTCTGTTAATAACATTTTTTTTGAAATCTCAAGAATATTTTTCATTTGCAATTTAATGTACAACTCCCCCCAAAATGCTCCATAGAAACTATATACATCATATATAGTATGAAGAACCCACGTCATCCTCCAAATGACAAAACACCTGAAAACGCACATTAGTTAGGAAAGCAGCAGTGTGGTATCACGTATCCAAAACAAGCTCAGAGTTTGGTATGGTGGGAGCTCAACTCTACAGCAGCCTGTGGGACTGTTTCAGCTCTCAAAGTCTCTTCCCTTTTTCTATGCGCTCTTTTGCTTTTTCTATATCATCACTTGGATTGTAACATTCATAGTTAGTTCAAAACATACAGTAGAAAGTATGATTGTGCTGTGGTAACTTTTAGTATTAGGTACAAAATACTTCCATTCAGGAACATTCTTAATCAATATTTGCACAGAAAATGAAGGCATTTCATGCATTTTGTTTAATGTTTTATTAATGACATAATTAGTTTTTATTTAAGTAGATTATTGCAAGTAAAGGGGGGGGTCGATTTTTTCTGCTAGCAAGTGTAAATTATAAAAGCATAACAAATAGCTTTGTCTAAGTGAAATGTAATCAGATGTGAGAATAACTTGGTAAGCTTTCATTTAATGCACAAGAGTCATTAACAGAACCATTTCCTGGGTATCATTTACTTTAAAGTCTGTATTTACTATTTGAAGAATTAGCATTTAAATCTTTAGTATTTTATTACACAATTTTAGGTTGAATATTTTCCAGTAAATCTCAGCTCACTCCCAGATAGTATTCGTTTATGATGTGCTTTTCACCTTTTGTTTGCTGACAGGAAAATGAGATAAGAGAAAAATCTTAGCCAGAGGTCTGGACAGGCAGACATGTTCGACGGGGCATGTAAGAATCTAAGAGTGTAGAGACATCTCAAGCATTCCCATATACATTCCCAAAAGAATTTTTTCCCTCCCTTGAGAAACAGCACATAGACCATGGGGACATCCTGCTCTAGGGAAAAAAAGCAAAAAAAAAAAAAGGGAAAAAGCGCAGCAATTTAAAATGTTGCCTTTTTCCTTCTGCAGTGTATTATTATTTTCCAAAAGTTACAAGCTACTAAAATTGATAACTGACTTTCAGAAAACATAGAGAAATAAATTATTTTATTAAAAGCTGATTTAAAATAGCCTAAAGTCTGATTGATGGGGATTGATGCAATGCCCTTAAAAATGTGTTCCCTTAGGTCTGTCAAGATAAATGACTTTTGGAAGGAATAGTGATCCTTCTATTTCTATTCTGACTTTAAGCAGTAGCAACATTGACAGACTGTGAAAACAAGTATGAAAAGCTTTTCTAAAGAGAATACAACTGTCTGCAAAACTGAAATCTGTACAGTATTTTGCCTTCACAACAGCAACACATATCACATACAAGTGATACGGAAACACAAATATAAGCACACATGGAGAGCCTGGCAATATGGTTCCTTCATGCACTACATACATGCACATTAAGCAGCATGTGTAGCATGTGTATATATATATACATAGTAAAATACTACATATTGCTTATATGAAGTGCTGTGATAAAATTGCGACCATGTTTTCTTCTCTTTTAAATACTACATCACATTTCACTGTTAACCATATCCAAGGAACCGAGGTGGTTCATCCCAAGAAACCCTTCCTCCTGTAGAGACTTTAATTATACTACAAAAAAACAATTTAAATACTTAGTATCTTAATTGAAAGTTAAGTATGTTAAAATAGTCTTTTAAAAACCTATATTTTTGTCTTTATGTACAAAAATGTATTTGTGAATCAGAAATTTAAGGATTTTATGGCATATAAGAATAACCTTCTACAATGAGACAATTGCACATTGGCACAGAGTTTGAAAAAAAATGTTCCAATTTATGGGCTAAGTTCTACTTCAGATGACTCATGAAGAAACCAGATGTGGCCACAATCCAAAGATCACAGCCACTCTGAAAAAAGATCAGGGAAACTAAGACCAAGCATTACTGGGTTAAAGATAAATCAAGACATCTGGAGTATGAGAAGTAGGAAGGTCTCATCAGTACTTTGAAAACGTATTTTGAAAAGAACTGGTGAGACTCATCAGCAGTTTTCGTATTTGGCCCTGTCACTAGAACTAAGCAAAACTGATTATGGACGCTTAAGGACATTTTCCATCTTGCTCACTTTTGTGAATATACTGAACATCTTGGGGAATAAAATACCAGGATGATGACCACAGATATTGGAAGGCCTGATTAAGTTTCTATGGTTTAAATTCACAAAGGTAAGTTTTGAATAAAGCACAGGACATTTTTAGTAGGGATGAGAACAATAACTCACAAAGCTTTTGACAGCTTAATATATGTCACATCTCACTCCTATGTGGAAGAGAACACCCAAAATTTGTAGATGCCTCTGTTTGAAAAAGAGCGGCAAGAGCCAAAAGGGTTCAGAAAAAAAAAGCTCACAAATTTTTATTAACAAACTACATGCTTGGCATGGAAATTGGCATATGTTTGCCCCTATCTTCTAATAATAAGATCAATAAAAGAATAACAGAGAGAAAAGACATAGCAAGGAAGAGATGTCAGATTGGAGAGGAAAGTAGATTACCAGTCCTGAGTCCAGCATCAGTCCAGCTGAGAGGGTGTCCAAGGTCCTGGTGCTGCCACCCAGACTTTTAAGGGTACCTTTCTATATGTGAGTTTTCCCCACCCTGGGATTACGTTTTTCACTCTTCAATTAAATGAGTCCTCAAGCACAATCTGTTCTTCTGGACCTTTCTAGAAATAGGTTGGGGGACTTTGAGGATCTTCTGATGGTCTTGATCCCCCCTTCTACTGCATTGACCCTCAGTTGACAGTTCATGCCTTACTACAGTATGTCAAACACTGTAGCTCAAATGTAAAGTAAAGCATTCAAAAAATGCCTCGCTATAAATGTTGTATTTTCTGTTGCTAGGTTTTCTGCTGGATCTACTCCACTCTTGGAAATTCAAAACAAAAGTTAGAGGAAAGAATATTACATACATGTCATGTGCCCTGGAATTTTCTCTGTATCTACATTAGATGAGTAAACATGCAATATGTGTTGTAATACAACCTGTTCATACACGACACAGCACTATATAGAAACTCATGATTAACATTATCTCTCCCTGAAAATAAATATTACAGTTGACAGAATCAGATTATAAACATTAAGTAAATCACTAAACTTTATTTGGAAAGCCTGCTCCAATAACTGACAAATTCTATAAAATAAAATAAGCAGCTCATATTATTTGTACCATTTATATGGGGTAGCATTTGGCAAAGAAGCGATGTATGTATTCATGTAGCTATAAACGCTGCCAGGAACACGACTACTGTTTAATTAGTACAGATTAAACATTTGGCAGCAAAGAACAAAAGCAAGATCTCATTCGTAACTGTAAATGAAAACGGCAAGTCAAAGTGTCTTTGAAATGCAAAAATAAGTAATTGATTCTTCGTAAAATTGTTCTGCAATATGTACACGAACTATACGATAGCAGTCAGGAAGGCTTTTCATTTGAATAAGTACTGACAACTCTTCATAAAGGATTAATACTATCTCTGCCAATGGTTAGAAAACAAATTTCTTTTACTGCATACTCTACATGTTGTCTTTTCTTTCTTGTAAATTTAAAGCTTGCTTAAAAAAGTCTTGGCTTTAAAAGCAACGTGTTGGAATGTGTTCCACTATGATTGACCTGTCCTTGGTTTTTTGGCAACTTAGCTAAAGTATTTTCATCAAACTTTATGATTTTATATAATTTGAAGTAATAAACCATGACACATCCCCAAAGTGATGACCTTAGAGAATTTTTTCTCTCTAAAAATGCATCACTAAACCTGTTACAGATCTTAACTATGAAATTATTTCAATTTTCCCAGCTGTTTTTGCAATGCAAGCATACTTTGAGGCATGTTTTTTTCCCATCTGTGCTTTCATTTTTATACTTTATTCCAAAATACATGCAAGCTAACTTCTTACACAAAAGATAGAATGTTTTGTAAAAATATCCCACAAAGAATCATTGAAATGCTATCAAATATTCCTTCTTTCAAAACTGAATGTATTAATACCTCTTTTCCTCTCCTCTGTAATTTCCTTAAGTTAGGACTCATTGATTGACTTACTCACTCAAAAACAGAATTTCTGAAGGAAGATGCATCACTAAGAGTCAGCTATTAGGTTTTGACAATTTCTTTGTCCAAAATAACCATCACGTAATCAAGGTTACGATATATCAACACCATTCTGATATATGCCAAATATTATTTGAATTAACTGAAAAAGAGATTAAAAATTATCTTCCCATAACTAGCTACATGATAAAGGAGAAATCTGGCAAATAATCACTGCTGCACCCTCCAACTTTGAGCAAAATATTGAGGAAGACAGACATGCTGTTCAAACCAAACTGCCAAACTTCCCAACTGGCGGATGGGGACTGCAGCATTCATTCCTGTGTCCTTCCCTCTTTTATATGACCCAGCCTATTCTTCTCCCTTCAGAAATTTCTGAGTGTGCTACTGCTTACAAAGGAAGGAGGCTCCTTGGTAGGAGCTGATGAATAGTACCCTACAAAGAAATGTGCCACAAAGAACTGCAGTCCTGCAAAATGGCTGCTAATCCTCAGAGTTGTCAATGAAGCTCAGCTGTGGTTGTGGGAACCGGAGTCTGAATAAAAAAAGTTCTTCCACCTCCCTCTCAGGGAAAGCTGAGGGCCTTGCTTTCTGAGAGCATGCAGTGGGAACATGTTCTGCTCTCACTAAGCTCAGTGGGAGATGGTGGGCATTTTGGATGAACATCATTCTTTGAAGAAAGATGAAAGCACCTGCCACTTAAAAAAACCTAGAAAACCTAGTTGTAAAAAGTCCTGCTTTCTACAGTTTTCCGTATTATGATGAAGAGAGAGTGGAATATAAGCAGAGAGGGATGAGTGTGTATCTTGGTTCAGGTCAGCAAAAGAGATTTTATGATGTGTACATGCAGAGAATGTACAAAAGTGGGAGAGGATTAGTGACTATGAAGTAAAAAACGGAAGGGATTTATGTAATCATGCTTTGTAGGACTTTTAGAGAAAAAAACCCAAGAAGCTCCAAAGCCACTTAATAGGTCAATATCATTTTGATGCTTTGTGTCACTCTAAATTAGAATAAATAAGTCAGATAATGAAACTGGCTTTAAATCTTAATATAAATCCCTTTTGGTGCTCATATTTCATGCTTTCAATTAAGCATAGATACCATAGTCCCCAAGTTACTTAATATTTTTAAGTTGAAAAACAGATGTGAAGGCAAACCATTAAACTGGAATCAAGAGAATACTTCAATGATTTAGAATTCACCACATAAATGAGAGATTATTTGAAAGAGGTCAGATACTTGGAGATATGCCTATACTTAACAGATAGTCAAATAAGATAAATTATGAAAATGCAATCTGTGTGCCTAAAAAACTTCTTTCTAAGGTTGCCAGCATGGTTACAAGGGGTATAAAAATCTGGCAACCAGAACCACCAGATGCCTTAAATTGTAATCACAGGTTTTGCATACTGTAATCAGAGCAACCTTACAGCTGTGCGTTTGAACTGGGCAATTCCCTAAGCCTACCATAAAATGTTTACCTTACCTTTAAGCCCAGAATTAACTCATTGTCTAGTTGTGTGTTTTGGAATAACTCAGCGATAACAATTTCAAAGAAGTCATGCAGTTCTGTAATCCTGTATGCGGAGATGACTTCGCTGAGATTCTCATTCTGATTGCTAGTGAGCAAGGAACCAGCCTTGAAGACTGAGTTTTAATATCCACAACTATTTCATGAAAGAATCAAAGCTCATGAACAATCCAGCTTTGTTGGTCTATTTATTGCTGTCTTTCTTTTTACTTTTTGTGGGCCTTTTTTTCTAAATTAAAGATGATGCAATATTTTCAATGCTTTCTCATACAGTAGCTCTTTGATACCCAAGCTGTTTCATGCCAGCTGACTTAAAGCTGGTCAGAAGTGAAATGTTTGTATCTGATCAGTGGTTTGATAGAATATGAAATCACAGGATGTTTTTTCCTCACTGATATGGAAAGTAGCTATGCAGAAATATTCAAAGTTTCTCCTTACTAGAAGCCATCACTCATATCAAGATAGCATTATCAAATAATATTTTTAAAAATTCAAGATACCAACCTGTTTTACCATTTTGTAGGTACAACATGAAGCTCAAAATTTATTATGGATATCTTATTAGAACAGTATTGAAGTAGAAGTTTGATTCTAGAAATTTCTAGAAATTTCCCCAGTCAATGAAAAAAAATGAAATCATGTGGCCTGGATTTTTGAGTTCAAACATAAGCCATGAACGAAATACGAAGTATTCGCAATGTTACTGAGAAAATGATATTAAAGAAGTGTGGGCTTTTTGATAATCCAGACAGGTGGAAGAAGACATATAAAAGGTTACTTTAATTTTATCCTTGTTACTTATTTTCTCCTTGCTTTCCTTGAAAGCTGAGTACTGTGTTATAAAGTGGCTACTGAAAAGCCCAATTACAGAAATTAATTCAGAATTAAGTATTTTAAACAACTTTTGCATTCCTAAATCCTAAGCATTTAAAGTATTTATAGGTTTTTCTATGGTTTCATGTTTTTATTTGAAATTCTCTCTGATAAAAATGTGCATGTAAGAGTTTTAAATGACATCTGACCTCTCCTCTGACTTCTAGTCATGTGATGAAAAATGCTTTTGAAAATATTTAAGTGTAAATACAGGAAGATGACTAAACTCTTAAACTTTTGTCTTCTAAAAAATTCCCATCGCTGCCAAAGCTGGTGAAGCTCCTCTGATGGTTAAAATAGTGGGAGCACTAAGGCAGAAAATCTTCCAAGTGCCCACAAGCATTCTTACCACTGTACCTTCTATCTACCACTGCAAATCTCTGTTCCTTCCTTCAGAAAATGAGTGGCCACACATTCCTTATCACATTTGCCCTTCCTCTCACAGAACTTACCATTGGGAAACTTCACATAAATACATAACAAGGACAAGGAACAAATTTGTTCAGCAAGGCAGCAAGCAGGCTTACTGTACTACTCCCCTTTCCAACATTTAAAGAATGCAACTATCTTCTCTCTTTCCTTTCCCATGTAGCTTGAGAATTACATCCAAGACAGTATGAAGAAAGAAATGGTAGAGATCCAGCAAACTGCAGTGCAGAACCAGACTGCAGTAATGATTGAAATAGGCACAAACTTACTAAATCAAACAGCTGAACAGACCCGCAAATTAACAGATGTTGAAGCACAAGTAAGTAACAAATTTCAACCTAAAAATGTTTCTGCTTCTCAAATACTACAACTATACATTTAATACCATTTAATGTTACACTATGTAGTTTAACAATTAGACGTCGATCATTATCACCAAGAACTCCACCCAGCCTAAGGATACATTAGTATTTGATAATACTAATTAGTATTAGTAATACTACATTAGTATTTGTTAATACCTAGTTCCATCTCAAGCAGTGTTGTCACTTGAGTGATTTCCTTTATAGCAGGATTTGAAGTAAGTCTAGCAAGACAACTATTACAATAATCTTTAAAGAGATGTACTTAAAACTACTACACTATATCTAAGCATCGGTTGGGTCCTAGTATGCTTTCATACAACCTTCATTGTATATCTCTGTTGATTATTCATGACCTTGGCTAAAAGAAAGTTCCTTCAAACTGCCCTTGTTCCATTTACCAGGTTCATTACTTTTTAAAATTGAAACTTTTCTATTTTTTTTTAAACTTATTAAGAAAAATATGTCTTTTTAATGAATGCTTTCACAGATACTGTAAGTGGTTCCAGCAAAATGCACTATATTACAGATAACAGAGGGATACATAAACAAATCTGAGTTACATCAAGAAAAAAGAAATTAGAAGGCTGCTAGTAAAGCATATTCACACAGAAGTAAACCTGCCTACTATACATATTATTTGCTAACTTACTTTAAAAAAAAGGGTTTATCTTTAATTATGGTTTTAATTGAAAAGCATTAACTACAATAAGACATTAATAGGAGGACAAGTCCAATCAATGTAGAATAGTATGTATCTGTATTTTTGCAGACACTGTGGGAAAATTCAGGTCTACAATTGCCAAAACATATAATGAATCTAGCATGCAGTACATAACATTTTACATAACATAAACAGCATACAAAATCTAAAATCCTTGTTAGACATTTTGCTATCTCTGGAACCCATCCAATGAATAAAATCACACTTTTAAACAAGCCTCTGTGAATTCTCTGATAAACTAATAATTCATAGCTCACAGAGGTACTTTGTGATTGCATTATTCAGGAGCCCAATATTTTGCACACGTTTAGATGTATTTCTTCATTCACTGTAATGTCTTTATGGAAATTACTTAATTATTTTCTCCTTGAGGAAGAAAATTGTGACTGTAACTTTCCTTCTCTGCTTGAAATTACTGGTGACTGGGTTAAAGGCTTAATTAGCAACATAAGGAAATTAGGCAAACAATTGCTCTCTCAAGGACACTTACTTTTGGCAATAGTTTTCAATTACACTTAAGTGTGAAATCATGTCCTGAATGACTGTTTAACATGAAGGACATGAGTAATCAATTCTTCCTGTCAAGGAAAGCCAAATTCTGTTGAATTAAAAAAAGCTGTTCTAAAACAATGAGAAAATATTTCTAGAAAACATGCCTCAAAGTAATGCAATCCAATGCAGAGCAAACAGTATCTTCCGTGTTTCCTAGTATCTGCATCTCTTGATTTAAAGATGCAAATAAAGTGTAAACAATATATTTAGAAAAGGTAACATTAAAACAGAAAGAATGAATTGGCAAAAGTGTGGTTCACATGGAAAACATCTGAAAATATAATTTGGGATTGAGAAAAATAGCTAGGAGGGAACTATCAAGTGATTTTAGGACCGGGCCAAGATTTCAGCAGGTGAGAGAGTACTTACTTTCTACACCAGACTGAGAAAACAACTCAACTCATTCTTTGAGCAACAACATAACAGTTCCAGTAATGAAGTAGGAATTATCATAACAGAGGGGAAGGTATAACAGCAAAGCTAAAGTACACAGTAACTCTCATCCATTGATCAGAAATGTAGCAGACTACTGAAATATTCCCACTTATATATGGTAGCGTAATAATAAAAGTAGTGCAACTCTGTGTATTCCTCATTCTGATTCCATGAAAATTTTTGCCGACATTAGGTGTTGAAAAATAATTATTTTTTAATCATAAGCTTAAAAGAGATTTACATGATTTCAGAACATAACAAAATGAAAATTTATTTAAAAGAAGTATCTTAATTGTAAAATTTTTTTTTTTGTAAATTTTATTTAGGTATTAAACCAGACAACCAGACTTGAACTTCAGCTTTTGGAGCACTCTCTTTCAACAAACAAACTCGAAAGACAGATTTCAGATCAGACCAATGAGATAACAAAATTACAAGAAAAAAACAGGTGAGTATGCCCATCAGCCCAATAAAATGCTATTTCCTGAAGTGCCCTTCTAATAGTTTTAGAAACAAATGTACTCAAGTCAGAAAATAAGCTCTGGTACACAAGCTCCCCACACCTAGCTATGCTCATTATAAAGGTCATATATTATTTAAAGCCTAGGAGATCATGCAGGTTTCTTCTTGTATTCTGTTTATATATTATCCTTCACTATTTAAAGTTCTCCTTTATTTGAGGAACTTAAGGCTAATACTGAAATACTTCTCATTACGTCAGTTGAAGCCAATTTATATTCTTCTTTAGACTTATCCAGATGAAGTTATCAGTAACTTGATTCAAACTAATTGAGTGCAACCACATCTCCAAAATTTTATTTCCATGTAGTACACAGCTATCCTAATGACCAACCAGGTCATTGCCACAGGTTTTTTCTAACATGAGAAAAATAAAACACTAATCACATTCAACGTTCCTTACTTATCAGTGTTTGAAATTCAGACTAATATCCAACTGTTACTCCTATCCTTTTCTGTACTCAGCTGTGGTCCAAAGGCTCATACCTTTTTTCAGCTGGTTTTGTTTCCATATCACCAGGGTCTTATTTTACTTTTGGCAATAAATAGTTTACAGAGAAATTTAAAAGGAGCACTAACAGTAAGTTTTCTCCTTCAAAACCATGTTTTTTGATGAGAACCATATGTGCAAAGTGCTTTTTATTTTGAAAGAATTAGCTTAAAAAACCCATGAGACATGTTTTGACATTTTTGTTCACTAGTCTACTACATTTATATATGCTCCCTAAAGGTTTTATCTATCAGCTTAAGAAAAGCAAGCATCCTTATCAAATGGAAAGCAAAGGAAATACTGAATTTTAAAGGTCACTTTTCTTTGGTGTTGAACTCAGCAGACCTTAGACTACTCTTGTAACATCCATGTAAACTCAAAAGCATTGTTTCTCACCTAACAAAAGGCAATCTGACTTTGAGCTAATCTGCTTGAAACATAAGATTCAGGATTTTTTTTTTTTCAAGAACAACAATGGATTTTAGCTGAATTTCTGTCTTCTGGCCATGCATCTTTTAACATCAGCTTTCTCAGAGTCTGCATCAGAACAATTAGCAGTGAAATAATGTTCCATCCAGAGACCTAATCATACCAGCTCCAGAACTGGAGATGGCTAACACATTTTCAAGAAACTGTTTGCACATTTCCCTGTCCTAATGTCATAACGTTAATTCATATTAAGGATATATTTTATTATAATTATAGGATGTTTGAAAAGTTCACAGTTTAATCTGTTTGAAGATGAAAATAAGTTTCACCTTTTAATAGGGTAAACCCATGAAATTTTAGTCACTATATCTTTCCATTAATAATGTTGAATTATCAAACACCCAAAAAGCCTGCAGTACAGACTGTAGCAGACAATGTTATTTATTAATGCATCTATAGAATGAATTAAAGCATATGTATGAAATTAAACTTTCATATAGTCACCTACTGCAGGCATGGCATCAGAGAATGAAATCAAGTACTTGAAACTTCTACAACAGGCTTGACATCAGCTCAAAACTGTTTTAGGGAGCCTAATTGTAATCTTTTATTTAGCTTTCTAGAAAAAAGAGTTCTTGAGATGGAAGACAAGCACACACTTCAGCTGAAGTCAATAAAAGATGAAAAAGATCAGCTTCAAGTCCTAGTATCCAGACAGAATTCTATTATAGAAGAACTAGAAAAACAGTTAGTTACAGCTACAGTAAACAACTCAGTTCTGCAAAAACAGCAACATGATCTGATGGAGACCGTTCATAACTTGCTTACTATGATATCTACACCAAACTGTAAGTAAAAGCAGATATGCTTATAAAATTTCTGTACTATTTCCTAATTTGTGTACATTATTACATTATTAAGTCTTACACTTAGTTCTGCCACACTTCTGCTTCTCAAAAAGTCTGTATTTTTTTTGCCTGAGTTAATTAACCTACTTTTTAGGGGGGTAGGGGAAACAACCACATCATTTATATGGTTTCTTTTCAGCATTTTGTTCATCTTCTGTGGTTTACACTGCTTTGCTTCCCACTTCTCCAGTGGTTCAGCAAAATACAGAGTATTTTACAGAACATAATTCATCTCACACAGCATTCATTTGTGTGGCTATATAGAATCCCTTGACCATGTATCTAGGTTAGACTGCATGATGTAGGCCTGCAACGTTTCTTCCTGGCTCACACAGGTTGTTTCTGCCACTTCTCATTGCTTTATGTGCATAGAGTTGGTCAAAGAAAGGACAAATTATAGTGGCTGCTAAAGGCAAAGGAATCAGCACAGGCATAGTTTTTACCTCTAACAACAGAAAGCAGTATCCCAGGGCAACAGGTACTCCCAAAAGTCCTCCACGGAAATTTTCTTGTTCATCCTAAAAATCCCTCAATCCAGATAATTTATAGGCAATAATCTCACCTCTAATTGCCTGACAACCCTGCAACAAATCATAGCCACAGAGCATAGCTTCCAAATTTATGCAGATTCACATGCTCCATAAAAAACCCCACACAAACCACAAAGTTATGGTTACACAAGATTTAAACATTCCTTGCCATGAATTTTACGTCTGATAGGGAACGTGGACAAATTAAGAAAGTATAGCTGTTCCATATAAAAGACTGTAGAATCTGGCACATTTGCCTGTAAAGTTCTCAGGGCTTAAAATACACAAGCATACAGAACCCCTGAAAAAGGATTTAAAATTAAATACCATGAAAAATTTTTAAAAGTTGTAATTACAACTTAGAAGATAGTATAGGTGGCACGTGTTATATTACTGTAAGATAGATCTCAGAAAAGGAAAAGAGTGTCCAGAAGTCCTTACTTTCAGTTGTGTCCTAAATAATACGATGTTGTAGGTTTTTCTAAAGAAAGTAAATCCCAAGTTTTTTTGTCTTGATAACTGACGCTATCCCCTTAAATGCCATTACCAAGGCTGTACATGTTCCTGCTGATGTTATCTGCTATGCTAGTGCACAAATAAGTAAACAAGTCAAAGTCATGTTGGCTACAGCACCGTTAAACCCAGAGTGGAAAAAATAATGAGTGTTTGCCAAAAAGACAAAATTAGCAGGGAAAGCTTTTAAGACGGTATACAAACAATAGAGTGTGGAAAAGCAATTAAAACACTGAACGTGTTATTTTTATATTTAAGGCAAAACACTTAAACAGGTAAATAATGAATAAGCAAGCTAAAAAGGACATAATAAGCAAATGTAATATAAGCATGTATTTATATGCCACCTAAATGTTTGTAGTAACTGACTGTGCTTTTTAGATTGAATTAAAAGGGAAAATACACAGAACCAACCCCAAAAGGTTCAAATATGAAATATCAGTCAGCAGGCGAAATGCCAGGAAATTCCAAACTCCATAGTTATAAAGAACTGAACAAAAAGATGAACTTTAGATTGTTCTGTAGAATAAGAAGGCTTAGACATATGAAAATGTGTTTTTTACACAAATCAGTGCCAGAAGGGATGTCTCTTCAGCAGGTTGGGCTGAGCTACCAAGCTTCAGTTTGCTACATATAAACTTGTTCCTGCTCAGCACAGGGGCAAAGAAAAATATCTAAAATCTTTGCAAGAGTAGTTCCACCAATCTGCTGTGTTAGAAAAGATTTCATAACTCTTACATTGAATTTTACAATATTAGAGTATTGCCCAAAAATGATTACTAACATAATCACTTGCTAGTTAGGTATTTATGTAGTTAATGAGCACAGAGGTTGTAATACACATAAGAGTCCAGCAAAGGCAATGAGTGGAAGCAGAAACTGTTTAACTGAATGTCACATAATATCCTAAGTTTTCTTATTCAACATAAGTATTGGCATTTTCAACTTAGGAAGCAACCAGATTCCTATCAGAATAATGTCTGTAAATAATACGAAGTAACAACATGCATAGTAAGTATCTTGATCTGTCATTTCTTTCAGGACCATGCACATTTTTTGGAGATGCAAAGCTTTAAGCTGATTACATCATAAATTGCTTCTCAGTAACTTTTATTTGTGTTCTCTTAATGCCTTCCATTTCAATTGTATTTTTAACAGCTAAGAACAACTTCATAGCTAAAGAGGAGCAAATCAGCTTCAAAGACTGTGCTGAAGCTTTCAAATCTGGACTGACAACAAGTGGAATCTACACTTTAACAGTTTCAAACACTGCACAAGAAAAGAAGGTAGGATAAAGAGCTACCTAGGCATAATGGATGTTCAATTTGATCTGGCAAATATGCTATTTTGAAGGCTAGTTAATAGTGAAGTTTACTACTTACCAAGGTCTTCTTATAACCATTTCATCACTCCTAGGTCAGAACATCTAAAAGGAAGAAAAAAAGTCCTTCAGGTGAAATCTTGGCTCAGCTAAAATGAATGAGCATTTTGTTGTGTCGGCATGCCAGAATTTAATTCCTTTTTCTGCAAAAATAACACAGCTAAAGCGATAATGTACTGTTATTTCTTCATTAAGTCTGTAACTCCATCAGAGTTGCTCTGCATGATCTGCAGACTCCTCTTAAGTTCTTAGTTCTTTCACATGCCCATGTCCCTTCACGTGGCAAAAGGCGGTAAAATCAGGGACTCTGAAGAGCACTTATGGATGTAGACTCACGACAGAGTTTGTGTCATTACATTTGTGTAACAATTACATTAACAATTAGATCAGCACGACTGACACTGGGTAACTTTTCTGGAAAATACTGCTCTGATTTAAATAAAAGGTGAGTTTGCAGTGGTTTCACTAGATCAGTTTAAATTCCTCTGTGGATATTTTTTCCCTATGTGTTTAACTGAAATGAACTTCAGCATCAAGTTCAGTTAAAGCAGTACACCATAGCTCTATAGAAGAGAGCCTGAGCTAAAAATGGCACTCAGTAGATGAAACATTGGATGCCTGACAGATCCTCCATCTACTGAAACAAATAAAATGATAAAGCTTCAGATAGTACAAGTCAATTGAAACAGTCAACAGAATGTGAAAGGGAGAAAAGTCACACATGGATTGCCAGGATAAAAAACCAAACCCTGTAGTGAGCACTGGGAGGAATGGGGCACAAACGATGAATGTTTGTTCTTAACTTTTCAGACACAGCTGACGAGGCTAAAGGACATTTGAATATAAAAAAAATTTGCTTAATATATTTCTTAGACAAACACTAAATAATTTTCTGATGTTTTTATTTTCTAAGTTCTACTGTAGACATTTCCTTACACAAAAAAAATAGGAAATATTTAATGGAATTCCTAAGGCTCTACTGTATTATATCAAAAAAACTAGCAGAAAATTTAGAAAAAAAAAAAAACAAACAGAGAAAAATGAGGCACATCTGAAAAGTAATTGATAAAACCCTGACAGAGAAAGAAAGTATTTTTCCTCCAAGCTTGGATAGTAAAGGCTTAGAAATGAAATTCACTAGTGACTAGTCTTTGAAGTGCCAGAACTTCATCTAGCTCAAGCCAGACTGTGACCATTATATTAACAAAGCTCTCAGCTAAAGGAAATAAGCTATTTGTTTGGGTAAGACCTATAAAATACAATAGATAAAACCTGCAATTTTTTGCAGATATCATCTAGAAAAATTATTTGCAGTCTGCTTTTCTTGGGGGAAAAAAAGCTGGTTTTCTTGTCAAATATTCTCATCTAAATACAGCTGTTTCACAAGAAAATTAGTTACATAAGATGGCATAAAATGCAAAGCTGAATGATGTTTAAATAGCATAGATATCTACAATCACAATTTTAAAAGCTAAAGGAGATGCAAGCTACTACATCTGTGAAGTAACATATTGCAGCAGTCTTTGTTAGACATCTCAGGAAGGTTTACATTCCTTGGATCTCCTACTATTACTTGTCTCAAGCTTTTTTCTTTGGTTTTAATTTTACTGTCAAATAATACACAGAGCATGCATATTTTCTAAAAGCAGATACAAGTGCAGGATATATTACAGAATGAAAATTTCTGTCATAAACTTTAACACTGCATTTTCAAAGTACAATCACAGTTTCATAGACTATAAAATATTACATGCTTTACATTTGAACATGGAGCCTTAAAACACTTAACATAAATACCCATTTTGGTAACTAACTAGGATAAAAAGTAGTTAAAATGTACTAATTTAACTAAATTAGTATTAAATCAGTAATTTAATAATATTAAAGAATTTAAATTGTATTCTGCCCACCAGATAGAAAAAAGACTTCAGATAGAAAAAAGACATACTTACCATATGACATTGAAAATAAGAGACTAAAAAGTTTTAATCTGATGCTGATTTTTTATACAAATATAGAGGAGTTGTCAAGGGAAGTGAAGGTTTAGGGATAATCAACATGTTACACCATTTTCAACTGTTTATGATGTGGATGGCTACTCAGACCAGGAAACAGAGTGACCTTTTTTATTTGCCAAAAGTGCTGCACTGCTGTTTATGTTTTCATCTTTTCCTCTTGTAACACCTTCTGACCTCCCAACGGGCTTATAAACAACTCCTGTGTAATCTGTAACTGATCCCACTTTACTAATTTGTCTCCCATCATAATCCAAAACTAAGGAACTGCATATGAGAGTCGAGAGGAAAACAATTATTTAATTCCATTAATATTTTCAAGCTTTCCTGTTCTGCACCAGGACAAAAGCTAAGTCCTTTTAAAAACACTGAGGAAAAACAGCAAAAGACTGCTGACACAAGGAAAAATGGCAGAGGCAAACCCATGAAAAGTCAATAGTTTCATGTTTACAGCAACCACACGAACCAATTAACCTCCTGGTCTTAGCCAGGCAGAGTACATAAAACTGTTACCAACATATTACCCCAAAGCTTAAAATAGTGACTGAAACAGTGGCTAAGCTCTTTCCCATTTCCACCCATGTTTAGCTGAATTTTTGTCCCAGAACTGACACACATTCGGAGCCTTTTAACCAAAACTTTCTTGCAGAAAGTGATTTCAGCAAGGTTGGATTTACCAACAAAATGGTTTATCAGAACCTTCAAAAAAACTAGTCATTTCAAAAGGAGCTTATGCCGTGGACTTTATGTTTAAAATACACATACACATTGTTTCCAATGCCAAGCATTAAAAAAGATCATATGTGTAGCTTCACCAATACAGTAAAAATAAGTAAGATGATTATGGTTTTTTTCCTGTGAATCTTAGAAGTCTCATCATCTGTCTTTTACTGGTAGCTGGTATTAGATTAAATTAAATTATAAACCTTCTGTGTAGTTATTTTTTCCAGAACAGGGAAACTCAGACTGCAGTTCTTATCTAGTCACATCTCTAGGAGATAGAGACAGCAGAATACAAAATCATTAAACTGCACTTGCTTTGGCATAAAAACTGTAGTGGATCTTCATCCTGATAACTCAGCCCGAGCCTTACCATTCACAAAGTAGGTCTGAAAACACACCCCAAATACCCTCTCACAGTGCTACAGCTGCTAGAATTATAAGCACTGAAGCAGTTCACAAGATACTTCAAATACTCCCCATTCCAATTTGTTGTAACTTGAGAAGCTAATCTCTTTATTCTTTTTGGCATCTGTTTGAAGACTCCTGCTGCCTGTTTAATCTTAGTATCTATTTTTACTAGTTTTATCAAATGTTACATGTCTTCCTTTTGAATATAAAACCTAGGCTAGGTTGAAAGGTCAGAAGAGTTCTGTTCTAGTAAGAAGTGATAAAAGAAAGCCTTAGAGATGACTGACGTTTTTGGTGTGGAAACATTATACTCTCAAATTTAGATAAACTTCTAAAAATTGTTACTGGTAAAAAAAAAAAATCTATATGAGATTTTTATGGATATCTCTTCTCCACTTTCCTGTTATGTGTTTCAGTTCCAAGTGAGTTGCTTTTCCTTTTGAGAACAAATTTGCAGTACCCCAGCATTTATTCCAAAAAACCTATAGTGCCTATAACAGCTAGTTGTCTTAACATTCACTTACAAAATGGATACTGCCTGTTACAGGAATATTTCATGTAGGACATCCACAGTCATTCACTGTTCGAGAATATTTTAATCTAATTAGAACATAATAAAGTGTTATTTAAAGGCATTTATTTCTTCAAAGTAGTAATTCCAACTGAATCAAAATTTAGATTGTAGGCATCAAGGAAACGGAATGTAACATTAAAAAAACCCATCAATTAACATCTACAGTAGCAACTGGACTTGCAGCTCTAGTCAATTAATACATGGGCTCACCAGAGAAGGGTGAAACAGTTCTGTTCTCCATCTGACTGCTTATACCGTTCTTTCAAGTGGGATGAAGCTTCAGAATCAACAACTTTCTCTACAACCAATGATATTTTACCATTGTTAAATCAGCTTTTTAACTTGTAGCAATGCTTAATAAAAGTATCTACATTTGCTTTAGCTCATTCTTAGTATCCTTCATAGCCCTTCGTGGAAATTAGTTTTCACGTATACATATACATTACACTTCATGAATTAGCTTTCTGAAATAGATTGATCATCTTCTGTCTTTTCTTTACAAGGCAATTTTTATTTTAACTAAATATAATTTATTTACTGTTACCAATTTTTTACCAGTCATTAAATACAGATGTTAGTCAAAACAAAGAAAAACCAGGCTTTGAGGTGTAAGGAATCGCATACATCAGTACAAATTAAAGTTGCTCCTTTTGATTAAATTCCATTCACATGACATACTTTAAGCAGTAATCTCTAATCAAACTCTTTTCCTTATGTATTTTATCTTTACTAAAAATCTAAAATTGAATGTCTCATGATTCTCTGATGTTGAGCAAAGAGTCTAGATACAAGCTTAAAATAGAGCATCTGCTTTGTATTTCTAATGTGCTATGGCCTATTGAAACCTAATATATTTAATATTTGCAGCTGAAAGGGCTTTCTTTCTGAAAAGACACTGCTTGAACTGTAAATACCTTGTTTGAGTTATACAAATATATATGTTTGTGTGTGCATAACATATGTACAATCCGCATATCCTAAAAGAACCAACTACACTGAAAATTTAGTAAGGAGAATTCTTTACTTCCTAAAATGACACACATAAAACTGCCGTAGGACAGAAGGAAATTCTGGCTTCTCTGAAGTCTTACTTTTTCAATGAATTTGCAGGATGTTTAACAGTTCAAAGAGCTCAAATCTGCTAACACTGATAAGCCAGTGACCCAAAGAAGAGGATGAAAAAGCCATACAGCTTCAGTGTCATTCAGTCATGATTTGGGACATCTATAGGCACACTGTGACAAGCAGCAGTAATAAGTTAAATAATAAGTAAGACCACTGAGAGAATTTTTAAACAAAGAAGGAAACATCCAAATTCATACTGAAATGCTTGGCTAGGTTATTTATTTATTTATTTAGTCTGTACAGATGAAATATCCCATCAAAGTGTAAGAAGTCAAATCTTCACAGCTGTAAATGGGAAGATGCAACTTCACTTAATAGATGAAAGACCTAGAATACAGATCAGAAGTTCATGTAGTTTAATACTCACAATAGAATATAAAAACTTTTCAAAGACGTGAAATAATTCTGAAGAAGACTCTGAACTTTAGTACCTTGGCAAAAAGTGGTAAAAAAAAATTAAACTTACAAATGAGAGAGTATTAACTGTGAATTCTCCAGACAGGAATACTTGTACAAGCAATTTAATTTCTTTCTTAAAGATAGTATTGGTACCAACATGCAATTTAAACAGATACTGACTTCACTTTGCCTTTCATTGTACTGAATTACAGCAGCTTATCTCCATTAACTTCACACATCTAGCTATAAGTTCCATTAGTTTCAGAAAAGTAGAATTAGATGCAACAATTTAAAATCCTTTGTCTAGAAAAACTGTACTACTCACATATTTACAAAATTTTCTTGTTAATTTGTCCCCTATTTTTCCCAAACATCACTCCAAAATTCCTGTTAATTGTCAAAAGACTTTTTTTCCATCAGCTTCTCCCCAGTACACTGGCACCTTCAGTAATACCTTTCATCTCTGATACTGTAGTGATTTAATCTAGGAGGAGATTGACTGAGCAAGACACCTATAAACTTGAATTTTACTGTGCCAGGGATGCATTTATTGGGAATTCTAACACTGAGTTCAGTGAACTGCCTATTACATGTCAGTCCTTTCAAAGTTTTAGCAATGACTTGGTAAAATCAAAGGTGATTTAGGAATATTTGGAAACATCTTATAGTTGTTACTTTTTTGTTCAAGAATATAAGATATTCATTGCAGTCTGTATAACATGACTTCATGATTTAACTTTGAGATAATAAATATTCTACAGTTAGATTTTACTTTGGGGTCAGACCATTTGCAAAGGCACTGAACAATGACTGTGGAAATAAAAATATATTTCAGTTTGCTTACTGCCTGAACTTGACAGTATACTCTGAAAAGCCATGGGGAACTCGTACAGATCTCTCACAAAAAACGATGGAGAAGTGAAAACATCTTTTAGAAAAAATGTATCACGAGGAAACTCACAAAAATACCAGTGCAAGAGGGAAGTACAGAATAAGAAATTACTTTTTTTTTTTTCATTTAACAGCAGCTACCAGCTATTTTTAAGGTGTCATTTGTATTCTGTTAAGTGTGATACAGAGGAATATACAGAGGAATCACATCTATTGGTGGACAACCACAACTGATTTGTACGACAGCTATAAAAAACCTGCATTTTTGTGTAACACATATTTTGCACACAACTTGCCTTTCTGTTTTTTTTTTTTTTGCTATGACTGCATTCACTTCAGCTGTTACACACTTACTCTGACAGGCCTACTGTGACATGGAAACTGGTGGAGGAGGTTGGACAGTTATTCAGAGACGTGAAGATGGCAGTGTGGACTTCCATCGGACATGGAAAGAGTACAAGATGGTAAGCAGTGTTTTCTGGAGCCTTAATATTAGTTATTATTATCTGAAATCTAATACACTAAAGTTACATTAATAGCATCCTTAAAATGTAAACAACTTTAAAAAGTTGTCTATGTCCTTAGATGCTCATTTAGAAAACGTCAGAATTGAATAAGTTGTTTGTCTAAGCAGACTTGCAAGTGTGATGTTTGTTTTTAAAGAGAAACCTTACTTTTCTTTAATCAACTGTTCCATCATACGTCTACATTTTTTGAGTTATTTATATTTGTGTTTCTAATGGCAACAGTCGAAACTGCTTCACTGTTTCAGATTCCTGAGCTTGTCTTTGCTGAAATGAACTTTTTGAAATATTACACACCAATAACCCTCACAGACACAGTAAAATTGTCAGTTGATAGACTTGAAAACTATTAAACTTGAAAATAGATAAAGTGATAATTTCAAACTTAAACAAAAAAACCCCAACAAAACAAAGCTTTGATATAACATGTAGTTTAAAATATACACCTTGAATTACAGGGATTTGGTGATCCTGCTGGGGAGTACTGGCTGGGAAATGAGTTTGTTTCTCAATTGACTAATCAGAAGCGTTACGTTCTTAAAATACACCTGAAAGACTGGGAAGGTAATGAGGCATATTCATTGTATGACCACTTCTCTCTAGCAAGTGAAGAACTAAAATACAGGTAAGCAGAAAAATCAGACTTGAATAAAACAAAGCTCTTATAGTAATCATTCTAAACTATGTAGATGCATGACCTTATTCTGTACAAGTCATGACTATTTTCCATTTCACTCAGAAAATAATGTTTACTTCATTTTTCACCTATTGCCTAAAAAAAATTATTTCTTTTTCCAAAGGAGAAATTGTGTATTTTACTAGTGTGTACTGCCTGAGTGTAACACAAAAAATGCAAAGATGAAGAGCCAGTAGGGAATAAGATAGGATAGATGTGCCAGTATAGTAGTTAGGAGTGCAGAGTCATCAAGACAATAGGAACCTGTCTGCAGTTGCTATCAAATCCTGATTCCCTGCAATAAATACATTTCTGGAAGGTGGATGACTAAGATGAAGGCTTTCCCACTTTAGTCAGTGTCTAGTAGGAACTGTTTTATTGTCATGGAGAGCACACTGAGGTAATCTGGCTTGATGCCTCCATGACCACTGGAGTGGGTCATGGAGACATATTCTTCTCGAAGAATAACTATCTTACCTATGAAAATGAAGCAAATGTGCATTTTACCAACCAACAAACTTCTTAATTTAAACACCAGATTTTAATGGACCTATTATTTATGCTCCCATCATACTGTAAAATGTATGCTTCATAATTTCTTCTAATATCTTAGTTAGAATAATAAAGAATACAAATTTTAAATAATTTTTATATAAATACTATCAAAGTATTATACACTTTAAATAGTATCATAGTATTATACATTTTGAAATAATATCATCCACAGCTGAAATATATGGGCAGTTCATAGCTGATTTTCCAGGCTCTCTGTAAATGCAGGAGATATTGTTTGATTTGCTCTAGAAGAAACTAGAGACTCCACGGCATAACAGATGCTTTCCTACTACACGGCCCATGAAATGTTTCTTTTTAGTAATCATACAGAATCATGGAGCTTTAGGTGACTGGACAGAAAAATTACCTACATTTAGGCGAATTTCTCCAAGATTTCTAGCAGCTATTTGTTGTAAATAAAGTCAATCTGACACCTGGGAGAACCTGATGCTGTTATTTCAACTCAAGTCTTATTGCAAGCAAAGCAATTCCAAACTATCAGCATCTGCCCCCCACAAAACATTAGATCTTAATGCCTTCATAGTATACAGTTGTCTCAACTCCAAAGTAAATATTTTTTCATCTGGAAACAGTAAGAATCTACAGCAGAGATTTTTTTTAAGTAATTCTTTAAAATACTTAGAAAGGCAACCTTTGCAGATCGGGTCATTACCCTTGTCTACTCACAGTATTAAAAAATAATTACTGAAAACTAAGATGGTAAAAGAAACTTTCTTATAATATGCAACCAAATATGGAATGAATCATAAAATGGTTTAAAGAATATATTCAACATTATGAAAAACAAACAAAAACCCCAAAGAAAGTATTCAATTAAGAGTATCTTCGATGCCCCATCTAGGAGGCAGTGTTCAAGGCCAGGTTGGACAGGGCTTTGAGCAATTTGGTTTAGTTAAAAGTGTCCCTGCCCGTGGCAGAGGGAATGGAACTAGGTGATCTTTAAGGTCCCTTCCAACCCAAACCATTCTATGAATCTGTGATCCATTACAAAAAAAAATGATTAATACATTCCAAATGCTGGAAAGATTATGAGTTGGGCCATAAAACTAAAATTTCTTCATAGAAAAACCGAGCTCAGAATGGACTTCAAATCAAAGCTAAGAAGTCAAACCAGGTTGCTCAGGGCTTTTCAGTTATGTCTTGATAACTTCCAAAGATGGAGACTGCACAACCTGCTTGTCTGTCCTCATGGCAAAAAAAAGGTTTTCCTGATATCTAGTCAGAACCTCTCATTTCAGTTTCCATCCACTGCCTCTCATCTTCTGTTATATTAAGCTGTACTTAAAAAAAAATATTAATAACAGTAAATGAATAATACTGGGCTTAAATTAGACTTCAAATTATGCTTAAGGTTCAAGCCTAGGCACATATATTATACTTGGAAATTTTAATAATAATTTATGTTATAAATTGGCTTGCATAATTTTGAACTCATCTTAAGAAAAAAACAGAATAATTTTCTGGAAAGACATTTTTGAGAAAATCTGTAATGAGCTGATCTTTTGAAACCTAAATGAGTAAAAATTCATTCATTCAATATGTTTTCATATAAGGAATATAAAATGATCTATGTTAAAATAATCTGTTAAACTCCCAAAGACAACTTCTATCATAAGCGAGAATTACATGCAAGATAAAGATTGATCCAGGGACAAGTTAATTCTCCTCAGAGATTCAGATCTCCTCCTTAAACAAATAGAATGTCTCTGAGAAGCATGAGGTATTTGATACAGAAATTCAACCACCAAAGAGATAGTATGGGGAGCAGAGGGTTCAAGTCTTTCCAGTTCAGTGTCCTGTTTCTCTCCCCACTGAGACTGCATCAGCACCTGTGTAAGCAGATCCCAACACAGCAGCAGCCTCACTGAAAGCTTACCTTGCCAGGGAATTGAAGAAAACTTAAATACTTGTGGTGATTTCATGCTAATAAATCTATGAAGGATGTGAAAAAGAAGAATAATTAGGAAAGTAGTAAGGGAAATACTGAGAAACTTCTAAAATATCAGTTACTAGCTTGTCATTAATACTCCAGACAATGTTATTATTTCTGATATACGCAGAGTTATCATACTAAACTGCTATGTTGTGCTAACAGCAAAATGGAAATCAAAATTTTTGTTTTAAACTTAATAAATAAATATTTGTATTACTGTTGCATGAAAGTACAACAGTGTACTTTCAGTATTAAGAAAAACATGATCTACATGAAAAATTCCAGGAGTTATTATATATTTGCTCTAATTTGCTTTTAATATCATGACATGAACAAACAAGCATCTCTATAAATGTGGAGGCTGTTCATTAGAATGTTGTGCTGACCACTTCTGTTCATATGAAAACATTATGCTGAAAAACAGCTTACAACAGTACATTGGCCAGAAGAGAACTTAACCATTTAAACAGGATATTTATTGCAAACTATTCCATCATTATTTTGCAGATCAGATACCATCAACTTCCACTTAATAATTGTTTTTCCATTTCTCACTTCTACAGGATTTACCTTAAAGGACTTACTGGGACAGCGGGCAAAATAAGTAGTATAAGCCAACCAGGAAATGATTTTAGCACAAAGGATGCAGACAATGACAAATGTATTTGCAAATGTTCACAAATGTTAACAGGAGGTAGGAATGTTTTTATGCTTTTCAGTCTTCCTATTTTTATTGGCAGTGAAATTGTCTACGAGATAAACAGCGATAATTTTGAATGAGTAAATTTTGACTATTAAAAAAGCTCAAAGCTCACAGATAGAAACACTAGTATGGTGACTCCAAATGAAGTATTTTATCATTTGACAATGATTAGTTAAAGTAAAACAAGAGAAGTTAAAAGCAGAGGAAAAAAGACTCTAAAGCTGGAGTACAAGAAAGTCTGTAATTCTGGGACTAATCAGAGAGACAGCAGATTCTTCCTCCAAGGAATCAGATAACAGTCAGAGATCAAAACACAATTCCCTGCAAAAAACCTGTTTCAGAGATCCAGCTCGCCAGTGAAATGGCTCCTGATTCTTTAGGCATAAACTCTTTCCCTAACTACCCAGAGGAGAAAATCCCCAAAAGCTGCTGCATACTGCATGTGCTACAGAAGGCAACACAAATTATAAATATATTTTGATATAATTATGAAGTAGTAAAGATACATCACAGATTTATCTACATTTTTCTAATGATTGTTCACTAGTTATTTGAGTTCTAAGTGATATTTTTATCTTCAACCTAATTCTATAATTTGTTAATCAGAATTCCACATTCTGAAATGTAAACAATGTCTTTGTAAATTTGACTTCTCTTCCTGTTATCTCCTAAGCAATGGTTCGTTTTCCTATAGTGCAAGTTGCAAGGAAAAAAAAGACAGCTTCAGTTTGTCCAAAAGGATAATTGGATTACTGCCCTGCAAAACAGAACACATATACTATCACCATCATAACAGAAGTATAAAAATAATTATAATAAAAATAAATTTTCCTTATGACCCACTAACAGGTCAGGACTATAAGGATACACAATGAGGGCTGCTTTTTCCTCCTCCTTCTTACCAAGTTTCAGAAGGTTTTGAGCTGATCTGCACAGAGAACCGAATTAACCCTCTAGAAATAATTAAGAAATGAGTTCAAATCTCTGAAGAACAGGAATTTACCAAAGAGTAGATAAAATCAAAGACAACTCAATATCATTATAGTTCATGTTCTGCCCTCAGACTGTCAACAATGTTTGATGTTGTTAAGCTTGATTGAACACCTTCCCTTCTCAATTTTAAAGTACAATGTATTACATAAGCTTCAAGAATATGTAGTTGATACATAAAATACACTTCTTTTCTGAGTTTGAGGCAAGTGTTTTATACTGACAGTTCCAAATCATAAGAATGAAAAACAGGGTTTAGATTTTTTTCTCATTTTCAGACAACAAAGTGACCTTATATACTATTTTGAAAAGTACTTCTGTTGATGTTTGTCTTCTGTCTTGTAGGATGGTGGTTTGATGCCTGTGGTCCTTCTAACCTCAATGGAATGTATTATCCATTACGACAGAACAACAACAAGTTTAATGGGATCAAGTGGTACTATTGGAAGGGCTCGGGATACTCTCTCAAAGCTACAACTATGATGATACGACCAGCAGATTTCTAAATGTTTTTGAGTTATGTGAATTGTATAGTTTTCAAAGACTTATTTTGCCAAGCATATAAACACAGATCTGCAACTTGTCGCATTTTTCAAGCCCAGAAAACATGCACTAGTCTTCTGAAGGGGTCAGTTCAGTACAATTCCTGAATTGCAATAGCCTTGATCAGCTAAAGCTCATATTATTCAACCAGACACAAAGTCTAAAGCATCAATCTGATAGTGATTTGGCCAAATGACTGAATAAAAAGAACATCCAAGAAACTGTCAGACAAGGACTCTGTTTTACCGATCATTTATGCTATGTATGTGTTAGTAAATAACTGGAACTGTGAAAAAAAAAAAAACTAAAATAGTTTTAGGAATACGCGTTTTGCCTCACCACTGTACTTTAAACATTAATATAAAACATTTAGCTAGATCTAGAACTATTTATCTTTATCTTTTTGTGTCATGTTTGCCCTTTATGTACATAAAAAAATATTTTCCTGTAATTAGTTCAACACTGTAGGCAGAAAATACATTCTTTCCCTCCATAATCTCCTAAACAATTCTTACACTTATTTGGGGATTATTTCCAATAGCCCGTATTATGTTATTTAACAGTGGAAAAATAGCATTTGAATAGTTTGCATTTATTCTTGGGGAAATGCCATGTACAAAAATCACCATTTCTTTCAGTTTGTACTATTACAGTTTCTTTAAATTACAAAAATCGCTATAAATTACAATATAGTATGTATTTCTTTATATTTTTATGAAGATTGCACCTTTTTTCTTCCCTTGTTATTTACCTGTAAAATAATTGACCAGTATTCTACAAACTGAGACAACGGCATTAACACCAGATGTCCGGTTGTCTATGACAATCATTTATCACCTGGTGCTGTAGTATATCTATATGTTTTGTAAAAATAACTTAACTGAAAAACGTATGCATGTTCTTTGATACAATTAAAATTATGCTTATGACTTAAGATACAAATTACAACATTTTAAAAACAGGAAACAAAAATCTGAAAGTAATCTAAGGTCACACTGTTGTGTTTTTTTTTTTTTTTTTCAGTAAGGTTAGGAATTCTCCCTAAAAATTCTCTGTGGGTAGGCCCTCAATGTATGCCACAATGTGAATAAATTACTTTACTAGGTGATCTTTGCTTTATTTTCCTCCTTCTCATTTTGCTACTATATGCTTTAAGATTGTGTACTAAACACTACAGTTTGGATTGAGAAGATATTTCTTCATAAATCACACAAAATAATTTTATGGAAATTTTTCTCAAAATTAAGCTTAGCTTTTACTTCTCATGCTTAGTCTCAGCCTTAAAGTACTATTTTTGTAAAACTTTACTTCCAGCAGATGACTGAACTAGTTAAAATGCAAGAACATAGCCCAGGACAAAACAAAATACTCAGGCCCAGAGGTTTGGCAAGCTTAACAAAAAGGGCAACAAGACTCAGGAAAGGTCTAGAAAACATGTCTCATGAGGAACAGCTGAGGGAGCTGGGTTTGTTTAGTCTTGAGAAGAGGAGGCTCAGGGGGGACCTCATCACTCTCTACAACTCACCTGAACAGAGGTTGCAGCCAGGTGGGGGTTGGTCTCTCCTCCTGTGCCTGCAGTGAGAGAAATTGAGGACATGGCCTTGAACTGAGACGGGGGATTCAGATTAGAGGCCAGGAAAAAATTTTCACTGTTAGGGTAGTCAGGCATTGGAATAGGTTGCCCAGGGAGGAGGTGATGGAATCACCATGCCTGGATGTGTTTAAGAGGCATCTGGATACGGAACTGACTGATGTGGTTTAGGGGTTACAGTGGCAGTGCTGAGTTTATGGTTGGACTGGATGATCTTGCAGGTCTCTGTCAACCTTGATGATTCCATGATTCTATCTTGAAAACAGTAAACGATTTTGAGAAAGATGGAAGAAAACTCTCCATTTTATACTGACAGTCATTAAAGCTGCTGTCAGAGAACCCCACCACTCACACCACCACTATTCTTCACTGAAAATGTGTCATCACTACTAAAGTATAGCAGATACAAAAAAATATTTCTAATATTACTTCATGAAATCCAAAGAATGTAAATTAACAGTCTTTGTCTGAAGACTTGGAAAAATAGTGTACTTAAAATTACTGGTTAATATTTTATTGGTTTTCATAGCAAACTTTATCCCAAACTAAAAAAAAAAAGGTCATAAAACTGCTTTCATGAATTCCTAAGAAATGTCTTAGAGAGCAAACAGTAAAGCAGGTAGCAAAGGAGCTATGCATACCAAGAAGCATACAACACATGAAGAGAGGCCTAGAGAGAAAAGGGTAAGGAGAGACCTTACTGCTGTCTAGAACTGCCTGATGGAGGACACAGAGATGACAAAGCCAGGCCCTTCTCAGAGGTGCACCGCAGTGAGACAAGAGACAGGGACAAGATACAGCAAATGCACGTTGGAATTGGAGAATGTAAATTTTCTTTTGAATTTATTCACTCATTACTATGAGGGTGGACTGGATGAGTCCCTTGGAGCAGAGCGTTGAACTAGGCAACATGCAGAGGTCCCTGCTAATTTAAAATATTTTACGATCCTGAGAAATCTAATAGGAATGCTGAGTATACATTACTGCATTTCCTGCTTTGCTGCATTTAATTAGACAACTAAAGAAAATGCTCCCAATTTGTGATACTAAGCATATCCATGCCAATATTCTAGAGCAATTAAAAAAAACCCAACAAAACCAACCAAACAACTCCCGAAAAAGCTTCTTGAAAACCATGATGGAATCTGGCACAGTATGAACGTTCAACCTGGCAGAAGAAAATAGTACTAACTTCTGGTTGACATTAACTTTATTTATTTTGGTAAGAAAACACTGTATGACAAAAATAATTTAATATTACATGGCTAGTTTTGCTTGTTGAAAACAAGTCTTTATAAAGCTTAAGGCTTTCTGATGACTATTCTGGGAAAGTGATCAAAAATACTGATGTAGATACTAAATAGATCAATTGTTTAATGAGACTTTTTCATTTTGGGAGGAGTTTATCCACATGAATGTGACATTTTAGAGTGAATATGTTTTTAAATGACATTTTATCTAAAGAAGATTGCATGGCAATCACCATAGTGCAAATACCAAGTGACGTGAGAGGAGGACATTTCAGAAGGAATGAAATAATAGTAAACAGAACACTTCAACAACAGCTTTGGGCTTGGTACCAAAAATTAAAAAAACAGCAAGGTAACCCTTACTTTTAATTCCTTCCTGTAATCAAGTAAACAGTGTATAAAACTAGAATGCACTTCAATTTTCTCTAAATACTTCTTATGGAGCAGGAAACAAACAAGAAAAGAAAGGGAATATAAAAAAGGAAAGAAAGGGAATATAAACACCATTCATGCTCAAATAATAATCATATCTTTAAAAAAAAGTAGGATGCCTGTTACAGTAAGAGAGTGATTAAAGAAGGGAATGATTGGAATGGTGATAGAAATATCGCCTTGGACACCAACTTTGTTCCTCTACAAGAGAGAAGTGATTCAGGTTCTCAGCAGAATCACAACCTCCCTCAATTTTATATTCTCTCCATTTCTCAAACCCTCTTTACTTCTGCTTTAGGAATACAAACTCTAAATGGAATCTGAAAAACAACCCAGAGAGGAATCACTTCCAAAGAATGCTATGTACATTGTTACTGATAGCATGCTTTGTTATTAAACAAGGTAGTCTGAAAAAGACACAGAAAACTCAAAACAGTCTGAAACACAGTGTAATTTTTTCATAGAAATAAGGGGGAAAAAAGAACATGCTTCTTATTTATTTTTCATATTAAATTTGACCATTCCTAATGTGTTTGCTACATAAAAAGAAAAATTACCTTTGTCCTTTTAGAAAAAACTAGAAAATTATAATGGATGATTAATTTCTTCAAGCTTATTTCAGAATAACTGTTACGGTTTCCCTACACTTTGAAAACATGACTTATAATCATGAAGTAAAGGCCTCATGTTGAATATGCAACTTTACATAAATTTTAAATTTAAAAAGAATTTTAAAAATAAGCTCTTAACACTTAATAAAATAACAGTGAAAATAAAGTTCAAACTCCATTAACTGTTCTTTCTTCAAAGTCTGTATGAAACTTTGAAAAACAAATAGCAGATGGTAATATATTTAACTAGCTGGTACAATATAAGAGAAATGGGGAAACCTTTCTTGGAATGATTGACTAGTAACAAGCTAGAATTCTACTTGATTTATTTAAAAAATAAAATTACTGTTTAATCAATTAGAACATATGAAGTGCAGATACTCACAGGTCTGCACAGGTACACAATGCCCCCACATGCACACTTTTGCATTTGTTCCTGATTCAGTATTTGAGAATGATCATTAGAGGCAGGAAAAATGCTTCATTTTTTCCTACTTAGCAGTTCTAGAAGGCCACAGTAATTTTCCATTTTCCAAGAAGTTTCTGGACCAAAAAAATTGAGTCCGTGACCTGCAAATCCTTCCATCTGGCAATAGCATGCCTCTCCATTTTATATACAAGCACAGGTAGAAATAAAATTAAAGTATATTTATACTTCAAGAAGATCTTGGCTTATTCAGATGTTAATTGGTGGATCAATTTTTTGCATTTTCCATGAATACCAGAGTTTTTGCACACACTTCAAAAAGAAGTGGGCAAAGGAGAAGGTAACTCCTTACAGTACTTGCTTTAAAAAATATTTTTTCTAGTAGGCTTTCTTGATCACAAAACCTGTTTAGAGGGCCAGTTATTTCCCAGATAAACAAAAGAAGTTTCAGAAGCTTAAAGGACCATTAAACTTACAGGAGCTGCAGGAAAGCTGGATGAAAGCTCATATGGTTCCTCTGAAATCCAATGGCCTAGTTCCAAAGACCACAGAACCTAGAATTAAATAGGTAGTAAGAAGAACTCATATAGTTTCTAAAAAAATAAACTCTTTGAATGTGTAATTAGAAGTGACAGTGCTGTTGCAACAGTTGTTGAAAAATCACGCAATCAGAGAAGATACAAATTTTACAACTGAAACAAATCATTAAAATACCAGTCATATTTCTGTGCATAGCTACATTAAAATTTAAAACCTTGTGAGGATATTAGAAAAGTCAACTTATTTTCATCACAATACATAGAATTAGAACAAAGATTCCAAAAGGGAAGTTATACAATATCAGTTCTGTTCTCTTGGTTGAGTTAATCATTGAACTTCATGAGGTTTCTGTTGGCTTGTTTCTCCAGCCTCTCAAGGTCCCTCTGAACAAGAACACCCATCTGGTGTGTGAAACACTCCTCCACAGTTTTCTAACATCTGCAAACTTGCTGAGGGTGCACTTTTCCCCATTATCCAGATCATACACTAAGATGTTAAACAATGGTGCCAAGGATTATGCAACTATTGCATAGAATACACATTACATATGTAAATCAGCTTGCAAAGAAGAAAAACTTAAATTTCATTTTCTTTGGTCCCCTCCCCTGTAAATGTCCCCCCTCCCCTTTCTAGAGCACAAAAAAGAGTGCAGAATATTGACTCTCTTGAAAATACATAATCTTTTGTGTTCAACTGAGCTCTGAAACACTGGATCAATACGATCCTTGGAGATTAGCAATCCTAGCACTTTCAGACTTTTGTTCCCATCAGCGCCATTACAGTTAGCAGAAAAAACCTATTTAAAATGGTGGTATTTTTAATTTCTGAAAGACACTAATTTTTTGGCGGTAAAACTTTCCCAAAACTACTTCATCCAGCATTTTTTCCACACTGATTTTCTAAACCATTCTTCAAAACAATTTACCATAACTTGCAGTTGGTAGACTATAGTATTAACAGCCCTCAGACAATGTTTAGGTACTATCCCTCAACTGGTAAAAGCATTGTCTTAATGGGAAAATGAAAAAAAATGAAGTTTCTACACTGGTTCTGCCCTTGAGTCATATAAAGGACATTTTGCTACTAATTTGTAGATAGTCTAAATTTAGAAGCACATTCTGATGGAAGACAAGATTATTTTCCTCACTGGTTTCATCAGTGGTGAGCCATAAAGCTTCTTATATAGGTAAAAGACTGGTAAATTCTTTGCCAATTTTGTCCACTCATTCCATTCAACAACTTTTCCCTTTTAAAGATATTTAAGCTTCCAGTAGTTGCCATCAAGCACTTCTTAAATACAAGCCAAAGCAAGAAATGCTGCTTACTAGTACCTACCCTGCTCTCCTAGAGCAACAGATAGTACTAAGGGAACAAGAAGCATATATATACCCCCAAAATGGGATATATGGAATTTATCAGAGAGTAAATCACTGTTTTAGATTAATTCTACCTCTGTCACATTTCCCCTAAATAGCTCTGTAACCATTTTAAATAGATGATGTCTGTTTCTTACTGTTAGCACAGCCAGGCACCATTAAACTGTCATTATTCACCTTAGAACAAGCTGAATTTCATCAGTGCATGAAATTATTCCCACGCTTGATTCACAGTAACTGAAAAACTCTGTTGTTTGGTTTGTTTTCTTTTTGAAGATGCCATACAAATCCATATATTATTAATTTTAATTATAAAACATTAACGCATAAAATTTGGGAGCACTCTGCGAGCTTTTCCACTTGGATAAAAACTGGCATTACAGATATTGACCACGGTAAAGTTATCCTCTACAATGATAAAGCTCACTAATGAAAAATTTTAAGCTGAAAAGAGTGATTATAAACTAGCAATGTAAACCTTATAAAATGGTCTAACTGTATATAGGAAAATAAGTTTCTATAAGGGGCTCTCTTGCCTCAAATCTATCACTACACGAAGTAAAATTTCAAAAATTTCCAATAAAAAAATTATTTTCTAAATTAAGTTCTACAATTTTCAGTCAAAAGCAGCTTATGCCTCACAACTTTCAGGGAAACCAGCAACCTTTAATGTGAACTGCTACAAAAGTTGGTGCTTTGTGTGATATGACAAGTCGTGTTTGACTTGTGAGGGGAGGTATCCAATTTTGTAGGCGACTGCAAGTGAACAGTGATTTGTTGCTGGTAATAAAAAGCAGCATATCTTCAAACTTATTGTTGAATTTGATTACAAAATTCCAAAAAATATTATGTTTTCTTTTAGAAGATGTACAACCAAGTATTTGAAAATGCAAGACATATACAAAAAGAGAAAATAATTCCTACAGTCATTATACCATACTAAACATAAAAATAAGAGTTAAGCACGGTATAAAAATAAAAATAAATCAATGACATTTAACAAATAGTCAAAACTCAATAACGCATTGCTGAGTTCAGCTAAGTATAGTAACTTCTTAAAAACGCACAGCATGAAACTTAGGATTGTAAATTATAAATTTTAAAGTGGTACCTGTGTATATTTTTTACAATTACTTTTAGTAATTTAAAGTAAGAATATTGAAGTCTGTGAGCTTTATACTTATAGTTGTATATATTTATTGAAAATAAAAAAAGTTGTTAATCCAAGCCATTTCTCTTTTAATTCAAGTATAAAACAACTTTAACTGAACCAAGAAAATTGTAACTTCTAATACAATTCGTAGAGACGTGCTACATGAAAATAAATTCTTCATAAATAATCTTCAGCAGGAACAGATGTACCACGCTGTGTAACGTGTACATCGTGTCCTTATAGTATCAAAATTATGTTTGTACCAAAAGTAGCTGGACAATGACCCAAAGAGATTAAAACATAAACCAAAAAGATTGGTTATGATTAAGTAATCCTTTTCCATTTTGCAGGCCAATTCTACAGCAACAGATCTATCAATCCTTGTAGTATTTACAGAATTTTGTTTAGAAATGAATTGTGCTTGTCTTAACAAAAGATGGATTAATGCTTGTCTATCATGGTTCTGGAATTGAGTACAAAGGCATGGTATCTACGTTCCTAGATAAAAAGAAAATTGGATACTGAGTTCATGAACAGGTCCTGGAGTAAATAATTAGGTCAACATTCACTAAAACATTCAGTTTTCATGAAAACAAAGACAAGAGCTTTCTATTGCAAATTACTGAAACTTTGCTTCTGCCTTTGACAAATTTTCAGCCAGTATACTTTCACAGCAACACTAAAAAAATGCTTGAAATTCATGTAGGACAAAAAGAAGTTATGATTTGCAATATTATTCTTAGTTTAAATACTTCAGAATATAAACATTTTTCTACTGAGAAAAAAGAGCTATCTAGAAGTTTTCAAATGTGCAGTTACAGAAGATTTAACTTGTAATGATAAAGCAGTACTGTATGGATCAAGTAGGAATGCTGGATATAGGAGCATCAGAAGTTAGGAAAATACAGCTGATAACATTGAGATATTAAGAATATATCAGATTCTAATAGAATACAGTCTTCCTGATCATGGCGGACCCACGTCAGGAGAACACAGGAGGGAAGAAGAGAGTGAGAAAAGCATAGTTTTTCTGTGGAGTTCTTACAACCTTAAAGAATGTTTTCCTTTGGCTTTGGACTCTAGAATCAAGTTGATCAATCTGTTACTTGATCCTCAAGTATGGGCTATTTCAACTAATTCAGTAGCAGGTAACCTATACGGCATGGAGCTCCAACAAGTGTTCTGCAGGTTATACAGCTAAAAGTTTAGCCTTGGTGCGGTTTTCCTCTGCACATCCATATCAGCTATGTTCTCTTACCATACAGGGGAGGATATGCCAGACATCAAGTTCTCAAGGATCTGAAAACACAGTGTTTGAGTAGTCATTATTTATGGTCTCTTACCCCATCCAGACAGCACACTGAATGATCATATGGTATTTGTACTCAAATAATTCATCTTGGAATATATAAATTAAGGCTCTGAAGATTAAATGTCTGATGGTAAATTTGGTATTTCTCCAAAATCCATCTTTAAAAATACAATTTTAAGTTTTTCTCAGAAGAAAAAAAATATATCAGCCTAAATTATCTCCATGTTACAAGTCAAAAGGCACAGGTAAATAACTTCCCAAAACACTGAGAGACATCTTACAAAAGACAATCATCATGGGTCAAAAGTAATACCTTGTTTAAAAAGTGTAACTAATTTCTCCAGATTGCTTGATTATTTTAATTATCCAATTTGAACTATTTTACCAATGAAAGTACTTTTGATAGCGTTGATTACATTTAAGCGATTCAATAATGTAGCATCAATAAAAGGAGAAGATTATTTTGCTTAAATGAAGTTCTCCTAACTAATTTGCTACTGAATTCCTCATGACGGCTTCAGCTTTCTCTTCTCTAGTTTTCAGTTAACCAATTTGGGTCAAAAGATGGCAAAATTAAGCCAGTGACACAATTAGAAATAAGACAAAAAAGCTCTTACATTATAAGATTCATTGATTTAACCAGGTTAAGACATAATTTTTTTAATAAATTCAAAGCACTAATTTATTTCAGTGAAAGAGATTACTTAATTACTTGAGGGAATAAGTCTGCAAGGTAGACCATAAGATAGAAAGACAAAATTTAGCATTACTACTGCTCAGTATATTCTATGAAAAGCATGGGTAGATGGCTTCACCATGAATTTGTTCACAGAATTTCAGAGTATACAATGGGCAGTGAAATTTCAGGACAGCAATTGTCAGAATACTGATTATCCAAATACTGCCTTATGGACAGTACTGGTTACATCTTACTGTCTTAGGAGTTGTTTGACGTTTTTTTTTAAGATAAAATGCAGCTTTCATGTTTGACTACCCTCTTATGAAAACTTAGCTTATAGAATTATGTTTGACTTGTTAAATGCTCCATACAAAGCCAAGTGTGGGACAGATACTTCAGTGTATTTAATACATAGATGCAAAGAATCATATAGTAGTTGAGGCTGGAAAGGACCTCTGGAGTTTTTCTTTTCCAGACTCTCTGCTAAAATGTGTTCCTCTTAATGCAGACAAGCTCAATGCAGCTATTAGTCTTTTTTTTTTGCCACAAAGGCACATTACTGAACCCTTAAGGTGACCAAAGATGCAAACCCTCTATTCCAAGGAAAATGAATCACCAAAACTTTATGAAAACCCTGAAGGATACCCCAACAACTTCATATATCTATATCTATATCTATATATATCTTACACAGGACAAGCTTCACACTGCTAAGTGTCAGACATCTCAGAAATAAAAAGGCAACATGAGTACATTTTCAGCCCAGTAATTATATTTACAAGTATTTATAAGAAAAAGGAAACCGAGAAATTGAAAGTTATTTAACAAATCTTTCCTGTATAAGATGAAGAGCTATTTCCATATAAATTCCAACAGCTATGTTTCATAGTTCCAGGAATAGTTCCACTATCACAGTAAGCAATTGAGACAGAGTAACCCTGGGCTGACAGGTAAGGTCCCCACCCAGTGTCTCTCTCTCTCTATATGTGTGTATATATAATATAGTCCTATATTTTTTCTACTTTCAGCAAAGAATCTAACAATTCCTCTTCATTTTTTCCAAATGCTGAACAAGATGCAAGTTTTAGAACAGAACAGAAATACATTAAATCAGGATATAAAAAATTCAATCTGAATAATGTGACTTGGCTAATGTGGAGCAGAAATGGTTTATTTAGCCTTTAATCTGTCCAAAAATAATGCATAGGACATGAGTTTCTCATCTAGGAGATAAAAGTTCAGGCCTTCCTAAAATACATAATGAGGTACAATACAGAAATAATTTGGTAGATTAAGCACTGAAAGACTGTAACTCACAGTAACAGAGCTTCATACAGAAAAATTTCATCTAATTGAATTAATTCTAGGTAAGCCTGAATATCTGAACATTGCTTTATTGCATGTAACATAGACTCAATGGTTTCAGCCATACAAAATAAGTTTAATTTATTGTGTAGTAAAATTAAAAAGCATTTCTTACTTATTCATAAGAAACAATCCAACACTCATAAGCAATTCTCAGCATAACATTCAAGGTGCAATGAAGATCCCCAGCAACTACATGACTTCTTGTTTCCCATACATCATTTGAGAACAAAAGTCTCCAAGTTGTTTTCATTACCTGAATTACTGTATTACTTCCTAAAAAGAAGAAAAGGGAAAAAAGGACCCCAAAAAACATTGAGTGGATTTACAGAATTATAAAAGCGTAACACAAATTAACTCAAACTCATATCTCTCCTCACTAATAATTTCTTGTCCTTTTCTCACTACTAAGCCTCTACACACTTGGTAGCCCTGAATTCATTAGTCTCTCAACAGAGTCCAAACAGACCCTTTCCTGTTATCACACAGTCATATCTACTTGCACTTCAAAGCCCTTTTGCCCCTCATATCTATCTCGCCTGTTTAAATAAAAGCTTTTGAGTGCAGAATTATCTAATATGTTGTTTATGTACAATGCCCAGAACAACAGCACCTAATTCTTCGTTGCTTTTGTAGTACTATCAAAAAAGTATTACCAAGAAATGTAAACATTTAGACACAGCACCCTTAATAGGTTTTCATTAGGAAGCATGAGATTTTCAGCATCTGAATAAAATGTTGCATCTAAATTTAGAGAGAAATCCTAAAGTTCTGTCTGACTTGCTACCTATACATTTGACCAAATGTTTCAATTAAAAATTCACTTATCCTTAAATACAATTAAAATTAAATATAAATTCCAGAATACTAATTTGAGGTCTCTACATAGCTATGCTGAAGCACATAAACACATCACCGTGAAAACAGGAAGATCTTGGTATCACTAAAGAAAAGCTGTTGCACGAGAACAATTTATTGCTCTTATTAATGATTATTTTTACAACTATAAATGATCATTAAAGATCCGTAAATGAAAGCCTAGTTCTGGTGGCCTCTCTGTTTCCTCCACTGACTTTGAAACATCCAGGGCATTTGACACAAGTTAAAGCAATTAAGCACAACCCTGAACACAGTCACATCTATCACACTGGCGATCCTTTCAGGTAAAACATTTAAGTTAATCACTGACACTCAGAGCGTAAGCGCACTCAGAGCGTCTCCAGAAGCCTCTGGGGTTACCTCATTCTCACTACATTTAACTCCACAGAAAGGAGATCTGTTACAAAATCCCAAAATATCCCAGCTAAAAAAAAACCCTACTCAGCAGAATTCCAACAAAACTGCAAAAATTTCTTCATAGAGATTGGAGCAATCTATTCTTCAAGAAGTTTAAAACAAATAAATTAATAGTAAAAACAGTGTAGCAAACTGATTTCACACAAGTCAAAAGGTGATACTGTATGTTGAGATACTTAAAAAAAAATCAAACAACTGACCACTCTAGTGTGAATTCTGTCCTTGGCTATATGGCTTTGATTGTTACTAGAATATTTACTATTCCCTTTACATTTTGTGAGCTTTAAGTTGACATAGCCTACAAGTGAATGTTTTCTCAACATTGCAATCCACAGTGGCTGGTCCTGCTCAGACTGTAAGCTCATGGTATGTATTTCCATGCTCTACCTTTTCTTAGTTCTTTCCCATGTCTACACAAAATTCCTTATAATGAGAGGAAAAATTCTTGTACAAGACTTAAATCTAAGATGTCTTAGAAAACTCACCAGTTTATACTTGAGTCAACTGCAAAAACTGATGGATGAAAATTTACAGCAAAATTTCATTGCATTTGTAAATCAGAAAAATAGGTAGCTGCTGGCTGTGAATCAGGAAGCAGCATTTAATATTATCTCAAAACCCAATGCCATGAAACCACTGAACTCATGCATCTTAAAATGTAAATTATAATGAACCACTTTTGAGGCTGTAGCTACGAGGTAGTAAAACTGGCTTTTGACCACTGGGTTGTATTTTGGAGGACTATTTTCTGTCCTTTAGTTCTTTCAGAAGCACTCCCTTTCCTTTCACCCATTTAAAAGCTGATGTATGCCTACAACTGTAGTCAGCCAAAAGAACAGTCTCAACAAAAAGGTTCTGAAGAAAAGCAATTGTTATCACCAGACATTTTAATTTAATGAAATAGTAATTGGCTAGGGGGAAAAGTCAATATACAAGCAACATAAGAGAAATAAAAAAATCATGACCTCTTTAAAAAAAATTAAATTTTCCCCAGCTCTGCCAGGATTTGTTCTCCTCTTTTAGGCAGACCACAGCCTCTGTTTGCCCCTGCTATCTGCACTGCAGATGTGATCTGTACCTCCTCCACAGTGATCCTGAATTGCACGACTTACAAAGTTCATTTTATAAGCTTGGCATTACCAGCACCCAGTCACCTTAAGTACAAGAAAAGTATTAATTCCATTTTATGTTTTTGACATATATACTTGTTAATAGCAATTGACAACCATTTACATAAAACTTCTGAAAGAGTAGCCACTAAATGCTGTTTCTGAGCACTTATTTCTATGTAACTGTCAAGATTTAAGTACATTAAACCTGAAATAGATTTGTGGATAGTAAAAATATCTTGAGTTTTGAAAAAGAATTAAAAAACTGTAAGCAAGTGTAGCATAAAATATGGAATTGTGTTTTTGTTGGATGTTCTTTACGCTGTAAGACCTTTAAGAGAATGATAAGAGCATGCCAGAAAATTATTAACTCTCTCCCAAAATATGCAGTGGCAGCTGCTTCAAATGTTTTGAAACTAAGTGGCTAAAAAGCCTACAACTGATATTTACTCTGCAACTATTTGTATGAAAGAAAACACTTTAAGCTTATGTTTTAGATTATGATTTTTTTAATAGAAATAATTAAAATGTATGGGGAAAACCTAAGCCTTGGGCTGAACCATTTACTACGTACAACTACTATTTCCATTTTCTTCAGAAAAATTCAAAACTTGTTTAAAATTTCAATTTATTGCTCTGAAGCCCTGCTGAGCTCACCTATGAAAGAAACTACTTCAGTCTGCACCATAGCAACAGAAACATACACGGGGCAAATAGCAGTGACACATACATGTGTGTACGAATTTCTAGCCAGAACATAGAATGAAATAAAGTGCACAGCCCAAAAATTTTGTAACCAACCAATAACAAGATTATCCACATTCAAATTGAAACCGTGTGCTGAATAAAGAGTCAGAATGCTCAATAATTAGAAGACACCAGTCATAACCAGTATCCTTGTTGGCTAGAGATGCGAAAGAGACAAGAAAATATCAAAAATGTGAAAAAAAAATCCCCCTTTGAAAAAAAATTTCAATTAGAAACTGTTCCACTAAAAAGACTAAACCACATCATAATTACAGTATTACCTGGAGAAGAGGCTGTGCAAATTAACACATATACTAGAAATATTAAACTTTGAGGACAAGGAAGGAAACCATTTTCCCCATGTCTTGTTTCAAAGCATCTGATATAGCAGGAGACAGTAGTGTAAACTTTCATTAGCAAAAACAAAAAGGATTTCCAGTCTGAGATGCCACAGGAAAAAGGACAGTATTTTTCTTCTGCCCTCTCCTTCTGATCAGATGGAAAGAAAAAGGCAGCTTACCTACAGCACAGAAAACCTGTAATTTAAAATTCCAGTTTCTTCCAAAAGAAAGGCAAAGGTTAGCTCAGATGTTGAGAAACAGGACTATATTTATTGAAAAATATAATTTTCATGACTTTATTTTTATAGTATAGTGGGTTTCTTTTGGCATAACTTCAGTATTTTATGTTCAGATTAAGTAAACATTCCTTCACTCTTCAGTATTTTCTAGTAAATAGAAGTTGTCCAAGTAATATAACACACAAGGGATACTCAAAGAGTACAGCAATCCTCAAACTAGCAACTCTGAAACACCTTAAAAAGCACCCCTGCCTTCCTCTGCAATGCCACCCATAGCTTATATACAAAGCAGGAGTGTTTGCCCCATACGGACTATAAAAAAAGTTTGTAAGAATTAGTATTATACCAGTCAGAAAGAAGGGAGCTCATCAGCAATGGCCATGAAGGCCTCCAACATGCACAAAGGTAGCACAGAACATGAATTTTAGCAGCATCAGAGAATACATAATTAAACAGAACAGCGTTATCAAAAAACAGCTGTAAGAAGAGATTTTGAAAACCTTAGCTAAGAATTACTTGTAGCTACATAAATATACACAAACACATAAACATTTTAATTTTGTAGAAAAAAGTAGATCGACCAAATTTTATACAATCATTTCAAACAAGTCCTAATCTTCAAAATCAATCTATGAATGTAAATTATTTCTCCAGATAACTATTGGTCCCTAAGAAAAAATAATTCCCACTTCTGCACCCCAATATATTACCACAACCCAAGTGGTAAGCTCCCAAAGTTTCCTGTGAGTAATGTACTGAGCTGAGACCATAAAAATATTTTGAATTGCTAGTACAGGCCAAAAAAAGAATTGAGGGCAACTCATTTTACCCAGTAATGAATCAAAGAACAGAAGAGAGAACATACTCTGATGCAACTCTATCTGACATCTCTTATCTGTACAGAACTGTTCTCTATTGAGCAACCAAGTAATTTATCACATTTAAGAATGGAGTTGGAATTACCTGTGTAGACTATTAGACTTACAGAATGTAGACTAATAATGTGCACCATGACTGTTCATTATATGAACATTCTTTGCATAAACAGAACACAATTTAGATACCACTGACAAGGCAGATATTAAAGATAATATAAGGAGTAATTTCAACATAGACATAGTAATTTCATTTTGTGGGTATGTAAATTTGAAAACCACAAACTCCATCTATTTAAGTCTTCAGAAGTAACATAATGCAGCATATTCAATAATTTTTTAAATTCATGATAAACATGTAAGGTCTACAAACTTCAGAACTGAAAATGTATACAATGTCAAAATGTAAACCCAATCAATAACAGAATGGAATAAAACTTCAAAAGACAAAAGTATGCAACTTTTATATTGAAATATCTGAGAGAAATTCAATGCAGTATTTTTGGAAATGTAAGTTTCTGAATTCTAACTTGTTGCCAGCAATACTTACTGCTGATATCTTACTCTACTGCTAGCCTGACAGTTGAAGAGAGGATAAAGTGAACTTATCTGTAATCAAATTTTGTTCTGTTTTTAGCCAAAAGACTTTCTGCTGCACTATTTTCCAGCTCCAAACAAGCGGTCACATTCAATTGCTCTTTCAAGTTCCAACTCAATTCTATGCTGGAGTTTTATACACAAAGAGTTTTTGCAAAAATAACAAAAATGCAGCAATATATATTAAATATGACTGTCATAACATTAATCTGATTAGTATTAAGTTACACTAACTCAGAATTTAAGAATAAACACTCAAAAAAGACATCTAGTAAGAAATTAAATAATGGTTCTTGTGGTGAAAGGACTGCACTATTAGGCACACTAGTGCACAGGTTAGGTTGGATGATTGAAATCAGACATGGGGTCACATTATACAATTATGAGGACATACTTCATACTGTCAATACATATTGTGGGATCTGCAAAAAATCATGAACAGTAAAGGGTTCTGGGATGTAACAGCCTGGGAAGGCAAAAAACAAGGCTTAAAAGCAAGGTTTTGCTTTGCTATGTCCAATCTTTCTGCGTGGAAAAACTCATCTAAGTCAAATATGTATGTTTCAGTATGGTCATGTTGTTCCTCTTAAGTACCCAAAGCCAAGGCTTGCTGCTATCAAAATTAAGCTCTTTTAGTCAAAGTCTGGAGTTAAATCCGAAAAAGGAATTCCACTAGGTTCTTGGGGCTCCTCGCATTGCATTAGCTCCAAAGCTAGATCCTGGTGTGTTGGAATGTGCAAAAAAATATCCTTCCCTACAATTTTTACACGTTATGAAAGTATTACTAATCATTACTACTACTTTTGCCAAAACTTGGGTTAAAAAAAAAGCATTAATATAAACCAGGAGCAGAGCAGCTTGAAATCCTACAGCTGCTTCTTCAGCTTTAGAGCAGAAATGTTTGTTAACAGTTTCTTAATACCTTGTCTATAGGTAAGTGAAAATACTGGATCCACACAAAAGAAGAAACCTGCAGCCTGTCCTGACCTTACCCTGCAAAGTCAGCTTTTGAATTGCGGCTTTTATGCTACAATATATTGTATACAAGATGGTACAGGGAGTATTCTGAACAAATGTCCTTTCAGTGCACTTAAAAGTTATTCAAAGACTTCAGAATGCAGAAGAACGTACACAAAACGTAGAAATTGTAATAAATTTAGTTTCTTCCAAAGTGTTATTTCATTTGCATTCAGAACTGCATATTTTTGCAAGTTAGAGGTCATTCGCTAAGCAGACAATATTTTGTTTTATTGCTTCAATGAGACAAGCAGTTCCCTTTAATTACAATTACCAAGTGGAAAACTTGGCCAAAATATGTTCTCATTTTCAGTTCTACATTTTTCAAGTTAATTGCTTCCCTCCCTGCTATGCAATTTTTCTTCTGTGCTCTTTGTGTCTGTTTTATTTTTTATGTTGCTATTATTGCAAAAAACCCCAACCCAAACCAAACAAAAACAACCAAAAAAATTGAGTTAGCAGTTTCTTTTCTGACCAGCAAAAAGACATCTGCTGAGCATCACTGTGAGTTCTAATGCATGTTTGTAGCAGGATTATTATTAATAAAACACTGGAAAAGGTGATATTAAGTTAACTGGTCCTTTTATTTATCATTAATCTCTGAATCCTGAAGAGTTGCATTATTATCTGTTCTCTGACTCAGAACACACTTCTTTCTGAATTATTGTTGAGGTCTGGAATACAAGCTTTTATATAAACTATATAGTTTAGCTTTCCTTTACATATTTCCTAGAAGCACAGTTGCATTAAGTACTTGTTCAGAGTCTGCCAACAAATAAAGATTTTTTTAAGTCATCTGAAATATAAAACATGCATTCCAGTAGCTAAGAGGCAATAGTATTCCTAAATCTCCACAGTATTTAAAAAACAATGTGATACTTCCTGTATGTTAACTTACCAACCCCGGAAAGAAGGTGTCCAACCTCAAAATGCATTTTTTCTTCCTTCTAAGTTTGAGTAGGTGTTTCTTGGAGCTGAAGGACAAGAAGAAAAAGAGTCCCATTTCGTACAACCTGCTTTTCAAGAAAGTGAACTCAAATTTTCCGTCTTAAGCATGTCATGAGTTTTGTCTCATAAATGACAGATGAAAATTAGACCACAAAATGTTTTTCCAGGCCAGTTTTCAAGAATAAAGTGCATTCACATGAAGAATTAACTTGATAATAATAATAATAATAATAATAATAATAATAATAATAATAATAATAATTTTACATCTGTGACTGGTTGAATTCCATCTCAAGTATATTAGATCTCATTTTGTCTTTGAGTCAAGAACCTAGGCCTCAGATATCTTTCAAGAAAGGATTTCAACCCATAAATAGCACTTTTGAATTGCATATTACTAAGTCCAAATGCTCCTCTTGTGCCTTAAAGTTGACTGAAGTTCTGAAAGAAAAATGCCTCAGAGTACTCTCAATCTCAGATATATGCTTTGATGGAGCAAAAAAAGGCCTTCCCCTTTAGGACTCAAAAAGATACTTGCCTTATGTGATTTGGCCAATATACCAGATAAAGTTCTTTTTGGAGGCCAGGAGCGAGGCAGGGGAAAGCAGTGCATGTGTGTGCAAATGCAGTGTAAGGCAGAGTACAGGATTATTATGCTATTTCATTTGTACTCTTCAAATCCCTTCTTCTCTGGCTCTTTAAAGTCCATCAGATGGTTTTGAAACTGGTTTAGAACTCTTATACTGACTTTTGATCTTTATAGCAATATTTCAGAAGTAACAATCTTCAGTCCTACTAGTACATGAGCCAAAAGACAGAGCCATGTGTAGCATAGGAATATTCAACAGTCAGGTTAATTTCACTTTGCTTTTATCTAGGAAGGTTGTAATGTGGATCCAAAACTTTAAATCTGCTTTTAGAAACAATCTATAAATTGTAATACATTAATTTATTCAAGCAATTGTGGTTCACAGCTGAAAATAATTTGTAATTGTAATGAATGATTATTATTCAGTATTTTTTAAAAAGAGCAATTATTCAAAGCTGTAATTTACTTTCTGGCTAGCCTTTCTCCTCTTATCAGTCCTTTGATACTGATATTTTTCCAGTTTCCTCTGGCTACAAAAGTCAATTTCAACTGTAATTTCCTAACCAAATATAGCGTCTCTGCTTTGGTCCTAGAAAGCTATGAAAAAATGCACCCATTCTAACTAAATTTAATCCTGCCATGGGGAAAGATGAAAAAACAAAGTGGGCTACTAGAAGACAGAAAAATAAGATGATGTGACAGGTGCCTGGGCACCATTTTTCCTTCACTGCAAAATACTAGAAAAAATGAGAAATCCTGTAATCGCAGACATAGCAACCACTAGAACTTCTCTTTGCAAGATGAAAGATGATGAGTGGTTTCAGACTTTTCAGACCAGCAATGTCAGAGTTTACAACTTACTGACATTTTCAGTTTTCTGCATGCAACCAATTGTAGCTAACAACTATATTTAAGAAAAAAAAATCAATCATAGTGGATATAAAACCTCTGTAGCAAGGGACAGCTTTCACAGCATTCTGCAACTTTAATGTTTACCTGGCTGTGATCATTAGCAAAACTGGAGACGGATTTTTTCTATTAGAATAGCCAAAGGTTAAGGGGAGAGCAGATGCTCCTTTCCAATCCTTTGGGTGCAACAAAAAAATTTCCAAGTAAATTGACACAACATGAAAAGTTTTATTATCATTTCTATAAGCACAGGTAGCAGGGATTTCCATTCTGATGGGAAGCTTAAGTCTTCCCAACAGGTACCAATTAGGGGTTGGCTTCCTGGTCAACTGCTCAGGAAAAGCAGCTGTCCAGTTCTCAACTGCCTTTCACTAGAAAAATTTCATCTCTGGACTTTATTATGAGAAACCTGAGGAATCATTGAATATCCTCAGTTGGAAGGCACCCACAAGGATCAAGTCCAGCTCCTAGCCCTGCACAGGATAGCCCCAAGAATATCACCGTGTGCCTGAAAGCATTGTCCAAACTCTTATTGAATTCTGTCAGGCTTTGTGCTGTGACCACTTCCCTGGGGAGCCTGTTCCAGTGCCCAACCACCCTCTGGGTGAAGAATCTTTTTCTAATACAAGAAAGAGATGGAGACAGGTAGACTAACAATGTGACAGAAGTGAGTTTCAAGAAGTGGGATGCTAAGAAGGGTAGAAAGCTACTTTATAGTTTAGATTCTAACAGAAGATGAAAGATTGGGTGAGGAAGGGCACTTGCTCACCCCAAAAAAGTCACAAGGCAGGAGAAAGTGGAACAAGGGCTATCACAGGGCAACACTATGTTACAGAGAAAACTCATACAGGCAAGAAGAAACATTTTAAAAACCACACCAAGGCACAAATTAATTCTGTCATTAGTGCCAAATAATGTCCATTGTAAACTCACCTTCCCAAATGATCTGTGAGAAAGTCATGCAGTTTCTGCTGAAATTTTAAGCAACGTGAACTTCTCCCCTCAAACTCCAGCTTCACCACAGATAACAAAACTAGTTTGCACCCTTCTGTGAATGATTTCGACAAAAAATTAACTATCATGTAGGAGTGAATGTGTTTCATCTGTTCAGACACTAAAAAAGTCTTTATACTTTCACTGTGATCCAAGTGAACAATCTCTTTGGACAGCTGACTTATGACCAATTAAAAGCACTTCATAAAGCTTCAGATCAGATACTCTATGCCCTAAATGCAAGATAAAAAACAAGCCCAAAGGTAGTGGACAACAGTAGAGTAGCTTCAGCAAAATTAATGGTTTGATATTTAAGACGTCATCAGCCATTTATTTGATTTTTGGTAATAGTGGTTGCCACTCACCATGGAAGGTTCATTAGAAATGATGTTTGCCTCAGCTACTTCATTGCAGACATCACTGGGCTGTGTTCACAGTTGGGCAGAAGCAACTGAGGCACAGACTAATTGCCATTGTGCAGGTTGAAGGGATGGAACCGTTTTTAGAGGGAAAGAACCATTTTGAAGTCCCCCAATTGTTACATGCTGGGTTTGCACAATTAGTAACAGTGTGAGGTTAATTCAGATAGTTGAAGTCTTTTGGAGATTGCCAGCTATGCAGCAATGAGTGGAATTTGAGGTGAAGATAATCCTGAACATGTCTGCAGCCCAAAAGAGTCAAGCCAGGACTCATGTTAACTTAGTGTTCAGATACAAGATTGCACACTTCAATAAATAATTCTCTGACAAGATTGTAACCCACTTGTTGATGATAGTCAATAACCTAAGTTAAAGCTGTACAGCCCTCTAGACAATATGGTAAACAACTGAATGATACTTATTTCAGGCTTTGAGGTGCAACAGCAATATTAGGAAGGGTAGAATAATAATTAAAAAAAAAAAAACCTCAAAACTTTTTTAGGATCATGAAGAATTATTAATTAATGTTACTTGCACGCAAATCTTTGAAAAAAAGATTTTTGTAGTGTGTGTGCAATGTGTTGCAAGATTTTTTCCTATTTAGCTGAATGTATATTTATATTTCTGTTCCCCACAGACTCGTTTGTAAGCTCATAATTCAATTCTACAAAGATCACACCATTAACCTATAAAATGTTTAATTTCAATGTAAAAAAGAATGGGGATATTTGTTTTAAAATATTAAAAAAATCTCCATGAAGACATTTCAAATACTGAGAAAATGGAGTTTAGGAAGTCGTTTGTTCATTGATTTTCAATAATTTTCAAGATCTGTGAGACTCATCTAGAAAGCAGTTCCATCAACTAAAGGCTTTCCGACCTGTAGAGTCACGTCAGATACCAGTAGATTTAAGCAGGGCGTTCATTTTTCCAATACTTTAATTTAAAAAAAAAAAAAAAAGAAAAAAAAAGAAAAGAGGATCTAAGCAGCAGTTCCTTTTCCTCCTGGTAGTTTGTGATGCCAAGAGGGAAAACAGTTTCAGTTTTACACTGATTCTCTGTAAAATCAGCTGCAATCCAGTGGATTGGTTGGTTCTCTGGCATGATGGTTATGACCTCAGCGCTAAATATAACAGTGCACCCCAAAACTGGAAAAGAGCAGAATATAGACCTCTGTTCAGCAATGAGGTATGTACACTTCAAGCATGGACTCCAAGCTCTCACTTCTTCCACAATGTTTATGTACTGTTCCCCTCATGCTCTGAGCCAGAAAGAGCTGCATCTATTTCTTGCGCTGAAGCCTCCCTTCCACCATGAAATCCATGAATGCATAGACTTTTAAACAAAAGGATGGAGATGACAGAGGTGTGCTTCAAGTAACCTGGGATTCCAGGATTTTATTCTTAATACTTATCCCTATCCACTGTTCACCATGGATAGATCTTGAGCAATTTCCTACTTGCCTAAAAGTAATAATAAAACATATGTTCTGACTTTATGTAAGACCTAATAAATAGTTTCTGAACCAAAAATCACAATACCTACCAATCTTCTAGGAAAAAAAAAAAGTGAAGTGGGTTTTTTTCTTAATTCTATGCAGACACAAAAAAATTTCAAAACTCTCCATCTAATTAAGCCACTATTTCTTGAAAAAGGTTCTAAAAAACAACCAATATGTAATTTGTTGAGTGAGCAGAAATTTAGTGACATCAATTGTTTCACAGCTCAAGCCTAGACTCTTCGCAAATATTTTCTCCCCTCTCAAAAAATCTTTTCAGTTCAGTGTTGATACATGTACCTTCACCCAAATCCAAAAGCTATAGAAATACAAGCCAAGATGAATGTTTAAAAACAAAACTGAAGGAATTCCAGTACAGTCCATACTGTTGTCATTGTGAAAATACAGTTTTAATTATCCCTCATGATGTTTAACTGTTTTTTTTTTCATGTGGTTAAAGAGATTCTTCTATTCACTCATAAAACAGTATATTAAGTGTTTTTTTACTGTAAAATTTGAGTTGCATTTCTAGTGATATGATAATGTTAGATGCTTTAAAAGACATCCATCACCTCTCACATCCCACTAAAACTAGGAAACAAATTTTTTATTTGAATAAAAATGGCCAGTTAACTGGTTATTAATAGTAAGTCTCTCATATTTTTAAAGGACAAAATATTTACATTTGTGACATGCAGCAGGCGCTGTGGTAAATGTAAATGTTTTTGTGACAATAAGCAATGAAATGAGCACTCGACCTCATACCAACAGTTTATCACCACCGTAAATAACTTGTTTGAATACGTTTTGGCTTTATGATTAACTTTAATTATTTCACTTCATCCTCTCCATGCAAAGCAACAATGAGCTACGTATCCAGTTTCATGGAATAATTAAAAAAATGCATCACAATACATAAAGGGTTTATTTTATCCATAAAATCCAGTATCATCAACTTAAATTTCTAGAGCAGGGAAGACCCCTGATGACATTCACAGGCATTAATCGACAGTCTTTATCCTTAACAACTCTGTAGGTGAAGAATCTGAAACTATCCTCATTTAAGTGTTGCTTTGTCTCAAAACTAAGAGTCAACTTTATAAATTTATCTTTATGCACTGCCTTCAAATACATCAAAAGTGCTGGTTTTGGGGTGGTAGTGTTGTTTTAAATCCGGAAAGCTTCTTCCTGAAGCCATTAAAGATTCCTGAAAATCTTACTTATCTTCCCCCAACATGTCTGCAGCTGCCATTACAAACTGCTCTGTCTTCATGGCTTTTGTTTGTTGACAGTACAGTTTTAGATAAATTTGATTAGAAGTCTTCCATGTTAAGAGTACAATAAGCATGCCTATATAAAGAGTGTAGACAAAGAAATTGTGAGTACTTGTAATTTAAAATTGTTACATACAAGCATCTGAACAAAGTCATTCTTGATTTTGACTTCAGCTAAAACAAAATACAAGAAACCCAACCTGCATGAGGTTTTGAAGAAAACACAATAAGCAAAGCAAAGACATACAGCATCTACAGCTTGATTTATATTAAAATAAAGAAACAAAAAATGACAAAAAAGAAATAACCAGGGAAGTAAATAATGTTAACACTTACACCTAGTCTTATTTCATAAAGGTATTTTTCCATGGCTTTTTTAATGCTTACCATCACATAGTGAACTCCAAATGGCTATTTATATGCATTCACTGCAGTGAATGAGTTAGAACTGTGGCCATTGTAGCATACACCACAGCAAAGGAGTTGCAAGTAAAGTATACATAAAAGTTCCAGTTTAGACTTTGTCCAGAAATTACATTCAGCAAACGACTAAAATATTTTTAAAGAGGCAGTAGATTTTTTAGACTCTTTTTCTGTGACAAAACCTGATTGCATTTAATATAACTATCCTTAATTTGGGAAATAAAATAATGAATTCAACAGATTACACTTGCAACATATTTCCAGCAATACAGTCTATCTGAAGATTACCACAGTCATCACATTTATGGAAATATTTGTATATTAAAATATCTATGAAATGGTACTTCTTTTGGACTTGTATTTTTAATATAAAATTTCTTTTAAGATTTAAATAAACATTAGAAAAGACTTCATAATTATTAATGATTCAATACAATAATAGTTTTAAAAATATTTGTGCTATTTCTCTCAGACACTTTTTTGTTTGGGCAAAGGAAACAAACTAATGTTTCCTAACTTCACTTTTTCACACTGTCAAAAGTTAGCAAAACACTGCAATGTTTAAGTTGTAGCCACTGGAAAAAAGTATTAAATAAAAACTTGCATAATGTTTGGTGGTTTTTATAAAGCTTCAAGAACATACTTTGATTGGTACCAGAAAAGTTTTGCCACTTAATTATTCACAAAAATTTACACAGTCTAATTTTTTTCAAAACAATGCCCTCTTAAAAGCAAAACTTTTCAGTGCAACAGTCTAGCTGCCAGACTGCCTGGTTAATCACATAGCATCTTTTTGGGAAGTTCTTTTTACTTTTTAATCAAACCCCCACCTTCCCCAAAATTTGTCTTTAAATGAGTCTGCATAGTTAAACTGACAATGAAAACCTATAAAATTAGTTTTAAAAAGCATTCATGACATGAATGAAAGTATGTACTGCTATTTTATTGATATTTGAGTGAAACTGTATTATCATCCAGCTGAAAGGGATGGATGAAAGCAGTAATCTTGACACACTGAATAAGAATTTTCCCCAGAGCCTTCTTAGCTTTGCTACTGTTAAACACCTCACAGAGCATTCTTCGCAAGTGGACACCAAGTGATTTATACATTCCACCTAATACTTGGTTAATAATTTTATAAATAATACATATCTACACATTTAGGAAAGTAAAGGGAAGAAATATATAAGAAAAGTAACAAGTAGTAAGATGCAAACAAGTTAAATAATAATTTTAACCCAGAGGAGATCATTGGTCCATGGAGATGAATATCCCATCTTCAGGATGGGATTGAACAGAGTAATTGCACCTGCTCACATCTTTTACATAAAAGAGAATCAAAATCTGTGACCAGCCTCTTTGAAACTCCACCAATAGGTACCAATGAAACTTCAGTACTTTAGGACTTCCATTCTCAAAACAACTCAGCAGTCATTCTAATTGTATGACTTGCTACTTACTGATAAAAAGAACTAATATTTATTTTCCTGATTAGTTTTATGTTTACTTAAAAAAAACTTTTAGAAAGGAAAAACAACTAAAGAAAGACTCAGTGCTAACCCAAGCCTCTCTCCCTTTTTTACAGCCAAACTGTGCTCAAATACTAAGTTAAGATATTTAGTTTTACTGGAACCTAACAGACAATCTTGCATAAATCTTTACATCCACTGGTGATAATCCATTATAAAACAATTACAAAGTACTGCCATATTTAGTAACTCCTCAAAAAGGGACAGGCATCTTTTCAGGTTACTTCAGTGGCTTTTCAGGAAAAACACTTCAGGCTGGCTTATCAAACTGCTTTACGATGTCAGCTTGGCATGAACTTCAGAACTCAGAAGGCTGAGTTCTATGGTTATACATGATGACCACTAGTGTAGTATTTCAACGAAAGTGAGATTCAGAAAAGTTTTTAAATTGATAGTGCATAGAGAATGCATTTATCTTTTGTACATACAAGAGTGAGAAAAAGAAAGAGCTTAACAACCCAAATGTCCAGTTAAACTGACCTTTTGGAGTCTTCCAGCTTTTCTTAATTCCCCCATTGCGTTCTTTCATTCATTAAAAACTTTGCGAGAGCCATCAGTAACATGACACTCTGAAACTTCATTTTTGTCACCTAGAAACAAAATTTGGAAACTTGAAATGAAATATGCAATCTCGTGAAACTGCCAGCAATTATTTTATCATGGCACAGTGCTAAGCACAGGTAAGATACTTGTTAATTTGCACCACTTACTTCTCATGGTATTTCAATTAGAGAAAAAGAATGACTTTCAAGCATCTAACTTCATCTTTGAATACCTGTTTTGTAAATGAACTAACTGCAAAACTCCCAATTTCCAATATTTGAAAACCATATATTACCTACAAGTAGAGAATCAGCTAAATTGCTTTCTATTCATTACCAAATTTGCAATTTCTCTGAATACAGAGATATTTGAATCTAAAGAAACAGTGACAAGATTTTCATATTGAAACATCAATGGTTTCAGTACACACTGTTTATCTAAAATGACCTGAAAGTCTGAAATATGTTTTTAAACAATTTGCAAACAAATCTAGCAAGCTGTTAGCAGGCAAGGTTGCATGCATATGCAGGCATATCAGCCCTATTATTTAAAAAAAGGCACCATTCATAAGAATGCACTCTAATGTGGCTGCCAAAAAGCAGTATTTTACATTACATATTTTATGAATTAACATATATTTAATTCTTCAATATGGTCAGGATGACTTTTATAAGAACTAAATAATAAACTCCTGAATTTTTTGAGAAATTAGCTTGCTTGCATAAGATGAAAAACTTTATCTCTTGGTCAATTAAGTTTTAGTTGCTCAAAATCTAAGGAGATAATTTTTCCCAAATTTAATTCAATGGATTCTACTTTAGAACATTTGTTAATTTTTCATTCCAAAGAAATGCATGAGACTAGTTCAAGAAAGTTTAATTAGTGATTTAAGAAGCCTAAATTCAGCTCCTGCCAAATAGGTTTCTTTGATTACTTTTGGAAAATATTGAAGGGTACTCTCCATCTTTACTAGCCTGAATGCATATATAACTAAGAATCATTTGTTTTTCCTCTGTCAGCTATTTAAACTCTTATTCCTTGAGGTGGTAGAAAAAAAACAAATTACAATCCATTACTGATTACTTATTTTAAAATTATTGCCTTTAACCTAGTCAAAATTTATTACAGTAATTTTTGTGTAATACCAGTAAACCTGGTTTTTAGGTGCAATTTTTCATTTAAATCCAATATTTAAATACAAAGTGTCATGTAATAAAGGGAGAACTAATTACTTAATTATGTTAATTTTATTTAGTATTGCATTGAGGCCTATCATTTTCGATCCCTGAGCAAGACTGATGACAAGGAGAAAAAAACTCTTGCCATTAAAGAAAAAAAATTACCTCTTTTTAATGAAAATTCATGTATTTTTTACCTCTGTTTTGAGAAAAACAGACCTTTTAAATATATATTTTTAATCTTAAAAACCCCTAACAACTACACAAATGCATAGGATGTCAGGGAATCATCTACTCCACTGCTTTACCCCAAGCACCCTCTGCTAATTTCCAAATATTCATTAAGTCATTTCAGGTAATGCAATACCTGATTTTTTTTTTTAATTTTTTTTTTTTTTTTGAGGGGTGGCTTGGGGTGGGGTATGACAGTGGAAAGCGGTGCAATATTCCTTTTGCCACTCTTGACCTGAATGCTCCACATCTCTTGTCCCACTTGGGATCTAAGTCTCAAGACCTGTATTCTTGGGCCACTTTCCAGTTAGGGTTCACTCCCATGGGCTCTTCATATTTATAGGAAAGCAAGAAGAGGGAATAATGTCCCTCATCTCTGATTATCAGCTCAGGGATCTTAGGCATTACATAAATAAGGACTATTCTTTGCAATCCAGTTCCTACTCCTTCTCTCCTGAGTATCAGGACTTTTAAAACATTTTCCAGATTTTCCCTTCTGTAGGTCTCAAGCTTTGCTGTTGTCTGTTTTTCCCTGATTTCTTCTTTCTAAAGCGGTTACTCAGGCATAAGAAAGGAGTTCTCATCTTTAGTAGCTTTTCCTAGGGTGTTTCAGATAAAGTTAACAGAATTTTTTGAAACAATTACATCACTGTTATCCTTACTTAAGTTTGAATATGCAGGTAACTCATGCCACTGTGGTCCATTAGATCTCTGAAATGCTCTTCTAAAACACTGCTCAGTGACAGGTACCAAAAACAACAGCTCTCTGAGATATTATAACAAATCAGAGTGCCTTTACTTTGCAATTTAAGTTCCTACTAATTCATGATAATTTTATCACCACTGAGAAGTTTTGAACCAGAATATCAAAATTATATTTGATATTTCCATTGAGTTAAAAAGCAATGATTAGGCACAGTGTTCAATTTTTGTTCAATCAAATAAATCATGCCTATCTAATAAAAAATTTTATCTGTAGTGTTCTACTAAAAAAATGTTGTAATGAAGTGTCACTTAAGCTATATTGTATCTACTATTTTGTACTTATCTACAGTTATTTACCCCAACTATGAAGAAATTGTCTGAATTTGTTGTCATCAGTAATTCTTCAGGTACATACGCACAGAATATTTAATAACTCTTTTGTTATTATTAAGATATTAATCCAGCATGGGCAAATACCAAGTTTTACTAGACAGAACACAATTTCTTCACGTCTCCTGGAAACTTACATGACCCCCAGATTCTCAAAGCGACCCTGTTAATGGTTTAGAACAATTTAATGTTGTTTTTTTAGGTGCTCTAGGGCAAGTGTCATCAGGCTTTGTAAATTTGACTATATCCAAATAATCCTCAATCCTCTGTTCAGACATACTTGCCCATTTTTGTTTCAATAATTATTACAATCAATTTTTTTTGTGAAGATAAACAAAAAAAGGAATCCAGGAATAGTTTTCTTCTTCATGCCTCATTTGTTATGCAAAAAGACATAATAAAATGTCAATAGAAAACAACATACAATATTTTTTTAGTGAGCCTGTCTTCTTCCAAAACTGAAAAAAACAAAAGGTACATCAAGTCTAAGGAAGTTTTCCTGTGTGTGCTTTTAAAGTCATAAACAGTATTCTGGCAGCATTAAGCCCCATAGCATGTACAAATTCATTTCCCATCTTAACACCAAACTACATTAATTGCACTACAATGGGACTTAGTTTAGGTCTTTTGGCCAATTAATATTTGCCTCCCACATTCACCATAAATATCTGAAATATCTGAATTCACTCAGCTAAGCCTTAAGTTTATTTTAAAGACTGAAAATAATGCTAAGTCTGAATTCAAATTTCTAAATTATGTTAGAAAAATAATTAATAATAAAAAAATAATAATATATAAAAGCTTAAATGAGCATACTCTTGCACTCCTTGCCCATTATTATTTCAGCTTGCACATGAAGTCACATGACTTGGACCAAACTGAAAGTAAGTAGCCATATTTATGTCTCTGCTGCTCAGCAGAACAACTGGGCAGCCTTGAATGGACCCTACAAAGGAACATGAAGCTTCCTACCACATAAGCATGAGGACTCGTAAAGCTAGTTTCAGATTAGCCTGCATATTACACTTCTACTTTAAAATCAAATGTTCCAAAGAGTCTGTTCCAAATAGGAAAGGAAGATTATCAAATCTTTTTGTCATTAAAGACACTGGGGAAAAGTGCTACTGACATAAAATTATAACCAAAAAAATGGGCAAGAATAATGTTTGGTATTTAAAATATATACAGATATAACAAAATTTTATATGACTCCTCAGTGAATATATTACTCTTAACTGTGTGTATATATATATATATCTGATGAGTGAAAATAGTCCTTTGGCTTGTAAAAATATTTTACTGCATTTACCAGCTTTAAAATAATGTACAATATGCAGAAAAACAATTTACTATTTATTTACTAATAGGGACAAGAGTCAACTTGCATTTAATTAAAAAAAAAAGGAAACACTTGAGCTATATTTAATAAAAATCAATTATTCCAGCATACAGAGTCACAGTAGTAAGTTTAAAACAAGAATTTAATTTTCTTCCACAAAACTTGCATTATTAAGAAAAATACAACTCCTCTTTCATTATTGACTCATTCCATTAAGTGAGCTCATTTGAGCTGTCAAACTCGAGTTTCTACTTAATGGTACAACAACAAAACAGATGCACAAAGCTGAATATATTACACTTGGGAAAATGGCCATCACTGATAAATCACAAATACTATTAAAATCACTAGAAACACAAATTGAGACTTACAGATGTTCCTAACAAAAAGGACAAAAAGGATAAACATTGGATGACTTTTGTTAGCTGAATACTATTCCTCTTTTTCTCCTCCAAAATCTCTTATTTTAAACAACTTGTCCAGCATGAAAATAAAAGCATGACACGTTAGAACACTGATCATAATTTAATCACCAGAATTTAAAATTTGGAATTAACTCTAAAATGAGTTTGAATGTAGCAAATAAGCCTGACAGAGTTCAAGAAGTGCTTGGACAATGCTTTCAAGACACACAGTGTGATTCTTGGGGCTGTCCTGTGCAGGGCCAGGAGCTGGACTTCAATGATCCTTGAGGGTCCTTTCCAACTCAGAATAGTCTGTGATTTTTTTCCTTCTGAATTTGTTTCCATGATTCTTAAATGAAAAACTGACTGTTCTTTGACATTAGGAAATACATAATTTAAGAATAGTCTTCTAGCACACTGCCACATGGCAAAAATACACATACAGTATGTTCATATATTTTATAGAATCATAGAAAGGGTTGGAAGGGACCTTAAAGATCATCTCATTTCAGCTAGGCAGGGACACTTCTGCAGATGATGTTCCTTAGAGCTCCATCCAACCTGGCCTTGAACATTTCCAGGGATGAGGCATCCACAACTTCTCTGGGCAACCTGTTCCAGTGCCTCATCATCCTCACAGTAAAGAATTTCTTCCTAATATCTAAGCTAAATCTACCGTCTTTCAGCTAAAGACCATTCCCCCTTGTTTTATCACTACAAGACCCCATGAAAAGTCCCTCTCCCAGCTTTCTTGTAGACTCCTTAAGTTACTGGAAGGTGCACTAAGGTCCCCCCAGAGCTTCTCTTCTCCAGGCTGAACATCCCCAACTCTCTCAGCCTGTCATCACAGAAGTGCTCCAACCATCTGATCATCTTTGGGGTCCTCTCTGGAATCATTCCAATAGATTAACATCTTTCTTGTGCTGGGGCTCCAGAGCTGGATACAGCACATCAAGTGGGGTATCACAAGAGCAGAGCAGACAGGGAGAATCACCTCCCTCGACCCGCTGGTCATGCTGCTTTTGATGCAGCCCAGGACATGGTTGGTCTCTCGGGTTGCAAGTGCACATTGCCAAGGCACACTCAGCTTTTTGTCCAAACACCCCTAGGTCCTTCTCCCCAAGACTGGTCTCAGTCCATTCTCCACCCAGCTTGTGATTGGGATTGTCCTGGCCCACATGCAGGTAGATGACATCTGTTGCTCTTCCCTCGTCCACCACTGTTGTAACACCATTGTAGAACACTACCAAATTTGTCAGGCATGACTTGTCTTCAGTGAAGCCATGCTGGTTGCTACCAATCACCTCCTTATTTTCCATATGCCTTAGCACTGTTTCCAGGAGGAGCTGTTTCATGATTTTGCCAGACACTGATGTAAGACTGACCGGCCTACAGTTCTTGAGTCTTCCTTATTGCCCTTTTTAAAAATGGGTGTTGTTTCCCTTTTTCCCATTAGTGGGAGCTTCACAGGACTGTCATGCCTTCTCTAATATGATGGATAGTGGCTTAGACACTTCCTTGGCCAGTTTCCTCAGGATCCACGAATATATCTTGTCAAGTCCCATGGATTTGTGCATGGGAACCTTCACGTTCCTTAAATGGGGTCAAACTTGGATTTTTCCTACAGCAGGTGGTTCTTCATTCCCCTAATGCCTGCTTTTACCTGCTGAAACTTGGGCAGTGTGGCTGTAGCACTTGATGGTGAAGTCTGAGGCAAAAAAACTTGATTAAGCCAGCATTCTTCATGCCCTGGGTAACCAGGTCTCCTGTATCCTTCCTGAGAGGACCCACATTTCCCCTAATCTTTCTTTTGTTGCTGATGCCCCTAAACCAGCTTTTTTGTTACCCTTGATGTCCTGGGCTAGATTTACTTCTGCCCATGCTTTAGCTTTCCTAACCAGATCCCTGGCTCTTCAGATAATTTTCCTGCTTCTGTTCTCTGTAAACTACCTGTTTGTGTTTAAGTTTGTCCAGGAGTTCCTTGTTCATTTGTGGAAGCCTCCTGGCATTCTTCCATGACTTCCTCTTCGTAGGGATGCATTGTTCTTCAGACTGGAGGAGACAATCCTTGAATATCATCCAGCTCTCTTTGGTGCCTCTTCCCTCAAGGGCCCTAGCCCACAGTACTCTACCAAACAGATCCCTGAAGAGGCCAAAATCTGCTATCCTCCAGTACAGAGTGCTGAGCCTCCTCACTGCCCCAAGGATCCTGAATTCCATCATTTCATCGTCACTGCAGCCAAGGCTGGTTTTGAGCTTCACATTCCCCACCAGCCCTTCCCTGTTGGCTACGACAAGGTCCAGCATGGCACCTCTCCTTGTTGGCTCCTCTATCACTTGGAGAAGGAAGTGGTCATTTATGGATGTATGTTTATAACACACCTGCATCCACTGTTTTTTAAACTGTGCTATAACGATGCACTCCAGGTATTAAAATACAGATGTAGTAAAACCAAAATAGCAGATCACAGTTCAGCAACTAATTACTCACAGTCACTGTTCAACATTTCAACTGGATTTCATAACTCTGATACCAACTTTTTTGAGCCCTTTAAGTTAATAATTAATTTTATATAATTCATTGATGAACTGCTACAGAATTTTCTAGGAAAAACAAGTTGCTAAAATATACAATTACAAATATTCAACCCCATGTAAAGTTTGACAAACAGAGCTCAAAATATCAAAACTGGAAAATGATTACCCCAGTGTAAATTAGGACCATTTTCCACAGAAGTTCCTGAAATTCAATATTTTAGTATAAATTTTTATTGAAATACATTGAGCTAAACTAACTCAAAAATGCTTAAATATAAAAAGTACTCCTAAAATTATTATTAAAAGATGAAGATCAGTTCATATAAAAAAGTCATTGTAGAAAAAGATGCTTACATTGCAACTCATGTCTTATTCCATCTTTACCTCTGCACAAGTTAAAAATTGCTAACTCAAATATTTTTTCCATCAGAGATTTTATGCTCTTAATTGCAATTTTAGTAGAAATTTTTACTTGTGAAATAAAAATAGTTTGAACAAGGGAACCTATGATGAGGAGCTACTTTACAAGAGCATGATAACATTCAAAAAAAAAAGACCTTGGTGTCTTAAACAGATTTTGAATAGCAGCAGGAAGTGTTCAAAATACTGAACATTAGGAGAAAAGAAGGCTCAACATTATCTTTGTTGTATATAGTAAGCAGTTTCCTATCTCTTATGACTTTGTGTTTTTAATGTACGGCAAAACAAATGGGTGTTCTTTTGGATCCTATGCACTCATTTATTTTACTGAAAAATAAAGTCAGTACTGCAGCATTTCCTTCTTTTGGTGTGTTCCTGAAATATTTTTCCTTTTGGAATGTTGGTACGTTTTCCAATTTAGTTGCATGAGTATATCTAATGCAGTATGATATCTTTTGATTTTCCAGCTCTAGGTAGTAACTTACCAGTAGTATGAGCATAGTAATTCACATTGTTTCTGTAGGATTCTTCCTGAGCATGCTGAGGCAGCCTATTCACATCATCAGAATCTAGAACTTCTGCAGTGCCATCTGATACATTTAATAACATGCTTCTAGGACGTTTAGCTGGTTTGAATTTTTTCTTTACTGGAAAATCATTCACTGAGATAGAGCTTTTCCTACTTTTCTTGGTAGTATTATGTGCCTTAGAGAAACTCACATGACAGAAATTCTTGCTTGTAAAAGAGTCTTTGCAACAAACTTCAGGATGACTCTGTGATTCATTTGGTACTCTTAACTGTACTTCATTTTTATTTAAATTAGATGATGAAAAGAAGTCTTCATAAGAAGCCTCGTCAGTACAAAACGACTTGCTATATGTAGTAACATGTTGCAAGAGCCCTTTAGACCCTGATGCACCTAGTTCTGAGGTAACCAGCTTCAAACTAGGCAGTGGTTGTAGTTTCTTCCTCTTATCTTCAAGAATACTATCATTTTTGTAAACAGGGAAGCTTTTATCCAGTGAACATGTATTCAAGTCTTCACTATTCATAGGTGAACTAGAGAGACTGTCAATTAAAGAAGGAACAGTATTCAGCTGCACTAATTTTTTGGAAGGAGTAATACGATCGAAGTCCCTGAGAAGAGAACTTTCATTTGCACTTGAAGTAGTCTTGCTCTTTTCATTCTTCTGATTTTTCTTTGGAAAGTTTGATTGTTTCTTTTCTATAGATAATTTGTCATCCAAAGTGTGCTGTATAATCCGTTTCTTTGTTGAACTACTTCTGGTATGCCGTTTTGGTGTTAAGCTCTTTCGCTCATTGCCCTGTGATGGAGAATTCACTGATGCACTCCTGGATACAAGAGTATCAGTCCAAGTATCACAGGAGTGTTCTATTATCTCTGTTTTCTGTCTCTTTAATTTCTCAGTTCCCCAAAGACAATCATAACTTGAGTTCAAGCAGTCTTCCATTTGTTCTCCTGCAGAATAAAAGAAGAGTTGATATAAATTTACCGAACAAAACAGAAAGAGTATCAATTTCTCAGTAAACTATATCAGGAATTACTGAATCAAAAAAAGGATTTAGCCACTTCTCTGGATATTATATGGCAAATCATCAAAAGCTAAACAGAAAATGGATTAGAAAACAAAGCATATTCTATGTTGACAAGAACCTACAACAGCTTTAGCTATCATATCTCCTTAGCTGGTCATTAAGCACCCATAAGTCCTGTTCTGTTTTCTTGAAACAAAGTAGCAGAGGAACTAGTTTTCCATCTTGTATTCGTGGAAAAAAACAGCAAGATTTTACTGATAAAGCTTGCTAGAGTAATACTGGAAACTCAGTAACCATTTTTGCTACCACAGCACTAGCACCACCTGGTAGTTTTTGCAGTCGAGAAATCAAATACAACATCATAGTATCATACCACATACATCAACACAATGTATTAAAAATAATTAGAATATGGGAAAATGTGTAACTTCTTGCAGCTTTTCTTATGAAATTATTTTGTGCAAGGTGGTGCTCAGAATATATTCATAACTCTTCACAGTAAATTCCTCTGAAACAAGACAATGTCTCTCATTATTCAGAATATATTTTTAAATATCCTGTTGTTCTACAATCTGATAATTGCAATAGATGCTTCTGCTTAAATACATGTTGAGTGCAAAGCTTCAGAAATATTCTTGCAAGTGGTCCTGTGGATTTTAGGGGAAGTCTTGATGTTATTTGCTCACAAATAATATTTTTAAACATACAGTGTAGCTAACTATATTAAGAAAAATAAAATATACGGAGAAGAAAAGATTAGACTCTCAACTGACAGTTGAAGAGGTCCTAAATTCAGTCCTCAAATAAAAGTGGCTTCTTGAAGTTTTTAACCACTATTAACCCACATATTTCATATATCTCTGAAGCACAAACAAAAGGCAACTTATGAACTCCTTATGAACTCGAAAGGCTGCCTTGCCTTTCTTGCATTACTACTGAGATCAAACACCAGCATCTGACTTGAGCTTTTTGCTCGTGTGACTGACAGAAGACATAATGTCTGAAGTACATACCCATTGCGTACATGATCAATACTGTTAAGATGGTCACTGATGTAGCTCAACAGACTTCACAATAATCTCTCTTATATCCTGCTAATATGCCAAAACAGAGGAACAAACCCCTAACTTTATGAGAATAACTTTCTGAGGGTCTTACCTTTCTAATATATAATTCTAATTCATCTGCAACCATAAAATTTTTAAAAAGCCAATTTATTTTTACTCTTGTTATATCTATCTTCAAACCTGACTACTTGAGCTGGAAAACACATTAGGCTTCCTTTTGAATTCAAGTTTTCAATTGAAAATTTGGAAGACAGTTCTTGGAGGTCTCTCTCTCATTCAGATCTCTTTTTAGTTTCCCACATTACACTGTTTCGTGCACATGTTCTATACATGACCATGGTTAAGAGCAGAGAGGACTGACAACATGCCAGAACAAGAAGTCATTAATGGGGAATGGTATAAGTAAAGCTCAGGAAGTGAGGTAAGCAACATAGTAGTAAGGTAGAGCATTTACCCATTGGGATTCCTCATGCTCTATTTTCCTTGAATTCTTACTACTACATACTTTCTTTCTTTAGTTAAGAAAAACTAAGATAATTCAGCTTTAAATATGGAATACACATATATACATATATAGTTCCCATTTCAGTATACTTAACTTTCCAAAATAAGATATAAAAGGCATGTATTATTTTTAATTTCTGCAATATAAAGTTGCATCTTCTGAATTAGCTAAGACACAAGGAGAAAGCAGGCAGTCTCCTGGTGAACTACTCGGAAGTATTTGAGTCATTTGTGAACGTAGGAATTTATAAACAATAAACTAGTTAGCCCTATTTGGGAACATACAGATTTCCATACCATCCATTCATATTTAGAAACAGCTTAGTTGTAAGAGACAACTCATTGCTTTGCCAACTATAACCATATAAATAATTATTGACTGCTCAGCAGTCTCCATTTTATATATAATAATTTTTTTTTGTTGATATATTTTTAAACATTTTTTTTCTAGGTAACTCAGTATCTCATTTTTCTGAAACTAAAGAATGATGGCAAACCTTTTAGAAATCATTACAGACATTTCCAGGGCTTGTTGAGGTATAAAGAGAAAATAAATACAAGCCACACTAAATTACACTGAGGTTTAATTTTTCATCCATGTATCACTTTCTCCTTACTTATATCTTTCTTCTCACATTTATTTTTCAAATTAGAAACTTACAGTCTACTTGACACAGTCACCTTAAAACTTCAAATACTACAGATTCGTTCCACCAAAAGATGTTCCACATTCAACAGCTGGCAAAACCTAATGATTTAGATCTTAATATTTTTGCAGTAAGGTAATGCAAGCACTAAAAAACATTTGAAAACTACAATCTAGATTTAATTCACCCGGATCTGCATTTTGAAATCAACTAAATTCATTCAATTAGGTTATTCAAATTTATTTAATTTGTAAATCCTGTTGTTCAGTACCTACTCAAAACCTGTGAAAAAGGGAAGACACGGAATCAAGTAAGAGATGAAAAAAAATTCTGAAGGTGAAAACACAACAAGTGTGCAAAAAAGTCAGCAATAAAAACAGTAGCTGTTTGTGCATGTTCAGAGGTAAGTAAAATTTAACTTCTTACCAGTAGGAGAAAGATTTTCTCTTTTTTTCTTCATATCCTTCATTCCTCTTTCAATTGCATTGCATTGATCTTTCATCTTATTAACAGGACTGTATATAAGTGAACCATTGTCTTCAAACAATAAAACTGGTACATCTACACAAAGAAATTGTATTCATATATTAATATTTAAATGCTATAAGAACTTCAGATGAAGTTCCATTTTTCATTCAAAAAAACTTAACAAAAAAATAGTTTCCTTATATCTAACATCATTACAGATGTCTTAACACCACAGACTTGCAAAGAACTCTGTAAAAAGTCAACTTTATTTCTCATGGCGAGATGCATAAAACTAAAAAAACCCATAAAATAAAAAATCACCAAAAACCAAAACTCCATTAAGTGCTTTAAAGAAATAACTTCAGATAGTTGAATGTTAGTCGAAAATAGTTCTTACCAGCATTAATTGCTGTCTTTTGTAGAGCTAAATCTTTAGCCATCTGGTCCAGTCTTCTCTGAAGCTTTCTATCATTTTCTGGAGTTTTTTCAACAAAATCTTTTGGCTGCATACATTTGTGCTACAAGACACACAAAACTATTAGTTATATAGTATAAAACTGCCAGAAGTAACTATACTTCCTATTTGCCTACCACTTTGTCACAGTATTTATTACTGGTGTTTATGCTACTTGAGTCACAGATAATTGCAGAAGTCAACATTTTTCAAAGTGAACTTTAATATGAAGTAGGAAAGAACCTAGCAGATCCTTATTGCTTGCAGCAAAGCTAAAGCTTTAAAGGTATTTTTTTAAATAGAGTTTGTTGTGACTCAATGAAAAATCTTCATTTTTTATTCACCAATACAAAAACTGTATTTTAGTATACTTTCTTCAGACAAGATCACAGATATGATCACAGTAATAGCCTATCTTTAAAATCCTATTTAGATGGGTAAGTACAGTTTACAGAATGTTCTGAAAATAAACAGTTCAAATGTCAAGTTTGACAGAAAGTCAAGTTCAAACTTTAAAGCTTACTGTTCTAGGCCTATTAAAAAAAAAAATCACATACTTTTTTGATCAGTAGTGGAAATCCTTCATTAGTGTCCACTGCAGGAAATAAGGATTCATCAACATGTACTCCAGTTTCTTGACACCTGTACAATAAATTAGAGCAGGTTTGCTGGGATTTTCTTCTCTTAGTTTTGCTCGTTTTCAAGAATGAGAATCTTTACTGCAAAAAAAGCCATCTGAGCCCATTAATAAAGTAACACCAATCCTTTCTAAGTGTGCAATTTACATTAATGCCTGATATGTGATACAACTTTTTGTGCTAATGATGCCCTCTAAATTGCTGCTCCGAAACTGAAAGATTCCCACTCATGTTACTTTGCACACATTCCAGAGCTGAGGCTGAAGTCCTTCCTGCAGCCACCCGTGTGGCTCTACCGACACCTAGCGACGGAACTGCTAGAAAGTCTGCGGCTGTACAATTACAATCTAACCCTTGGTTACTCATTTTTGAATGAAGAAAAAAGCCAAACTACTACGTGCATTTGTCAAACAAACTGAATTTAGAATTCTCTGGAGCATCAAAAAGAGATACTCAAAACGATGGACTTTAGGGACTGTTAATTAATTCAGGATAATTATCAGCATAGATGTAGACTGCATGAAAAATTACATTCATTCGGAGACTTCGTTGATTCAGAGAAGCTAAACAGAGGAAAATTCGGCCACTAAATATATTATAAGAATTTTTGCATGCAATTCTGAATGTAAATGATTTATCATTTATTTGTGAGATGAGTTAAGAATACACAGGTAGTTTCACAATCATGGGTTTGATATGGAACTATGAAGTGTTCCTAATTTGGATGCAGATTGTAGCAATTCTATCTTTTATAGGGTTCTTTTTGGTTTTGGGTTTTCATATTTTTAGGTTGCTCACTGAGGTATTAGTGTTAAAGAAGATGCAAAAAGATTTTTCTCAGTGATCCTAAACACGAGACATATCCACCATCCTTAGAAAGGAAACAAAAGAAAAAAAAAACTAAAGAATTTTTTTTAAATTAGAAATACCTTTACTCGGGAGTTACAAATTTTTTTGAACTTCAACTTCCACAGAATTCTCATTTAGAGATGGTCAGATGCAACACTGTATTTATCTTTTGATAATACTAAACATTTAATTGCTTCAGGAATTTTCTAAACCCATATAAATCTTTGCTAACTATGATTCTGCATCAAGGAGTTCTGTTAAAACCTGTCATTTACTGTTTTCTCTGAATCTGCATCCAGGCATTTTCATGTGATGTTTTCCAATTCTTCTATTGGAAAGGAAAATATACATTAATTTCTAAATGAATGTATATATAAATTCAACTCATAGGAACTCTACATTATTTGCTTACACAGTCATCAGGTTCAAACTAAGCTTTCATTCACACAGGACAACTATTTTACTGGCACACACTCTTTACATTTTCCCAGGGTTCAACAAACTGTCTTTTGCCTACCAATGTCTCAGACACTGATATAAGGCATATAATTTAAAGTCAGGCACACCAGTTTCCTCATCTTATTACAAAAAAAAAAAAAAAAAAAACACAACCTGAACGCTAGCACAGACTGATTTTAATTTTGTACTGGCTGTGCATCATTTGCATAACCCTATGACTAGTAAGAATATTTATTACTATCTCTTCTGTAAGCTTCTACCACTCCCAAACTATACTTTGCTCAAGGATATGATATTCCCATAAATTCTGCCTACAGTATGCACCAATCTAAGCTGCATGCATGTCCTTCTGTTCTTCTTGTAGCATTTACTTTAAACTAAGAGGCAGAAGAAAAAGATTACAGAGAAGTTCAATCATAATTCACAGCTTGGGTCCTTCTCTGCAACAAAATACCTCTATTTGAGACGAATCCCCCAGTTCCAACAAACTTCATCTTCTAAGCCTTATAAGACCTTGTCAGAATATGATACTAGGAACACTTAAAAAATAGCAGAAAGATGCTAGCCTTCTCTTTCCTACCAAACAGCTAAAGTTTTCCCTCCAGATCCTTCTTTTTTTTCCTTTGTTGCTGGTATCCAGCAGAAGTTTCCTTGAGGATTTCCTGGATTTCAGAGCTCCTTGCTGTTTCCTACAGTGTCACACATACGGCTGTCTCTACCTCTCAACTTTCTGTAGTGTTCATCCACTCAGTGCCTTCCAGCATTGCAGAGGAGATTCTTGTGGTGGAACTGCTATTATGGAGACAGCATTTCCGTATGACATGACTGAGACTCTCCCCTGTAAGGTGCTCTCATTCTTCTTCCATGGCTGATGCTACTCATCTGCACTTTTTTAAGATTCTTTTTACTATAGCACTTCCAAGTCACAGAGAGATACATTCACATAAATACAGTTTTGCTTCACTCACATTTTTGGGAACTTGGGGTATTTTTTCATGGGTGTTAAAGCTGGCTGGATTGTGTGTCTGTAACTTCTATATCTGACATCCCTTACAGAAAAAAAAAAAGAAAACTCCTGCTTCTGCAGATCTGTAAATTTCTTTTTATGATAATGGACTTGCATCACAGCTTTTCTGGTTGCACTGGCCTACAATCAAGTGGTTAAAGAGATCAGATTTGCCTCCCCCTTTTTAAAAAAAAAACAAACCCCACAAAACCCCAAAACTTTTGCACTAAGACTGCTATCTCTCTATGTGTATTACAACTGGTATAGGTAAGGCCCTCTTTACTTGACTTATATTCTAATTTCCATCATCACGTCAATTTATCGATTGGAGTGTTTGAATACAACACATGCATATTCATAAACTGTGTTTTGACACTTCATCTGAAATCTAAGTTAGGCCTCTCAAGCACTTTGTAAACTCAAGAGAAGCAGCTCTGGCCTAGCAAATTCTCACAGACTGGCTGCACAGCCAAAATTTTTTTAGAGCTTTTTTTTATAAATTTAACTTTTTCCATATGTTAGAAGAGAATCTTCAAGTAGTGCTGTTCTGAACTTGACAAATGTCTTAAAAGCCAGACTACATATGGATCTTTTTCTTTCTTGCCAGGATATATTCTACAGAAGTACAGAAAGAGTAAAATGCCCCTGATGAAATGTGCTTTTTCATATGAAAATGGAAGAATTCTATTCAAGATAAATATCTGGCCTTCACTGCCTACACATGCCATCTGAGAGGAAGGAGTAAAACACTGAATGGTTAACAAACGTACTTCGAAACTACTTCAACACATTCATTTTTTAAGAGTTAACATTTTACCTTTTTATGCAAGTAACACCCTTTATAAAAAGGAATAATATCATAGCAAAGTTACAAATTTACTCATGGATTTATCACTATTTCATTCATTAATTCATGGCTAGGCTTCGCGAACTAAGATTTGAGAAGGGCTCTACCCATGCTTGCTACAAGCGCGCTGATCACTATTTCAAGTACATTAATAAAACAGGTTCTGAAGTTTTTCAATAAAACAATACTAGAACCCATTATCTCTGGGAAAGGCCACATTCATCATAACCACGAGTACTCACTTTTCCACCCAAAGTACAGAGACTGTTTTTACACCCAACTTCTGTGCTTTTTTCCACGTAGTGAAACGTCCATCCTTGAAGACTACATGGGTCACGTGTTTGTTCAAAGTTTTTGAGACCTGCAAAAGTACACAGAGAGCTTATCTGTATGTCTGATAATAGGAAAATGCTAATGAAACTAGCTACTGTAGTCTAATTTTAGTGTATAAACCATTAGCATAAAACTTATTCAAAACATTATGCCAAGAACTCTTTTGATCTTTCCCATCTTTACAAAAATCCTCAGACAACCAAAACTCAAGACTCATTTTTCAAGCCAACGCAGCCTAGAGGGCGAGAGTCGCCTTCTATTTTCTAACTTCTTTTCTCTAGGTTACTGTTTCCAACTCTCTACTCTAGCTGTATCCCTTACTTAGGTAGTGCAACATAATTTCTTATGCAACAGCTAATATAGAAAGCAGGTGCCACTATCCAAAAAAATAGTAAATTATATCTTTTTTTCAGCAAATAACTTAGGTTTAAAGAGTACAGCTAATGTCACTCCTTAAACCAATTCTCACCAATAAAGATCACTTTTGAGGGAAGGCTGAAGGTGCTACTAACAAAAAAATTATATGTGAATGCTTTAAAAAGTGAGAAATAAAAAAAATTAAAGTCAGTACACAGCTACATTCCACATCTGATCAAACTGTCAATTCTCAGCTTCTATTGACAACTAAAAGATAACGTTTTCAGTTCTAGATATTCCATTCTTCACAACCAAAATTTCCTCTGTGGAGACTAAACACCCTAAGCAGAACTGCTCGATCAGTTGTGATTGTTGACGTGGTGAGATCAATACAACCCATTTTTTACAGCAGCAGCACCTTCTCAGCACAGCCAAATGTTGCTCTCTCAGCTGCATCGCTATACTTGGCTCCCAGCATGCTGGGTCTGTATTTAGCTTTAAGAAAACTATTCAACTTCTCCAAAAATTTCTGGTGGCAAGTTGATTTATGACTTCTTAGCAGACAATATCCCATGATTTTTAAGTCTCTAGGTATCCAGGACAGGTGACTCTCTTTTGGAATAAGTTATGACTCCAGATACAATTGCTTACCCACTTTTGCCAGTATCCAGCTGACGGCTCATGTCCTAAGGGGACAGATGCTTGATATAGCTTTGCCTCCAAATTACGGAGGAGCACCATCTTATACCTCCCTCTCACCCCTCCCACCTCCTCCCTTACACCAGATGTCTTCTGCTGCTCAGCTGAACTTACCTTGAGATGTCTGAATCAACAATCTAGTGAAAAACTAATATAGAATTTTATTTCCTGATATATTGAGCCAAGCCAGTCTTACTATCATGTGCTCAGCCAATAAAAGGGAAGTGTCTGGAATAGTGAAGGGGCACAACCATCCCTTTTCAGTCACAGGGATCTGCTAAATAGGCTCATTCATATCATCTGCCTGCACCTTCCACCATATTTGGCTGCCTGGATCAATCTGAAGAATTTTGAAGCCTTATGCTTTTGTCATATTTTCTGTGAGAAAAATCTAACATCATCAGAATCGAATTACATAGATCTGATAGTACAGCATAAAAGAACAAGAAATATTTGTTACTTGAGTTATTTATTGAGAGTTATGTTTGCTTTTATAATAAAACCAGTTATCCTACTGTTCTGTCACACTCTCAGCTTATTTCATACAGAAAGAGAGGACTGGGGGAGATCAGCAAGCTTTTTTAATTATAGTAAGATATATCTACACATGCCCACTTAAAGAGCACTGGGAGTTCACACAAGTGTTTTTTAAAGCGTGATGTGGGCTGTAAAAATCTCTATTAACCAATGATAATGTGCAAGAAGGGAAGACATGAGTTTGACTTTGGTCTCTGGCTAGCAATTAAGCATCTTTTGCACCTACAAGTCAACTATATTTGGTATGGAAAAAATCATTTTGACATAAACTGAGACTCTTTTTACTAGCACTTTCTGGAACTGAAGCACATTTGTGGGAGAATGAAAGAGTACAATGTCATGGTACTTGTTAGAGTTAGAAAATATTTTGCTAATAAGCCTACAAGTTAAAGTAAACAAAACCACCTAAGGTACAAACTTGTAAACCAAAGGTTTTCAACACTTGGATTTGTTTTGCCACAGTACATGGCAAGCCCAATACTTTACAAGAAATGCATCCTATCACATTAATATACAAAGAGCTTCCTAGATGTAGAGAGGCAGATTTCCCATCTGTCAGAGCAAGAATTTTACAGAACTTTGATCTGCTCTCAGGTCTGTGATTTTCTTCCTTCCTGCCCTTTAAAAACTCGTACTAAAAAGAAATATACATGACAGGCAGAACAAGCAAGCTAGTGCATAATTAAGAGTGTTCCTATTCTAAATATTTAAAAATAGTCTCCTTACTTTGGCTCCCATATCAAGAAGTTGCTGTTCAAAGGTTTTTGAGTAATTTTCTGTTCTGTTAGATGACCAAACTTCTACAAATGCTGAAACACCTGGATAAGAAGAGAGAAAGCAACAAACAACTAATAAAGTATATAGTATGGTAAAACTGGTTGCCTTTCCAATAAAATTTTGCTTTTATACATATTGTATTCACTTGCAAACATATATTTTAGTAAACTGAGTATCAGATTTTAGCAGTAGAAAGCTTTTTTAAGTGTATTTATGTCCCTTAAATTAGTTGTAATTGAATTAACTTAGAAGTCTGACACTAGTTAAACAACTTTTCATTTCACTTATTTAAACACACTACCAGATTAACAAGCAATGTGTTATCTCTACATGACCGCTTACCCTTATTATGATTTAATTAGTCCTAACTTCAGGTTAATCAAAAATTTGAAGACAAGTCGATGTAACACAAGTTACAGAATAAAATGAAATAACCACAATAGAATTATTCCTTCTCCAAACTCCCAGAAAACTCTACAGAAATATTACTTAAAAGTTTCCCATTGACTTGGAGTTTCACTTTATTTATACTGAATGACCCAAAATTAGGTACATATAACAGGGGCTAATAAAATTTCATGTCAGTTGCCTTACACAACTTTACATATTCACCTTTAAGTAGCTTCCTTTATCAAGCAGTTTAATGAATTCTTCAAAGAATTAAATCATCCTTGATTGAGAAGGTTTTTAAACAACCAAACAAGGTCTTTAAAACACCAATACAGAAGTACTGACATGGAGGGATAAGCAAATAAAGCTCATAACAATCCCTTCATTAATTTTAATTTCATTTTAGGGTGGGCACTAAAGTGTCCTACAATTCCACTGGCCATGCCACTTTCCTGTTTGGCATGATGAATCGGGAAAGTTCCAGAAACTAGAGGAATGCCAGTTCACCAAAAACAACTTTACACAAACCACAGGCCAGACAACTCTCAGAACCGATAAATTAAATTGAGAGTTTCAATTGAAAAGGGTCATCCTTAGCAAATATTGCTTAATTGTCTTAGTTACTACACATGCCCTGCTGATTAATTATTAAGTAGTGTCATCTGCCTTCTTTCTAAATGAAAACCAGAATAACGGTTCAACAGTAGAGGTACTTTTATAAAGATTAACATATTTTTATAATTGCTAGAAATACTTTTGACATAAAAGAGAAATATGGAACATAAACCAATTCCTTATCCAGTTTCCTGGGAAAATTTTATTATCAATACTATGACTTCAGATATGCACGGGAACTTAAATCTACTCCAGTGCACTTCCAGTTGGGTTCATTCTACTACTACACCAGGGCAGCGTTTGATAGAGTTGCTTTTTTTAACTTTATTCTTTTATTGTGAGAAACACTGCACTTGCATTTGAAAATACACTATCTTCCTCTTACAGGAAATACTTTAGAACCTTCAGAGTTGTAATTCTCCTGGAAAACCAGAACGGAACATTTCAGTAAAGGCCACACTAGGAATTTAGATGGATGCTACTTCAGAGCTCCATGTACCTGCTGCAGGATCAAAGGTATATTTCACGATAATTAGTCCATTTTAAGCAATCAAATATACTCCAACAAAAGCCAAGGCCCTTTGTAGTTTTTGTATAGTTGATGGAAAGGAAAATGAGGAAGCGCCTGGAGCTTTTTTCAACTGGAAGAGCTCTGAGATCGGTTCTTGTAAACGCCAACTTATGCTTAGAAGGTCTCAGAGAAGGCGGTGATCGCTGAGTTGCCATTAGAGGGCAACTTGGCGAGGCAGAAATTTAAGAGAGATGCAGAAGGAAGCCAGGACTGCCCGGGCAGGAAGAGCGGATGGAGGCTCCGGGCAAAGCAGTAGCGGCAGCCACCCCAGCGGGGCAGCCCGAGCGAGGCGGGCCCGGCCCGGCCCGGCCTTGCGCCTTGCACAGCTCGCCTGCCCCGGGACGGCCGGGCCCCGCCGCCGGGACCGGGGGATTCGCGGCGAGACAGAGCAGTCCGCGGGGGAGCCCCGTTCCCCCGCCACGGCCGGCCGCGACCGCAGCCCCGCACCAGCCAGGCCTGGCCGCTCCCCGCCGGCTGCCCAGCCGGGAGGTGCCGGGGCAAGGGCCGCGAAGATACGGGGAGAGGGATAGTGGGGCCCGCGCCAGCCCGGCGGCCCCTCTCGGCCGCTCGGGGGAAGCCCCCGCGGGGCGGACGGGCCGGTACCTGTCAGGACGGGCTCCATTGGCGCCATGGCCCGGGCAGCTCCGGCGCCCGCCACCGTTCAAACCCGCCCCCGCGGCGGCCCCGCCGCGCCTGCGCCCTGCGCGGGGCCGGGCCGGGCCGGGCCGGGGCGGTGCGGGGAGACTCGGCGGGCAGGGCTTGCAGGAGGTGGTGGTGTCCGCGTCGTGTCCGCACAAATATGGGGTGCCAAGGGGTGCATCCGCCAGGCAGCCCTGCTCAGAAATAGGTGTGTGCTCTGCACAGCTCCGGCCCTGCACCGGGGGTGGTTCGGGACAGCGAACGCTGCTGGAACCTGTGCTACACAATCACAGAATCAATTAGGTTGGAAAAGGCCTCTGAGATCATCGAGTCCAACCTATGACCAAACACCACCACGTCAGCTAGACCACCAGGGACGGTGACTTCACTAACGCCCTGGCAGCCCCTTCCAGTACCTAATCATTAATTCTAGGAAGAAATTCTTCCCCATGTCCAACTTAAACCTCCCCTGGCGCAGCTCAAGACTATGTTATTTTGTCCTGTCACTAGTTGCTCGGGAGAAGTGACCATCATCCACCTGGCAACAATCCCCTTTCAGGTAGTTGTGGAGAGCAATGAAGTCCCCTTTGAGCCTCCTCCAGGCTAAACCACCCCAGCTCCCTCAGCTGCTCCTCATGTGACCTGTGCTCCAGACCCTTCACCAGATCCGTTTCCCATGTCTGGACACGCAGCAGCACCACAATGTCATTCCTGAATTGGGGGTTTTAGAACTGGACACAGAACTCAAGGCGTGGCCCCATCAGTACCAATTACAGGGGAAGAATCATTTCCTTATTCCAGCTGGCCACGCTATTTCTATGCAGGTTGGGATGCCAGGATGTTTTGACAAACCAAATACTAAGTGAGTTTTCTGTATTGCCGTTCACCGTGGGGAGTCCTCAGGAAGAATTTGTGCCTGTAGAAAGGTGTATCAGAGAACCAGTAGTCTCTCAACTCTCTGGTGGCCCAAACTGCAGTGTCTGATGTTAAAAAGCCAGCAAAACAGGGATTAGAGCGTAGAGACAGTATTTATGAAACCTTACAAAATTGCTAGACAGCAACTTACTATTAACTATAGTTAGTGCACTGTAGCGGGAACTGGCTTTGGTGCTAGATGGCTGAAGTGTAGTAAATGTGATACCAGAGGGGAATTGGAGAAAAATAGATGGTTTTCCCAGGAAAAATGATAAAATGTATAAAAAATAATAGAATTAGTGATTATAAGGATATTTGCCATGAGAAAGAAAGACAATGATACTGCATAGCGTCATTATGCAACTCATACAGCTCAACAGTTGCTATACGGCTGGACAAATACGGTTGCCCTGAAATGTTCAATGTGCAAACTTCATTTCATCATCTGAAAAATAGTATAACATGTATAGAAAAACAACAGAGATGCAAAACAAGGATACTGAGTAATTTCCTTAGCAGAAATCACAGTTCAGACAAAAACTTGTCAGCTTGGAAAGGGAACAGTGGAAGCTGGATGTGCTAGAGGTCCTTTATCGTAAACATACACAGAAGGTGGACCTGGAGTGGTGCATTCCCGAGAGATAGCAAACACCAAAAGACTGGTAGATGTAATAGATAATGGCCAGTATTCGCGTACGAAGAACTGGGGAAGGTCTTTCCACCTTCCAGCCTGCGCATTGGATTTTTTTAGGTGAGACACAGCGTGCACAGAACTGAGCCAACCCTTTAATCCTGAGGTTCATCTGCCGGGGCCAAGCGAGCTTGGATGGTGGCAGCGAGGTCCTCAGGACGTAGATGGATTGCCTTACAGGGCTAACGAGCTCCATCTGCCCAGGGAGTGGCCCCAACTGGGAATCGAACCTGGGTCTCTGCGGTGACAGTGCAGCGCCTTTACCCTCTAGACCACCAGGGGCTCCCACTGGCAGATGACATCTTCTAGGAAGAGATATTTCCACATTGTATTTCATCAGGCTGTGGAAGTGTGTTCAGAGTGCTGGCAAACCACATGGTTTCTAGAAGCGTTTCAACAAATTTGTGAAATCCATTTTAAGACTATAAAAAGTGTACAAACCCAACTCTCCCTCAGTAAAGCCCTGAATTGTATACTACTGGACTGTAAGAAGATACAGTGAATACTTTGGGGTTTTCTTTTCTTTTGTTCTTTGTTCCAGTAATGTCCCACTGGAGAGACAGTGCTGACCTAAATAAACTTTGGGTCCATTATTCCCATTCTTACTTTCATGGACAGACTCAAAATCTTGACCGCTGGGAGTCTTCCAAGCAGATGGCTGTACCAATGCTATTTAAAATATCTTAATTTATTATGTAATATTTTAGCACTGATTGAGTTTATTTAATTTCCAGGGCATTGATATGGCACTAGATCTGTAGCACATGTTGAGCACAAGTTCTTGGGTCCTTCATCTGCTGAACCTGTGACAGACTTCCTTTCACTTTGGTATTCATTTTGTGTATAAAGTGACCAGTCAATCTACAGGTATATATATTTGTTTACATTTACCTATCCTTTGCACTTCTCTTGGTACATTACATAGTATTTTGCTAGGCAATAATGTAATATTTTTACCAAGGTTCTCAGCTGTGCCTCAAGGAAAAGAGATTCTAGTCTTAATGCAACGTCTATGAACATTAATCTGAAGGCAATTTCAGAAGTGGAGGTAGGGGAGATTTAAATGTACACTGAAAACGCTTAGTAAAAAATCCGCAGGGTGCATTTGAGCCCTAATGTGAAAGGTAGTAGCAGATTAACAGGTTTTTTAGACAGTAAAGGAAATATGCTGAATTGTACAATTATTTCTGTGTGTTCTGATAGAGAAAATGAAGAGTAGTTGTTGCAAGAAGATATTATAATTCATTATAGGAGCAGATTAGGGCTACTCATGAGAACACTGGGCTTGGAATGCCCACCTTTTTATTACAGAAACAAATACATACAATGCTGAAAGTATCCTACAAATTTACAGTTTTGTCCCTAAACTGTTGACATTTTGAGCTCAGAGTTACTTCAGGCTTTACAAGAACTCAGTTATCAGATGGTGACTACCCTTCAGAATTCCATGGGTAGTTAATAGCTGTCTTGTGCCAGTATTGTCTTGCTGTCAGTTCCTCCTTAGCGTTTATAATCCTGTAGTACTTACAGAAAGCAGCAATATATTTTTACAGCTGCTATTTTGTCAGTTTGAATAAGTCAGGCTGTTTTAGCTTTCATGCCACAAGGAATTCCTGAAAATGACAACAAATGGAGCTTACTTACATTAAGTAAGTGCCATCTTAATAGGCTTGTTGTTTGGGTTAATGATACGCAATTTCATGGTGACTATAAAGCTAGGAATGTAGCATCAACTATTAGATTGACATGATTTCTTAACAGTCCATACTTACTAGGACATTATAGAATGCAGCACTGGGAAGAAAGACTTTTATGGGTAAATGATGTCGAGAAAGGAAGGAACAGTGAATCTTACATTTCATTGACCTCCTAATCAAAAAGAATTAATAGTCCCAAAAGAGCAAAAGTCCTATGAATACTGAAATGTTTTTCAGGCATCCAAACAATCTGAAAAACTAAAAAACCTCCAACAATGCAAGTAATTTTCCAAAGCCAGCTAAAATATGAAAAAGATCTGAAGTCTTCTTTGGTAATTCAAAAGAGTCCTTTTCAGCCAGCTCTTAGTTGATTGATATAAATTAGAAAGGACCTTTGGGATTGTATTTTGTAAGGCTATATCACAGAGACAAGGTTAATTTCTCAGACACAGAGTTCAGATGGCGGGCTTTGTATTACTCCCTAAAACAGGACATGAAGTGTATGAAAGATACCTAGAACAAATAAGAAGATTTGCTATTATTGAGTCTAATTTTGTGTATTGATTATTGGGTGGTATTTGTTTGTTTCTTTGGTTAGTTGGCTTTATGTTTCCAATTTGGGCAAGCAACAGCTTCAACCTTTTGTGTTTTGTTTTGTTTTGTTTTGTTTTTTACATTCTTAAATTTCCAAGTGTGAGTTTTGTCCCAGATAAACTTAAACAGCTGGGGTGCAGTACTTCCTCTGAATCAGTGAATCCCAGTTAGTCAGTTTCTTTATTTAATACCTGCATACTTGTATAACAACTGCAGTTATTATCTCTAAATGCTACTTGACCACTACAGATGTAAAGGCAGGAAGAAGTGCTTGGAGGAGGTACAAACTTGCATGCTCCCTTCATGGAGAAAGCTCCAGAAAGCAGCTGTGATTGTCCACATCCACTATCCTCATCTCCTCCGAAAAGGTACACTCCTCATTTTCTCAGCCCAACAGTTCTTGTCTGTGCCTGTTTCAGTTTGAATTTTGATTTTTTTTGATTTTGTTTGAATTTTGACTTTTTAAGTAGCACACAAAATTGTACAGTGTATCTGCCATGTACTATGCCATTAACACTGGACTGTTAGATACACTTTACATAATTGACCCTATGATCCTTTTCTCAGAACCACATAATTATTCTGTGATAGACTAATATTTCCAGTTCATGAGTTATACCATCATAACTGCTTGTTTATTAGTTTTCAATTTCGTTGCATTCCAATATGTGAGGTCATCAAATTGTTTTTATATTCTGATCTGCCTCTGTTTTAATAAAGCCTCTGTTCAGGCCATCTGCAAATTTCATTAGCACACACTCTTTTATTTCCAAGCTCATAATTAAAATAGTAAATAAGATGGAATCTTAACTGTATCTAAGACTTAGCTGGAGCTATGACTGGGTCTTAACTGCACCTTCAGGATCTTCATCAGAATATTCTTTAGTTCTCCCTCTCCTGTGACCCATCTTATGCCTATATACCCTCCCCATTTAGGACTTGAACAAATCCTCTTCTTCTTCTTCTTCATATTTAGTAGTAACGTAACATAGATGAAATGGTTTATTAAAGGAACATAGATTTGATCTTTGTTACCTCTGTCCAGAAAACAGTTTTCTTATAAAAAAGTGGCATATGCTAACATGATCTCAGGAATACTGATTTAAGAAACTGACAATTTTTTTCCCTTCCCTGTGCCATATGTTGCCCCTAAATGCCTTTTCCTTTCTCCTATCCCAGTTGGTATAAAAGTCAGCAAAATTTTTCCTGACCAGTTAGCACCAGGAAAACATCTTTGGGCCCAGAAATGGCCATTTCCAGCTGATTAGACTTAATGACGCACAGTAGAATTACAGACCAGGAAACCAGCTGAAAGTGTTGCTAATATCGCTCAAAATTGGGACTATACTAGTGAAATAAACTCTGATGTTGCCATTTTTCATATCACATAGTGATCTGACATACAGGCTGGCAGTAGCTTGTGCTGAACTGCTGTAAATAAGATACAGGAGTCACACCTCAGTAGCCTTAGAGGCATTCTAGTCTCTTTACTTCTTCGCAAGAAGAAAGCCTCCTGAGATTGCCAACAGTGGCTTATTTGTTTTCCTGTTTTCCTCCTTGACTGATACTTGAAAACATTTCAACTTTCCACTTGTGTTTTGCAGGGTAGTTTAAGCTAAACAGGCAAGAGGAAATTCTTATCTAGTATTTTCCCTGTTTATTTTAATATATATTATGGAGACTATTAGTATACATTGGTAAAAAAAACAAAGAAAAAGAGTTTTTTTAATAGCCATTGCGAGTAATATTGGGAAAAAAACAGTTACATATGCTTGTCAGATGGATGAGGATTTATCATTGCCAAAAAAACCTTTACTGCTGCTCTCATTTCTTATTTATGTTTCGCAGAACAAGGAAAAAATTTTGAGGGACATTTATTGCCTGTCACAAAGGAAATATAATATTATTGATCATGTAGTCTTACAAAATTGTTGAATGTTCTCATCAATGAATGTTCTTATCATCTTATCAATGATGCTGGGAGGCAGGAGGGCTCTGCAGAGGGACCTGGATAGGCTGGAGAGTTGGGCTTCATTCCAACGGGATGAAGTTCAACAAGGCCAAGTGCCGGGTCCTGCACTTTGGCCACAACAACCCCCTGCAGCGCTACAGGCTGGGCACAGAGTGGCTGGAGAGCAGCCAGGTGGAAAGGGATCTAGGGGTACTGATTGACAGGAGGTTGAACACGAACCAGCAGTGTGCCCAGGTGGCCAAGAGGGCACCTGGGCAACGGCATCCTGGCCTGGATCAAGAATAGTGTGGCCAGCAGGAGCAGGGAAGTGATCCTTCCCCTGTACTCAGCGCTGGTGAGGCCACACCTTGAGTATTGTGTTCGGCTCTAGGCCCCTCAGTTGAGGAAAGACATTGAGGTGCTGGAGCAGGTCCGGAGAAGAGCAACGAGGCTGGTTGCACTTGAGCAACTTGAGCACAAGTCCTATGAAGAAAGGCTGAGGGAGCTGGGGTTGTTTAGTCTGGAGAAGTGGAGGCTCAGGGGTGACCTCATCACTCTCTACAACTACCTGAGAGGAGGTTGTAGCCAGGTGGGGGTCGGTCTCTTCTCCCAGGCAATCAGCAGCAGGACAAGAGGGCATGGGCTTAAGCTCTGTCAGGGCAGGTTTAGGTTGGGTATTAGAAAGAAGTTCTTTACAGAGAGAGTAATCAGGCATTGGAATGGCCTGCCCAGAGAGGTAGTGGATTCACCGTCCTTGGAGGTTTTTAAGATGAGGCTAGGTTGGACTTGATGATCTCGGAGGTCACTTACAACCCAGTTAATTCCATGATTCTATGATTTTGTTCATTTTCCAATGTGATATTCATGATTAAGAAAATTACATGAAGTAAGTAAGTATGAAACCTTCAGGAAATGAAAAAGCAGTTAATATTTTCTTCTTTCAGCTGTGGCAGTGACACCAATTTTATTTTTTCTTTCTACCCTGTAATTTAGGAAATCACTGTTTTTAAATCCACAGCTAATGTGCTGACACAGCACCGAATTTATTTTGAGTTTGTGAAACACTGATAATAGGATAGAGACCTATCCTTGTTGAGTTTTAACTCACCCTGTAAGACAACGTCTTTGACACACTATGACCCTGAAGGCCTACTGTGGAATAAAAACACAGCACCATGCTGAAAAGTAACAGCCCATCATATAACTGAGAGCACGACTCAACAACATGCTAATAAGCAGGTGTCTATGTTGATCATGCTGGTGTAGAAGGCTTATGCATTTGCCCTCTGAACAGTTTTCACTACTTGAAGTTCAGGCTACGACTGCAGCTGTGAAGTAGTGGGAGAGACAGTTTATCTAACCTCTGTATTGAAATTCTGTGCTGAAGCTTTGCAATTTTCCCAAGCAATGTAGAACTGAACTACTGAACACAGGCTGCTTGCTTGTCATACATTTCTGTGGAGATGCATATCCAGACTATGGAAGACAGCATTAACGACAAATATCCAAAATGCTTCATGATCCTATTGTCTCTTGGCTAAGCAGCCCAAAAGGCTCTGTTGCGAAACACGGTCCTATTGCATGTGTTCAGGCAGGTCTTTGTTGTATAGGTGAGACCAATTTAAGAGATTTCCATCTTCTGGGGGAATTTGGAGTTCAGGCTGTGAACTGCAGCAGAAAAGGTGCTGATTCGCATCTGCTACAGCTGACTCAGCTCCTGAAGCAGTGCACAAAGCAGAGAGAACAAATGGTAAATGTGAAATTCTTAAATCATCTCCTTGACAGGAATGACCAAAGCTCATTTGAAGGCATCTGAAGTGCATTACTTGCCAACTAGAGCTTCTTACTTGTATTAAGGATGAAGTGGTACACAGAGGAAAGGAACCTTCTGTTACTGTCTCTTTGGGAATAGACAGCAAAACAAGGAATATTACTATACTTGTAACTATACTTTGCCCATATCCCATCAGCAGGGCTTGTTTCCCAAGTTAAGTAGGATATGGTAGAGTTCAGGTTCAGAGAAGTGTGACTGGTGTGAGCAGAGGTATATGATAGATTCTGCATGGTTTAGTGAGCCTCAAAATGGCCTGAAAAACAGCCAAGTGGGAGTGGGTGGGGATGTGAGTGTGTAAAAAGGGGGGACCTGGAGAGTGATACTGGGGAGAGGCTGTTCACTCTCTCTTCACAATGAAGAAGAGTTTGGTAGGAGGCATATTCATAACAAAAGGAAAATGTGGGTTTTTTTCCACATAGGAGGAACTTAAACTGTAGAACTCCTGGCAGCTGGGTGATGTCGCTGACAGAAATGGTCACAGAATTCAGGTGGGTTACTAGATATTTCACAGTTATGCCTAGTTCAGGAAATCCTGAAAACATTGATAGTTTGAGACTCTGCATGAGATATGTTACGAGGTTAGGCAAACTCTGGCTGAGAATAAATATTTTTTGTGTTTCTAAAGTTCCAAGCTCTTTATAAGAGCCTCAGTACTGTAAGAAATGAATTGATTAAGTTTGTGAATGACTACAACTATGGGGTAATGTCAGTACCCCTGTGTTTAAGGCTGCCATTCAAATGGACACAAATGGGCCAATAAGAACCTCATTAAATTCAATAAGGATATATCCAAAGTCCTACATCTGGACAAGAAGGGCGCCTGGCAATAATAAAGTGTGGTTTGGGTTCTTCCTGTATAAGAAAGATATGGGGAGACTGGAATACGTTCAGCTAAGTGTTGTCAGGATGGCTGGAATATCTGTCCTTTGAGGAGAGACTGAGGGAGAGGAACAGGTTACCCAGAGGGGCTGTGGTATATCCATTCTTGAAGGTTTTCAAGAGCCGAATGCACAAAGATCCAAGCAAATATTGTCTGAGTTCAGTCTTGCACCTGACTAGTCAAACTCACAAGATTTTTTCCAACTGGATATACTCTGTAATTCTGTGAATTTTCTGCTAGATTGCCTCCCTGAACTAGGTCAGCACAGGACTTCTAAGCAACAGTGCCTGTGCAAAGCAGGGGACAAGGCCATGTTATCAAAGGAGGAGCTGAAGCTCATCTGACTTGTAGTGTAAATCAGGACGGTGTTGAAAAGGTGGAACACTTGGAACAAAACAACCTGCAACCTGATCTTGTAGAGAAGAGGTCTGCTGCCTTCCTTGGAACTTGGGACAAGTGATTAAGGGGTCAGAAGTATAATTAGTGTTACCTGTCCTTCCAGTTGCAGGAAATGATGAGGGGAGAAACTGGAAGAGCCAACAGATCAGTAACCTGGCTCTGAGCCTGGCGTTCCTGGCAGAATTTTGGTTTTTTGATCATGGGTTGGTCTGCATGACACCAAGCCTGTTGGCGGCAGATGGAGTACACCTGTCTCAAAGGGGAAAATGATCTTCGCATAGGAGTTGGCAGAGGTCAGTGAACCAGACTCCCTACGGATAAGTCTGAGGATGGCATGCCAACGTTTGAGGGACGGTTTGCTAGCGATGGTGTTCAGTACATGGACCACATTTGAAATGTCCTCATACAAATATGTACAACCTGAGGAATAAGAAAGAAGAGCTAGAAGCTTTGACCCTGTCCAAGAGCTATGACATCATTGTCTTAAGCAAAACCTGGTGGGATGAGCCCCATGACTGTGATGGACAGGATGGTTAGGCAGGGCAAGCAATTCCAAAATATCAGAAGTCAAACAAGGGGTACAGAAAACTGGCTTGGATAAGCAGGGATTCTCTTCTAGAACTTAGGCAGAGGAGGAAAGTATATGGACAATGGACACAAGAACAGGCAACATAGGAGGAGTAAGGAGATTCTGTTCACCACTGTAGGGAGAAAATTCTTGTGGCCAAAACTTGATTAGATTTGTGAAGCACAACAAAAAGGGCTTTATAACATATGTTAATAACAAAAAGAGAATCAGAAGTAATGTTGATCTGTTGTTTAAATAGGGACACAAACAAAGTGGAGATGTTTAATGCCTTTTTTGCCTCTGTTTTCAACACTGATGATGGTCCCTGGAACCCCTGGAGCTCAGTGTTGGAAGACCATGACTAGGGGATGATGAACTCCTAGCCAATGATGAACTTGTTTGAGACTTTCTACTCCACCTGGATATACATAGCCCAATGTGATTCCTCCCAGAGTACTGAAAGAGCTGGTTGATGTCATTGTGGGACCTCTCTCTATTATTTTTCAATAGTCTTGGGAGTCTGGAGAGGTTGCAGTCAACTGGGAGCTGGCAAATGTCCCATATTTCAAAAAGGGCAAGAAGGAAGAGCCTGGTAATTACAGGCCTGTCAGCCTCACTTCAGAGTCTGGTAAAATTATAGAGAAGGTTATTCTGGGAGTTATTGAAAAGCACGTCACTGCCAGCATAGGTTCATGAGGGGAAAGACCAACTTAATTTCCTTTTATGACAAGGTCATCCATCTAGTTGACCAAGGGAAGCCAGTAGATATGGCAGTTTGAGATTTCGGCAAGGCTTTTAATACGTCTCTCACAGTGTCTTTCTGAATACAATATCCAGCAGAGAGCATAGTAATCCATAACAGGTTGGGTAAGCAATTGGCTGATGGGTCAACATGAAAGTTGTACATGGGGTTACATCAGTCCAGCAGCCAGTCACCAGTGAGGTTCTCCAGGAGTCAGTTTTAGGGACAGTGCTCTGTAATGTTTTTATAAATAATCTGGATGCATGAATCAAATGTATATTAAGTTTGACAATTATACTAAATTAGAAGGAGCTGTGGACTCCCTCAAGGGTCTGGAGAGTAGCCCAGAGTAAAGAGATCTGGGGATTTGGTTTGATGGCAAGTTGAATATGAGTCAGCAGTGCCCTGGAAGCCAAAGGGGCCAACTATGTCCTGGGTTGCATCAAGCACAGCATTGCCAGACGGTCAAGGGTGGTAATTTTCCTTCTCAACACTGCAATGGTGTAACCCCCACACTATTGTGTGCAGTTTTGGGTGCCTCAATATAAGAAGGACATAAAAGTATTAGAGAGTGTCTGGACAAGGGTGGCTAGCATTCTGAAAGATCTTGAGGACAAGACTTAGGAGAAGCAGGTCACCTGGCTTGTTTGGCCTGGAGAAGAGAAAGCTGAGAGGTGACTTCATGGTAGTCTACAACTTTCTCAAGGCAGCCAGCAACAAGGGAAATGCTCATATCTCTCTAGCGACCAGAGATAGGACACAAGGAAATGAAATGAAGCTGTGTCAGGGGAAGTTCAGGTTGGAATTAGGAAAAGATTCTTCACTGAGGAGTTGATTGTTCACTGGAACAGGCTTTCCTGAAGGGAAGTGGTCACAACACTGAGCCTGTCAGAGTTCAAGGAGTGACTGGTTGATGCTCTTAGTCATATTGTTCAGTTTGAGGTAGTCTCATGAGGAGCAGGGAGTTGCATGCAATGCTCCTTATGGGTCTCTTCCAATTTGGGATATTCTATAATTCTGTGAATACTTTACAATTAGAAATGGTGTCTTCCAGGATGCTATAAAGCACTTAGCTTTTAGTGCAGTATTTATAAAAATTACTTGATGAATTCAACTGGAGTTCTCATTATTTAGGTTTTTTTTGTGCTATATTTTCTAACAAAATTACTGATTTGGAAAATTGGTTTATTTGTTTGTATTAATTCTGCTTGCCCATTTCCCCCTTTAGGTGCAGAGATATTTGGAAGAAATGGTGAGGAGGGAGAGGGTAACACCTGCTCATAGAAACATTTTCTGCCAAGAAAAAGCTTTAATGTGGGAAGAAATTCATTCTCATGCAGGATGCTGTGTATCTTTGTCTGCTGAGAGGTAACTCCCTTGCAACAAGTGATAAAATTCTCACAGACATGCCTGGGGGCCCCTGCAGGGGGGTGAGGCAGGCCATAAGGCACAGAGGGAGAACACAGCCTTTCCTTTTGTTGTGTGTGCAAAAGGTGGTGTTATAAAAGCACCAAAGTGAGTTTCCGCTTTCGCCTTTTGTCTTTTCAGCCGCAGCCTGGTGCCTGGGGGTTACCTGTGTGCATATCCAGCCTTACACCTCTCTCCTCTTCAAATATGTTTAAACAGCATCTAGACCAAGACCTGCAAAAAAGTCTTTCCCATGCCTCTAGCTCTGCTTAGCTAATCTGTTATCACAGTATATTGAAGAAGTGGAAGAAGTGCAGCAAGTTACACTTAGTGTAACCCTCAGTGCTGCTACATGTGCAAGTAGAATGTAGGCGAGCAGCAAAGGAACAAATGACAAATGTTGGATAAACATCTGTTTATGTTCAAGAAGAGCAAACCCATTTTGATTTCTTTGAGTGCTCATCATATGTTTTTGGTGATCAGGGATGAAACTAATCCTTTATGAGATTCTAGTGAAGCCAGTAATGAATATAGTGCATCTAATGTTAAATGTAATAAAATTCAGGAACGGATTATAAGGAAGAAGTTAAATGGCAGAGAGGAGACTTGAGAGTGCTAAAGATTAACCCATTTGCTTTTCAGCTGCTTGAAGTTGGATTCTAATTTCTCTTTCATCAAGGCAGAGATAGAATATATTTGGATCCTCATAATACAATGAAATCTATCAGAAGAGTAAGCAACTCTGTCAAACTGTTCAAAACATACCAAGCAAGATAAAAGGGTGCTCTGCAGTTAAGAGTGAGCTACAGATACAGAGATCACTTACTAGGGATTTGCAATATGAATTGTATTTGTTATGCAATAACCCAATGGATGTGAAAATTTAAAGTGACATGTAGATCTGCTGGAAAAGCTGTAGAGATCCACAGACTGGAAAATAATGAAACCCACAGATAGATAACAGGCCTGTTATTTGACATTTATAAGACATCCTAAAATTTTAGATCAAAGGTTGTTTTGTACAAGGTCCAAGAACGAGATCACCTTGAGGTGGTTATCTAACTAGTTTCTGTATTCTTTCACATAATGCAGTTCTGATTTAGTGCAACACAAAGCTAGACACCACATGAGCTAAGAGATTACCTTGTTCTTGCTGTATTAATTTGCCACATGTATATTACATTTCCATATGCCTATTGATAAAGTTGAAAAGCTTTTCTTTCATGAAGCCCATCAACTCTACATAATATTTCCAAAACTGATTTCTGTTCATCTAGTTAAAGTTTTCACATCAGTTTTTTTTGGCTGGAAATTAAGGCCGACACTCAAGAGTATATGGCTAGCTGTAAAAACATTTTCGGTGTGAGTAGTAGGCTCCAGACCTATGATTAGACTTTTTATAATAATTTTGGGTGCCTAACTTTAGGTGTGGCTACCATACAGAACATTTTTTTTTATAAGGTATGGACCTATGGAGAAGTCATTGTAGAATACATTTGCTAATTTGTAGCACAGCAGCTTGTTCAATAGCTGCCAAAAAGTAACTGCTCTTACCTAGGAGCAAGTGAATGATTGATTACCCTTTCTCACTGACTCGAGAAAATGTTTACAAGAGGCAAAGTATGTGCATGAGTTGATATAGTTGAATGACAAATTCATTGCTTGCTCATGACCTATGTTAACTTCTTTTATCTTGGTATGTTGCTGATAGTCTTATCATCTGCCTCTGAAATAAGACTTGTAGGGAAGTTTGGATTGAACATCTCAAACTGTTAATTGTTTTGGAAAAATGAGGCCTATACCTTACATTTTCAAAAATGGCAGAACATTGGGGTGAAGAAATAGCTTTTTGCACTCTCATGTAGGACTTGCAGATAGCAGCAAAATTGTGTCAGACAAAAAGGAAGTGAATACATTACTAGGAAAAAAGTTGCATCACTACACTTGCCTGAATAAAAAGTACTATATAAAGTCTCAAATGGGATTGTTAAAGGATTCATGCTCTAGGAATATAGTCAATGATGTGGAATTCATCTGCTTTGCCTTCCAGTCGGAACATGGAGTTCTTACTGGCAATGTATTGGGTTAAAAAAAGATTTTAATATCTCTTAAGACTGAGAAAGAGACAAAATGTTCTTACAGAAAGAAACTTCAGGAGTAGCAAAGCTCAGAAAAAACAATAGGATGGGTGAGGTCTGTGTCTTTTTGAGTGAGGTCTATGTCTTTTTCACTTCCTATAAGGGAAGCACTTTGGATCCTGTATGTATATGTCTTATTAGAAGCATAGAAAAAATATTAGTGGGATGATGTATGCTTCTTTCCAGCAGTTTAACAAGTCTACTACAAATTAGACTCATCATAATTCTCAGTATAATAAATGTCAAGGGCATTTTGAATTTCACAAGAATATCAAGGATAACATTTGCCTCCTCTTGTTTTAAATGCAGAGACTTTAAGTATTTGGGCACACAATTTTCATGCAGTATATCCATAATAAAATATCTTTGAAGGTGAAACAGGCTTAAAAAATTATCCCTTCTATACACACAGGGTAATACCGTTGTTGTTTGCTGTCCCCTCTTAGTGGCAGTAAGCTCTCAGATTTTCACGACGCATAATTGGCTGCATTCTGGTCAATGGGTCTTCTCCTCCAGGACTCATTTTTTTGAACAGTGTTTCTTCGTTTTGGTAATCTGATTGATAAAAAGTGGGTGGGGCCCAAAGGAACTCTTGAGAATGAGAAACTTCTTAAGCATGCTTCATTGTTAAAAGACAGCATATTATCAACTACAGCCTCATTTTTGACAGTGGTGTTATCCATGGCTTCTCTTCTTTGCATTATCCAGTGGTGATCTTGCTTTTTCTGGACTATGACCCTATGCTGTATGAGAAAAGAATTCAGGACTTTATTAATATCTGGCCTCAGAGAGTAAAAGGAAATCATGTCCAAGTCCCAAACCTGTCTGTGGTCATAACATCAGGATCACTATATCCTGACTGTGAAGCCAGGCTATGGCATGTATTGCTGCAAAAGTTATGTTTGATTGCTGAACACAGGAAATGCACATATTTGGTGGGGAGGGGTCAGGGTGGAGCAAGAACGAAGAAAAAAACTTCTGACTGTAAACAAGCAAGTATAGTTTTAGAAAATTAGGTTATATCCATCACATCACAAGAAGGAAGAACTCCAGAAGATGATCTTTACATGAATCAAGGCTGATCAATGCTTCTGGTTACAAAGAGAAAATCAGGAACGTAATTAAACTGAAATGCTGCAGGAAAAGCAGTTTCTTCATTTTTTAAAACTATTCTCACATCACTTTTCAATCTCAGCTGACTTTCCAAAGTCACCTGAAAACTAAAAATGAAACACAGCTAGCAATTTCTGTAGTATTTTATTTTACATCATAGGAACATTGCTCTTGTTCTCTTGATCTGAAAGTAGGCTGTCTCACCAACAGAGATAAAGACATTATTTACTAAATTCAAGCATGTGGCAGGATAGACCCATCTTGATAAGACCTAAAATCCAATCAAGTTATCATGCAAGCCATCATGCAAGATCAACTGCTGGAGCCAGGGTGTTGTCTTGGTGTTAATTATACTAAAACCATCCTGGTTCACTGGACTTCAAATCAGATAAGCTGGTTGCTGGCCTGTGAATGTGTGACTAGCAGTCAATCACTTTATACAGTAAAAGTCCAATCCCCTCTCATGCAGTCAGGTTCTTCTGACATAACCCTTCTTGGGGTGTATGTACAGAGGTTCCTCCCTTGGCTGGGAATGCCCTCCAAGGATGCCTCTCGAGGCTGAGAGAAAGAGACCTCACCATGAGTGTTGGTGTGAATGAGTTACATCAGATCTCTACTTAATAGTTATTTATTTTTGCTAGCTTTAATATTGTTTCAATAATTGCTTTGTTACAGTGCACAACACTACTTTATGCGATATACTCTACTAGTAGATTTATAGTGTTTATGTTGTGTAGTAAATAATTCTGATTAAGATCTTTTGTCTAATCACCTGTTTGTTAATTTGTCATAATAGATAATTCATTTATATAAATATATCTGTTTTGCCATCATTAAAACCTTTGGGACAAAGTGGTTTAATCATACCTCTATAATTCCTTGAGTTTAAACCATTAACATAGTCCAAGGCTAAGATAGGATTCAGCATTCTCTGAGAAGGCGTTTAGAAATATTTTATATATCTCAAGACCTTCCAGCAAGGCTTTGCTTTGTAATAACTTTGTCTAAGCCTTCCACTCCCACACGTGACAAAAGGGTAACCAAAGTGTTTCATAGATAATGACCAAAGGGTTTCATTTCTGAATATAAACAGGTATGAAAAAAGTAGCATGGAGTTCATGTAAACAATTTTATTTTCTAATGTGAGAAACCTGCAATGATACATTTTCAAGATGTCAGGAGAGGCTTCTGTTTTCTTAGTCTGATTTAATCCTTCCTACTTCTCTGAAGCATAGGAATGCTGTAAGAATTAATTAGTTAGTGTTTGTTCCTTGCTTTTTTCCTAGGTCTTGTAATAATAGTTCCTTTATGTCCTGTAATACACAGCAGAAACATTTCAACTCAAGTGTCATTGTTTCAAGAGGCTGTAATTTACTGCACTAAAATGGTGCAGCTCTGCTGTTTTGACCAGGAGGTCAGTCTGTGTGTGGAGTAAACAGGATGAAATTGTACATATTTTTAAGGAGAGAGCTTTACTTTCTCATCAACAGTACTTGCATCAGAGAAAGAGGAAGCAGAGAGAGCAAGACAGTTTCAGAGAAATGAGAGGAGTAGCAGGGAAGGAACATGGCTGAGGTCCAGGTAAGATTGCTAGGAAGGAAGCAGGCCTTTGACAATGACATTTGACTACTACACTTCTTGACAAACATTAAAAAAAGAAAAATCTTTAGGGGAAAAATAATGTTACTAGAATCATCAGCCATATAATTCACTTACTGAATTGGCCAACTACATTTACAGAGCAAGACCGCTGCTTATTGACTGCATGACTTCTCACAGAATCATAGAATGACCTGGGTTGGAAGGAACCTTAAAGATCATCTAGTTCCAAACCTTCTACTGTGGGCAGGGACAACGCCCACTAGATTGGGTTCATCAGAGTTCCATCCAGCCTGGCCTAACGGCTGTTACATAAAGGAAATAAATTAGGACTATTTATAGTAATGGAAATGAAAAGTATTAAACTGCGTGTGCTAGTATTGCCAGGAACCAGCAATCATGCCCTGGATGTTTCCTGCCCACCTGCAACACCACCTCTCTCTCTCACCTGAAAAGGTCAGTCTCTGCTCACTGTAATGTCTACCTTAGGTCTAAACTGAATCTGTCCTTAAACAAATATTGTAGCTGTAAGCTGTAAATAGGGATTTCTACAAACCGTAAAAAACCCCCACCCAAACTCAAAAATCAACCAAAAATTTTAATGTTGCTCCTCGACAGAGTAGACTATCCCCACTTGCCAGAATGCTGAGTGTACTTTCCTTTTACGCACTATCATAACACAACCCTTACTGCTGTTTTGACCTCACCATTTTCCTGCCTTTTTCCTCTTGAAGAACAAATGGGAAAAAAAAAAAAAAAAAAAGAAGTGTGGAAACTTCATTTTGGACCAGGAACAGCAGCTGCAGAAATGCCAGTATGTGCAGATACCTGCCCCTTGGTTCTCGGCCAGCAGCTGACTGGGACATTAGAAGAGGAAAGTGTGGGAGTACGGAGGTCAGTTCTAGAGCATTCTTTCTCCCTGCCCAGGCTGTTTCTGTGGACTCAAGAGAAAATAGCAGCTTGCAGCTGCCCACATGTGAACAGAAAGTGAGACGCTTGTGGTGAGTGTATCCGTAGCTTAGGTAGAAAATTGTAGACCTAGGCACAGCTCAACACTAGGCTCTTCCTCTTGTAGTTTTTCTGGAGTGACAGCTCTCCTCAAAACAAATACAACCCTGGTGCTATGGTATGAACTGCTGCTCACAGAGTGGGCCTGAATGTTTTTATAATATCTGTGGAATTTCTGAGTGCTTGAGATATCTGTACTGTAGTCTTTTCTTGCCTGCAACAAGTTTGATATTCATTCTTCAGCTCAACAGTAGATGTGGAATTAACATCCCATTGGGCATGCATGGAACAGTTCTAATCTTTCACTGTGAATAAAGACTAGGAGTGGAGTAAAATGGGAAATTACCATGCTGGATTTTGCTTCTCTCTAGACAGAACTCTCTTGGGGCTTAGACTCTTTCTCAGCTTTCCCCAGTTTCACAAATTATCTCTTTTTTTCATGAACTGACACAGTGTGGTCAGTGTGGCTGGTGAAAGGCAGGAGCATTTGGGACAGTAAAGTGAATCAACTGTTCTGTGAGGTATAGACAAAAAGGGGTTGACAAAGCAATAGGAAGGCCTTTCTGCATCTTATTGGTGTCTTTGAAAGATTGCTTGTAAAAGGACACCTCACTCCATAGGGTTAACTCAGGACTTGCTTCATGGATGCAGAAAGCACATAATGATGTGGAGCCCCATGGCTGGGCTGGTCATCAAGAGCAAGTGTTGGCTAACATTCTAGGTCTTCCCAAGAAGCAGAGCATTGTAACCATTTTTGGCTTTATTTAGATGGTCTCTCTTCCTACAGAGATTGTTATGATATATGACTTTGCTGGGTATGTTACAGCTGTTATCCTGGAGATTTGCCAGTGACTGTTTTAATATTTTGACATACTGTTCCACTTCCAGTGAGGGTGGCAGACTGATATAGATATTGAAGTATTTCCTCTGTTTATTTTTCTGTATCTTTCTAACTTATTCAGGGTTACCAGACTTTTATTTAAGAAACATAGTAGGTGTTGGCACAATGGTCCTAATACAGTTCTGTAGCATGTATTGGGTATTTTAGCTTTTCTATATGTGAAATTATCAGCTCTTCTATATTTGTGTTTATTTTTTATTTGGTTTATTTATTTATTTTAATTTGTACTTATCTGACAGGTCAGGATAATTTGCAGGATCCAGATTATGAAGGTTCAGCAGAGTTCTAGGATCCAAATAGAATATTGGATGCCGTCTGCTGTTTTAAAGCATTTTTTTCTGTCAGTCTCTGCAGTTTCTCTGGCTTACTGGCTCCTGCAGAAACAAAGCCAACAAAGTACTACCATTAGCACTAGTTCATGAAAATATATTTTGATGATTTTAGCTTTACATTTTCTTTTCCAACATTAGAATGCTTTAGCTCATTTCATATTAAATCTGACCTCATGGGAAGCTGCTTCTAACAGTTCTTTAAAGAACTGAATTTGTAGCATCCACCTCTTTCCCAGGGTACCAACTTTTAAAAATGAATTATATGGTAGGATAAGACAAACTTCTACTTTGAATGAGCTAGAGTGTTGTTTGTGCTTTTCCTTGCTTCACATAGCAACTCACTCATGGAGTCTATAGACCTACGCACAGTTCTTCATCTTTGGTTTATTTGTATGCTCTCCAAGAATAGGGGATTTTATTCATCCCAGTCCAGTGATTGAGCCTGTATAGTTTGTAACTTAAATTTTTTTTCTAAAAGCCAAGGGCAAAGGAATAGGCCTGTTAAAAGAGTAAGTTTTTCTTCTGTGTATTACAGTCTTTCTGGATTTATTAAGTTGATGTCTAGAATATAGTGTAGGTCTCCAGGTGCTTTCGGATATTCAACCTTAGAAAGTTTTTAAGTGTGAAGATAATTTGCACTTGGGAAACTGTAAAAATGATACAATGACCTTCTTAGTTTCCCTGCCAGACTCTTTTATAGGCAGGCTTATATAGATCTCTTTAGGTATTAAGTTTTTGCCAAGTACTTATTTTCTTATGGTGCTAATACATATACTGCATGGAAGCATGCTGACAAACAATAAAACTCATAGGTAAAATTATCCATTTTGCATTTTTAGTAGATAGTCTGCAGTATTAGTCTGCAGGTGAGCTGATTACAGCAAAGATCCTGACTCTGCACTTTCTTGCAGTCTGCAGAAAGTATTTCTGCTGTATTCATAATGGAGAATACTGATGAAATTGGGACTAAAAATCCTGATTGTGTTCCCCCAAACAAGGTAAAAAACAGTACAGTTAAAAGTGAAAAAGCTACCCCCCCCCCCAAAGTGATAGGTGGGTTTACTTTAGGAAGGGCCAAAGAGCCGTGGTGTGTATCCTGCGTTAGCAAACTGTATCTTCTCGATCTGCTACTTTCCCCTTTCCTGACTTTAACAGAGGCTGTGCTAGCAGATCTCACTCACATCTCTGAGAACAGGGCAAAGTGCTGATGCACAGTGCTGAAGTGTCCTCCGTCTGGCCACTAAATCCTACTTGCAAACACACACGATAGAGCCAAGCAAACGAAATATGGTAAATTCTTAGTTGTTTGAATATCTTGCATTCATGTAGAAATAAATATTAAACAGGACAAAAGGAATTCATGCCTAAATATAGCTAAAGCAATTATGATTTTTTTAGCATCTTATTGTTAATAAAAATATTTGAAAAGTATACTGTCAAAACCAGTACATTTAAAAAGAAGGGCAGCAGCTTTGATATAGAAACAACTAGATGGTGCTCCTCTGCTTTGGAAATTGTCATGGCTGCAAGGCAAGTGAATTAGAGAAGCAAGATATGATCTCTAGGAAAAAATATGTAATCAGAATAATTCTGTTCCTGATGTTTGTTACAGATGCATAGAAAAGCTTGTTGAGTAACAGTTAAGGTTGTAATTTTGGAAAGATTGAACAATTGCTTTCTAAAACATGACAACTTTTTCTTATATTAAATCAAGTGCTTAGCAGGGTAATCATCCCCACATATGATTTGTTACATAAATATGATACATAGAATACATACAGTAGCATTCTTTTAAAAAATTTTAAAATGTTTAAAAATTATTTACTCTTAAGAGATGATATCAAATTAATTATGCTACATTTTAAAACCAATCCTTGTTTAATGACAGCCACAAAGAAGGGAAAAATCCTAGAACTGTGACAATAAGTGAATGAGGACCAAAAGCTAAACTATCTTTAAATGAAATGCCATATTCAAAAGGATACCATTAACTTGACAATCACAGCTGCAATTTAAAATTACGTAACTTCAAGCATCTCCTAAAGTGCTAGGACACTGTTAGAAGAGAAAACAGATTTTTTTCTAATAATTAATAATAATTTACTATGTACTTTTGATCACATGCTATATGTAGTCCATGTTATGACTTAGGTTATGCTTACTCTCTCAGATTTTGCTGAGTCTGGTATTTAGTGGCAAGATTAACAGCCAAGATAAAAACCTATGGGGCAGGATATGAAAACAGACTGATGGAAACCAACAGAAATGGTCAGAGGTCCATGTTCTTTCCTAATAATACATAAACCCCATTTTCTTTTACGTAGTAGAAAAATAGTGAAGTCTTTTGAAGAAAATCTTAAAGAGAAATTTGGAAGGCACTTCTCTCTTTTTTTTTTTTTTTTTTTTTTTTTTTTTTTTTTTTTTTTTTTTTTTTTTTTTTTTTTTTTTTTTTTTTTTTTTTTTTTTTTTTTTTTTTTTTTTTTCCAGAAAGAATAAATGTTTTGAACAAGTGAGTGGAAGTTAACATGTCAGTATAAATATCTTAGGGCATGTAGAAAATTATGGTAATGTGCTTTATTTATGAGGTATTGCCTCTTTCTCCTTTCACTCATATATATGAAAATAATGTACTTTGTATAAATTTTATATCACTGAAAATTGCCTTATCTTCATGTTTTACCACTTACTTATATACCAATAATAAAATTTGTAGTTCCTGAAAGTACTTTGAAATATCATACATTTTATCTATTTATATTCTTGTAATATGAACCAGCATTGCCACTTTTATGCTCTGGCATCATTTAATGCACACAGTTCTAGAGAACTTGTTATTTATCATGCTGAAAGATAAATACACTCTCAGTACAAAATTCAAAACAGACAAAATGGTACTGTATTGCTGCGTGTGCTTGAGAAGTGTGTTCTTTTCCAACGGAAAAGTGTAACTCCGTATAATTTTACTAAAAGCAGGAGATGGAGAATATTTTAAGCTGCTACTAAGGCTGTTTCCTGTTTTTACTGATGACCATGTCAAGTGATCATGTCCATAAATGGATCAAACTCAAATTAAAACCTTTCCCTTAGTGACCCCAGAGTAATGGCTTATAGTTATTTGTGATTAAGTAGTACATTAAGTTTCTCTAGCCATACTGGTCATTTGTCACTGCCAGATGTAGAGAATAAGGTGAACTTTAATTTTAGAGGCCACTATCTAGGTACTGTGGTCCAGCATTTTCTTAAAAATTGAGAATCTGATTATGCTTAGTGTTTTGCATGAAGTTGGATAAGGCACATTTTAGAAATATGCCTGTAGTCAAAGCCAGATCTTGAGTACCAAATCTTTACATGGCAAATAGCCCTCAAAATACTTTTTCTTTGAGTTTTACAATATAGATTACCCTATATTTACCCTTAGGAGGACCTGAATCAAGTTGAAAAAGACTTTCCCAAAGAGTTTGTTCTCTGAATTAAAAGCTTTCAGTTGAAACTGATAAGATTTTGCAAGATTATTTGCAGCAAAGTGAATGACAAGCAATCTGAAAAACAAACCCACCATTCTCATCTATAAAAATGCAAGAAATTGCCAAATGTAGATGAGTAATTTAGCATATACATTGTTACTTTAGTCTTCTATCCTGCATCCAAATGTTACCTGTCTTCCTTGTCTTGAGAAGATATTGAATACTGTTGAACAGTCTGACAGTGCCCTCAGGGTTCAGTGGTAATACTGATATTAGATAATAATGATAAATCTGTAAATCACTTGAGACATCCTAGAAAATGCATTCCCTAGTCCTTATTTTGAAATTCAAGACTAGAACATGTGAGTAACCATTTATTTTCCATTCTACTTTAATGCCTCTGGATACAAACTTACGGTTTTTTTCCCCTCTCTTTTTCAAACTTAATGATAATTATTTAAAGTTTTACACCATCAGGTGTAATAACAATTCAGCAGCTATAGTTCCAATTTTATACTGACAGAGGCGGATGTTCTTAGTGCTTATGTTTCCCAAGTTGCCCTAGGCTTTCATTACAGCTAATTGGAAAGCTCCTTTAATGGATGGTTCAGAGTTCAACCCTAATTAAACTGTTCAATTTTTTTCACTTGAGAACTTTATTTTCTCCTTCGATTTGAGACAGATCCATAAGGATTTTTCTCAAAACACTTTTAAATTCACTTCTTATGTGAGTAAGTCATCCTCTGTTTGATGTTGAGTGAATTCTGTGCTGTAATATGGTGATTTTCTAGGGCATACTAGAGATTATTTAAAATAGTAAGAAAATACTGGCCATTGAGTTTGTTATCTCATGGTGATTTACTTAGTTTTTAACTCTTCACAATGATAAATTCCTAAATATTTACAGCATAATAATTGCCTTACAACATTCAAAATAAGCAAAATAAACCTTTCTGTCCTGTAAATTTGATGTTGCGTACAATTACTCATTAAAGTATCCCTAAATCTTTAAAGGTTTGAAGTCTTCTGCATTGTCATAATTCCTAAAGACAAAGGAACAGCCTTTGAAATAGTATTCAATATTGACTCAATTGCTGAGCTTGAACACTTTGTAATATTTTAATATCAATATTTTTGTACAAAATGTTGCACTAAGGATACTGACATTTCAACATTTATGTTTTTGCCTTTATATTTTGAAGCCAAGGACATTTCTATCACATGGACACTGGTTATTTTGTTGGTTTTCCTTTCTAAAAATTGTTCCGCATACCAAGCTGTAATAGATATATATTTTGCAAGAGTCCATGCAAAATTGCAGAAACAAGATATCTTTACTAAATATCTTTTCAATTCTAAGCAGAAAAATTTAATTTACATTTAAAGAGTAAAGCCACTGTTTGCTACTGATTTTGTCTTTGTAGATTCTTTGTAGTGCATGAAAGGTCTTAGGCACAGTCATAAGTTAATTAAATACGTTGTTTTTATTTACCATCTGTCTATTCAGCCTTATCTGACTAGCATTTATTTATTTATTTATGCTCAAATGAAGTATTATGGGATTGTTTTTAAATTTCTTTTGATCATGCCTTATCCAGGTCTTTTTCTCTTTTGATCGTGGAGAAAAGTATAAAACAATCTATTTGTGAAATCCTTTCAAATAAAGATAAAACAGATACATATCCAAAATACCTTTCCCAATACGGAAAGCACAGAGGGAATGCATCACCTCTTTCAAAGTAAACCTTGTACATATTCAAGGCATGTAAATAGGAAAAAAGCCCCAACGGAGTAAGCAAAAAATTGTCTTCCAACTGTCATCTGTAGGGTGATATTAAGTGTTTTAGACTGGTAATGTGACGTGCTTTGGATGCATATACATATCTATATTTTTATAATAGTGCTGTGTAAACAACTTTCATTAAACATTTCTCTTACTTGTCTTACATCCAGCAGAATTTTTTTTTCTGCTTTAAATTCTGACTTATAAAGAATCTGATCCTACACTTTGTACCCAAGCAAATTTTAATTGTGTATTTCTTGCCTTCCCAAGTATCCTAGAACGAGTTCATCCTAGAATTTGTTCCTTGCACAAAAGAAATGATTAAATGGTAAAGAAAGGTAAGAAAAGAAGACTCTACTTTTTTTTAAGTAAACAAATTTAATATTTAAATATTAACATTAGTCTTTTTTCCTTTATTTATTAGTTCAGGATTCCAACTAATGGTCAGAGAGAAATGGAGGTAAGATAAATCCATATTCTGCTTTTAGTTTTCCAACCATAGGGATTCTTTCTGATTTAGTTTAATATCATCATGTATCTCTTGAAGTTCAAAATTCAGATTTATGTCAAAGAAACCTTTCTTATCGGCACAAGTACCTTTGCCCTATTTTTATGATAGTGCAATTATTTGATCTACTTTTCTATGAACACATAGTATCAAGCAGGACATTAGGGATATTTAAAATGACTACCTTCAGGCACAGGAGGTAATTTCGCTAGACTTCCTCAGTATTGGTAGAGATCCCTTTATGAAATACTTCAGAGTAGTAGCCTAGATTGGTTTGCTATGACATGCCTTGTTGAGAAAATGTTCTCCCTCTACTGTATACAACAAACCTAGAGACCTAACACTCCTTGCTTAGTCTTCTGGCTCCTGTATAGCCTGCCCTACCCACTGCCAGTACTTGTTAACTTGAGGTTATATTTTCAAATCTGTTACAAGGGGTGGATTGTCAAAAATTTTAAACCCCTCAGATTCACTTTCATGAACATTTACAAGTGTTATATCTTCCTAATAGATTTCCCACCTTGGTATACGTGGTTGTATGTGTAATTAAGGGCCCAGTGATAACACATATTTTTTTTTTTAAATTGTCATACGTATATTAGCTGTTCATTATAAAAAAAATCTATGCATTATATAATCCATATTGTCTGTATTGCCTATATCACATATCTTATGCAAATGTTAACCACCACTTAGTCTTCATATTTATACTCTAACATAGTCTTCTAGTTTCAGCTCACATTTTTGAAGAGCTAAGTATATGGTGATTAATGATTCTCTCTCTACTCTGTACTATTATCAGTGTGATGAAAGTATTGCATAGTGAAAGAATATTGCATAGCAGAAGTTGTATAAATGTATAAGCATTTTGAAAAGTAAGTAGCTGCCTCCCCAAGTTTCAGTTTTTGTTCCAAAATGTCTGTCATGTGATCCTGCCAAGCAGGTTACTGACAAGGTGGAATTTGTTTTCCTAGGGTTGTGATTCTTCTATTTGTTGTGCTCACTTTCCTCGGAATTTTGAACTCCACAGTCTTAAGGTTACTGCAGCCAATGCTGCCCTTGACCTTCACATCCTTGGCCACTTCTTAGCTATGTTAGAGTTATAGGTCAAGCAGAACATCTCTCTAGTCAGTTGATCCTTTCATTAGGAGGAACTCAACTTTTTGTCCACACCGCCCAAAAATCTCCCAGATCACTTGCACCCAAGCAAATATGTTCTCCCAGCAGATATCAGAGTGGCTGAAGTCCACAAGTGGACCCGGGCATGTGAAAGTCTTGTGTCTAAAGAAGCTTTCATCTTGATATTTCTGATCAGGTGAAATATAACAGCTACATACCGTGTCACCCATGTTGGTCTGTCCTCTGATGTAAAAAAACTTTGACAAAAAGCTGTGGTCTTTTCCACCACATTTCTCTATCCCAGTGAAATGACTTCTCTACAGTTATGCAAGAACTTTTAATTCCTCTTGAAGTTTCCCACACAGGACCTGTTGTGGCCCCCACTCATGCTACATTTGGCAGCAGAGTGCAGTTACCACATCCTTCATGTTTTCCCCTGGACACATCCTCATCTTCCCCTTGGCTTTCACTTCTCTTCAGATTATAATAAATTTACTCACATGTTTAGTCATGGACCAGAAGAGGAAAATGTTGTTCTGTAGATGAAAGCATTAAGAGAGAATTAAATAGCACATTTGTGCTCCTACGAAATGAGCAAGCACGTGGGCCCTGATGCAGCAAATTATGTGTTCCTGTAAAGAATATTTTATACACGTATTCCTCTAAAAGATATTTTGTACGCATATTCCTGTAAGGAGTTTGACAGTATGGTGCAGAATATCTAAAGATACTCAAAACTATGGATTGGAAAATCCATAGTAAAGAATAGAATCTCTGCTTTGGAGAGGGACTTGTAAACTGTGCTATCACCCTTTCTGTGATAAAGTGATAAAGCACATAAAATGGTGTATCTATCCTTGGAAAGTACAAGGTTTTGAGCAAGGCAATAGTTGATAGGGTTTTTTTCCACTACCAAATATTAAATTTTGAAAATATACACAGTTCAGGATTAAACTTTAAAATTGTGAAATGTACTTGCATCAATGCTTGATACACCATGATGCTACAAATGCTCTTTCAATTCAGTGTTTATTTGTGACATGTCTCCTGACATAATATTATTACCTGGCAGACTTTGAAAACTGTTATTGCACTTACATTCTGTGCAGAATTCAAGTAACTGCACTTTTAGAGTAGACCTCAGGAGAGGAAATGCACCAAATTTAAGTACCCACTCAAATCCCACCTCATCTATTGACACAGGCTCTAAAGGAGCATAAAGGTCAGACAGGAATTTTGGTTTTTTGCTCTGTGTCTGTGTGCAGTGTTTGCTTTCATTCTATGCAGGTTTATAGGTATATTGCTGAGTTGTCTGTGTATCTGGTGTGTTTCCACATAACCTTCTTTTTTAATTACTTCAACAGAAGAAAATGCTTCATTGTTTTACAGACCTTGGTTTAAAATGTTAGACCAGTTCTTTCTTACCTCACTCCTGTCCCGACCAGTGAGTCATACAAAGAACTCAGCCATCATAATTCTGAAGATTGATTCCTGTTTGGTATGTAACCATTAAACCAGCAGAAAAAAAAAGTGACCTAAGGACCTCAACCTTTCCTTCCAGAAAGTCAGAATATCCTTCTTCAAGCACCTGTCCCAGCTACTCTCACAGGAATAGCAGAGCATGGAAGATGTGAAGGTAGGCTATGACAGACCATTTGCTGCCATGACATTTGGCAGAAGCCAGAATGAATCTCCTGATCTCTGATCGGGAGAAATTAGGTTACCTTAGGAAAAGACCCAGCAGAAGACAGAAAGTCACTTTGATCTTCAGCTAAACAAAGTACAGTTTCAGAATGTTCTTCTTTTTCCCAGCATTACAAACAAAACTGGGAATAATTTTTTCAGTGTAGCATATTGGAAGGCATTGTCTTCACCAAGGTTACTGAACTTGGTTGTGAGTACCATGGGAGAAGAAGACTTGTGATCCTTGCTAAGTATTCAAATGAATCTCCAGTTTCAGTTTCCTCTCTTCAAGTCTATTTTCTTTCTTTTCTGTATTTTCCTGAGGCATGTCCTTTTTCTTTGTTTATGTACAATGACTTCTTCTGTCCTCTTCCCTACTCTGCCTACACAACAGCATTTTCTTTTTTATGTTCTGTGCTTTCACCTCTCAAGCCCCTCACCTCCTCCAAATGTTGTTTCTGCATTAAGACAGAGGAGCACAACCACATGGGAAAAAATAAAGCAGTTAGTTCTTCAAAGAACTAGACTGCAGCCTCACTCCCAAACCTGGGTACATATTTCTGGGTATGAAAGAAAAGCAGATGAAAGGCTGGTGAGATTTTTGGCACTGTTGTGTTGTTAAGGCAGAAAACTCATAGGAGAAAAGAGAGGAGCTACCAAGAAAGTACCAGGCATAGCCTGATCCACTCTTGGGAATGTGGTCCTTAGAAAAGAAGCTTTTGGGACTGAGAATTCCAGGGCAGAGCTGCAAACTAAGAGACTTATTTTTTTTCTCTGATCACAGAAAGAGGATTTTCTATTTTTAAAATATTGATTTGAATAAACAAGATTGCATTATCAGCATCTCCTTACACAAACAACCTGCAAGTCCCAAAATCTGACTTAGATCAAAAAAAGGGTAACTATATATTTATGTAGAGTGAATAATACATGAATCCCTTGCTCTCCTAGTGTGATATTGTGTTCTTTACAATGTCATTCATTAACCTGTATGGCACAAACAGTGAGAGCAGGTCAATATGTTATTCAATATGTTTGAGTAATTAGGAATTGATTAGCACACAAGAAACCAAATGAAAAGACACATTTTCCCCAATGACTGAAGTTGTTGAATTAATTGACAAAACGAAGAATCTTTATTTGAGTTCAAATTCTGTTACTCTTAACACTTACTCAGATTTTTTTCCTATAATTTAATGTTGGCATGTATCAGCGATGTTGCACAATGCCTTTGGACCCATAGCCTTTTCTAGTGCTAAGGACCTTCTCTTTCCATTTTGGTATTCTGTTTTTCATTTCCAGTTCTTTAAACTTTGAAGCAAATTACTGGGCACCTGCTGGGGGAGGACACTTGCCTGGAAACTCCCATCACTTCTCTTCTTAGTGGCCACTGTGGAGTCTTTTCTTCACTTTTCTTTTCTTTTCTTTGTCTCTTTCTCTCTTCCCCACCCCTTTTTTTTAAATTTTTCTCCAAAAGTAATTTTTGCTGTTAAATTTGCTATATGCCTTTGGTGCAGACCCTGCTGATCTTTGTGCATGTGAACCTGTCAGGGGAAAAAAAATTGACTTTAGAAAGAGAAAAGAAGTTAGTCTTTCATTTTCTTATTATAAAGTGTTTAATTGAAAGGCATTTTCATGAGAAACATAAAAGAACATCTATATGCTGTTAGAGCATTTTAATGTCTTTTAATCCAACCCAGTACAAGCCTGATGCACATATGCTTTTTTTGTGGAAGATTAATATTTAGTGTAAAATATTTCTTGAACATGAGTCCTGAAGACCTCTAACCAGTGGCAAGTGCTTCCTACTACTAGTCCATGCTTCCTAGAGTGACTTTGCAAAATCGTTGTTAATTTCATTAGCATCCAAACATTATGTACCCTTGTAAATACAGTGTTGAAAACTAACTTGAGGATTTTTAAGAGATCAGTATTGCAGTTTCTTGTATTGTTTTTCTGCCATCCCGCTCAGGAGAGAATCCCATCACAATCTGTTGTGTTTTTTTTTTGTGCGAATATCCATCCCACACTTAGAATAAATCGCACAATCTATGTATTCTTTCATAAAATCATCAATTGTTTAGGTTGGAAAACACTCTGAAGACCATGGAGTCCAACTGTTACCCTAGCACTGCCAAATCCACCACTGAGCCATGTCCCTATATGTCTACATGTGTCTACACATCTTCTAAATACCTTCAAGAGTGGTGACTCAACCACTTCCTTGGGCAACCTGGTCCAATGCTTGACAACACTTTCCGTGAAGAAAGGGAAATATTCTTAATATTCAGTCTAAACCTTCCCTAGTGCAGCTTGAGGCCATTTCTTCTTGTCTTATGGCTTGTTACCTTGGGAGAAGAGACTGACCCCTACCTGGCTACACCCTCTTTTCGGGTAGTTGTAGACAGTGATAAGGTTCCCCCTGAACCTTCTTTCTCCAGGCTCAACAACCACAGGTCCCTCAGCCACTCCTCATAGGACTTGTGCTCCAGACCCTCCACAAGCTCTGTTGCCCTTCATTGGAGATGCTCCAGCACCTTAATGTCCAGCAACAAAGCTGGTGAATGGGCTGGAAAGAATGTCCTATGAGGAGCAGCTGAGGACTTTTTGCTTGTCTTGTTTGGAGATGTGGAACGTAAGGGGTGATCTCATTGCTCTCTACAGCTCCCTGGGGGGCAGAACTGGAAAGGGAGGTGTTAGTCTCTTGCCCCTGGCACCCAGTGACAGAATGCATGGCTCAAAGCTGTGCCAGGGGAAGTTTAGACTGGATATCAGGAAACATTTCTTTACTGAGAAGGTAGTCAGACACTGGAACAGGCTTCCTAGAATGTTTGGTCAAAGCTCCGAGCCTGTCAGTGTTTAGGAGGTGTTTGGATGATGGTTTAACTTTTGGTCAGTCCTCATGTGGTCAGGCAGTTTGACATGGTGATTGTTGTAGGACCTTTCCAACTGCAAATATTTTGTTCCATTCCAGTCAGTCTAGTGTAGTCTAAACATTGCTTGCAACAGTAATTCTTTAGTTCATCTGCACTTCAGATGTTTCCACTGGCTTTCTTTTAAGGTTTAAACACTTTTTTTTTTTTTAATCTGTCATAGACCTCAAGTGATGACATGGTTGTAATATCCATCTGATACCTATTTCTTTTACTCTACTTTGCCCATAAAGTTCTGCAGTTTTTCTTTTAATATTCTAAGTTAGTTTGTGACTAGTTTCAAGATGCACTTTTTCTTTTGAAAACTAAGAGAAATAAATATCTTGCTAGAGAAATATTTCATTCTTTCTGCTTCCTCCACAAATGCTGAATTTCTTTCAATATGGCCTGAAGCCCAGGACAAACCATGTTCTGTACCAGTGACAGGATTAAAATCCAGGATTTTGTGATCCATCAGTGTTGAAATGGGAGCTGTATACCATTGGTAGGGCAGGTCATTGGAAAGGAAATGGAATGTGTGCAGTACTGTCTATTAGTCATGTCATTGCTGAAATATCAGACCTTGCACTTGTCATATTATGTGTGAAAATGCTATTTATATATAATTATTGCATTTCTAGAATGTGTTAGTGATCGTTTCACTCTTCTTTAGATGCCCATACAGTTATACTCCTGATATTAGAGGATTTATTCTAATGCTGATGCAAGTGTCACTAATAGTATTTCTTAAATACAAAAAAATATTTGCACAATCTTTCTTGGTAAAGTCCAAAAAATACAGAGCATGTCTGACAGATGATAGAGAGAATATGTTGTCATTTATTTGACATGCTTAAATTTAAGGCCATCTAGTTGCATATAACATTGCATTTCACATTGTTTTGCAAAGTTACGTCTTTTGAAAATGGATCAAATCTGTAATTGAAGCTTTTTGCCAGTAATGTAAAAATCAGAGATTACACGTTCTCATCACTGAAATCTTGCACCTTAGCTTTTACACAAGTTTCTGTGGATTCAGCTTCAAGCCACTGCTTTCTGCTTTGCTCTCTCCTGATAAGATTAAATAGCCTTAGCACCTGGTGTTTCCTCTCTGCAAATGCACTTTTATTCTGTAATCATCTCATAGCTTCATGTTTTTGGTAAAATTGGAGGCATCTATTTTTTCTCTCACTGAAAGGCATTTTCTACAACCCTCGAGGTATTCTGTATATTTTCTGTACTGCAGAATTTTCAGCAACTTTTTCTAGATATAACTACTAGACCTAAATTCAATCTCCTTGGATTACTCTCACCAGTACTGTATATAGCACAGTGATAGCAATGCACCTGGTGTTTATGTTTAGTTGGTAGTCTACTATAATTCTTACATTCTTTTTAGTCACTGCTTTTCAGGATACAATCTATCATACTTGTGGATTTTACCTCTAGTTTTGCTTTCTACAAATAGAACTTTGCATTTTACATTAGTAAATTAAATGCTGTTTAAATAGAGGCCAGACTTAGCAAGTGAGAGAGACTGTTCTGCATGATTTCTTTTCCTTATCATTATTTATCATTTTGCTAGCTGTATGGTCATGTGTAATAATTTTTCACAAGCTCACTAATAAAAATGTTGAATAGAATCAAGCCTTGAACCTGTGCCTTCGGGTCTGCATGAAAAACACTCACAGTAAATGGAAAACTTTTCAGTGAGAAGAGTGTCCTTCTGGACAAAATGTACAGCACACAGCTGGATAAACACATTCTGTTGTGAGTCATGGGTCGAGCACAGAGGGTAATAGTCTGTGCTCTGTCACTAGTGGGGTTCCACAAGGTTTCATCTTGGGCCCTGTGCTCTTCAACATCTTCATAAATTACTTGGACACAGGACTGGAAGGGATACTAAGCAAGTTTGCAGGTGACACCAAACTGGGAGGAGCTGTTGACTTCCTCAAAGGCAGAGGCCCTGCAGAGAGACCACGATAGAGAACTGGGCAATCACCAACCATATGAAGTTCAATAAGGAGAAGTGCTGGATTCAGCCCCTGGGATGGAGCAACTCCCGAATGTTCAGAAAGACTGGAGAATGAGATGCTGGAAAGCAGTTACATGGAAAGGGACCTGGGCATCCTGGTTGATGGCAAGTTTGAATATGGGTCAGCAGTGCCCTGGCAGCCAGAAGGGCCAACTGTGTACTGGAATCAGCCAAATCATTGCCAACCAGTCGAGGTAGATGCTGTCCTGCTGTGCTCTGCACTGGGGTGGCCCCACCCTGAGTAATGTAGCAGTTTTGGGCACTGCAATATCAGAAGATATTAAGCTACTAGAGAGTGTCCAAAGGAGGGCAAAGAAAATGGTGAAGGGCCTTGAGGGGAAGCTGTATGAGGAGCAGCTGAGGGCACTTGGTCTGTTCAGCCTGGAGAAGAAGAGACTGAGGGGAAAGGTCATTGCAGTCTACAAGTTCTTCATGAGGGGAAGAAGAGAGGCAGGCACTCTGGTGACCAGTGACAGAATCCAAGGGAATATCCTGAAGTTGTGTCAGGGGAGGTTTAGGTTGGATATTAGAAAAAGGTTCTTACCCCAGAGGGTGGTTGGGCACTGGAACAGGCTCCCCAGGGAAGTGGTCACAGCACTGAGCCTGACAGAGTTCAAGAAGTGTTTGGACGATACTCTTGGGCACCTGGTGGGACTCTTGGAGATAATCCTATGCAGGGCCAGCAGTTGGACTCGATGGTCCCTTCCAACTCAGCATATTCTGTGATTCTGTGAGTTCTTGAAGGTATTTCAGTAAGGTAGCATCTTATACTGGATCTTAACTACATTGCCATTGTGTCCATGTTCTTGGCATCCTTGTCTGTCAGTCTTTTAGCTTGATCACAGAGATGGTATAGCACCATTTCAGGGACTCTGTTGAATTTCCAGCATGAATCTGACTTTGCTTGCTTAGTAAGTTCATGCATTTTCAAAAGCTCTCTTGCATATGCAAGCTTTGTGTGCTAAAAAAAATTCCAAATAAGAATAATTTCTGGCATTTTTGCACCCAACTTCATCTCTCTTCATGTCTCTGATTCCACTCATGAAATATAAAAACAACAGAAAAAGAAAGGCCACCCCTGGGTGGCTTTCGTGGGTGGTTCAGAATATAATACACACCAAAGAGGACAGTGATCACCTTTTTGGGTGACTCCAGGGTCAGTCTAGGATTCAAGGTATTTACTGTCGGTGTTAACTTTTTGCCTATTTGCCATGTGTTTCATCGTTATCATATGATGCTTCTTTATACAGTGTAATGTGCGTGTAAAATCCCTTTCAAGTTTATGTATTGTGTGTATAATTCCATCCATCAGTCTTATGAAAAAATGAAATCACTTTTGTTTGATGAGGCCTGTTTTCCATAAAATCAGAATTCTTGACATTAATTGTATTCCTATCTTAAGTGTTTGGGTTTCTCTATAGTTTTGCTTTGTTATGATGACAGCCTAGTCATTTATGTGTTGAAAACATTTGTTGCTTTAAAGATGTTTTCTGAGATGATCACATATCTATTCTTCTGAAATAGTGTTTGTAATATGAACATGAATCATATTAGCTTTGCCAACTAACCATTTTAAGACTCCTAACTATGAGACATACCAATGTTAACCTCTTTATCAGCCTTAGATGATTTGAAAATCTGGTCTATCTGATCTTCATTTGAGCGTTCAGTACATTACAATTTGGGAAGACACTAGTTAAAATGAAGAATAGCAGAAAAATGGTTAGAAATACAGAAGAACTGACTAAAAACATATGACAATGTCTTGGTTGAAAGAAGAATTGTAATGAAAAAAGATTGTCTGTAGATTTCCTCAAGGATTCTTTTCGGAGGTTGATCTCATTTAATAGTTTAATTAATGATCTTGGCAGAAATGGTGGAAATGTGGTAATGAAATTTGCTGATGACAAAATTTGGGAGGTATTATCCATACAAAGAAGAAAATGGATGACCTAAAGGACTGCAGTAATAGAGTAGGATTGCATTTAATAATGAAAATGTCAGGTCATGCATTTAGGGACTAATAACAAGAATTTCTTCCAGCAGCTGGGGACTTATCATTTGGAAATGACAGCAAAGGATAATGACCTGGGTCAGCCAAGGTGTGACAATAGGGCACGTCTGTGAAAAGGGAACTGAACACAAGGATGTGTATTTCGAGTAGCAAAAGGAGAGTATTAGTGCCATTGGACACTACACTGGAAAGACCTTCCTTCGGAATCCTCTTAAACTGCTCTATGTTCAGATCTTCCTGAGCTTTGTAAAGTTAGCCTTTTTGAAGGACTGGATGTAATACCCCAGTTTTTCTACCTTGTGTTTGCCTGTTGCTAGACAACCTGTGTAAGAATTGTTTATCTGTATCCATCATAAGTTGGTACCTTGTTGAATGATGGGTTTTACTCTCTTTAGGGCCTATGTGCACTTTTATATGTAATTTTGCCGCATGGAATTCAGTATATTATTTATATTTATATAGGTTCCAACCTGTAAAGTCTCCGTCCTTGCACAATCATGACTGATAACTGTATCCCTGGAAGAGTATAGAGGTCTATAGAGGGCAACAAAAGGGGGTTAAGGAGAATCTCTATCCCTTACTGAATGCGAGGTGAAACACAGTGACATAGTATGAGGAAAAGGATGAGGTACTTCATTTCTTCTTTGCCTCAGTCTTCAATAGTAAAGACAGTTGCTCTCAGGGTACCAGCCCCCTGAGCTGAAAGACAGGGATGGGGAGCAGAATGAAGCCCCCAAGTTCCAAGGGAAAATGGTCAGATACCTGCTACATCACTTAGAAACACACAGGTCACAGAATCCCAGAATCAACTAGGTTGGAAAAGACCTCTGAGATCACTGAGTCCAACCTATGACCATGGTCAACTAGACTATGGCAGTAAGTGCCACACCCAGTCTTTTCTTAAACACCTCCAGTGGTGGTAACTCCACCACCTCCACTTCCACCACCTCAACTTCTTCCTAATGTCCAACCTAAAACCTTCCCTGACACAGCTTAAGACTGTGCCCTCTTACCCTATCGCTGACTGCCTGGGAGAAGAGACTGACTCCCATCTGGCTACAACACCCTTTCAGATAGTTTTAGAGAGTGATAAGGTCTCCCCTGAACCTCCTTTCCTCCAGGCTAAACAACCCCAGCTCCTTCAGCCTCTCCTCGTAGGACTTGTGCTGCAGACACTTCGCCATCCTCACTGCCCTTCTTTGGGCACCTTCTAGCACCTCAACATCCTTCTTAAACTGAGAGACCCAAAACTGGACACAGTACCCGAGCCTGAATACACAATGAGGTCTTCTGCAGTTCCAGGATTGGAAACAGTCGAATTTCCAGTTTTCATAAACATATTGCTGACCTTTTAAAATCATTAAACTTGTGACTCAGGGTCCAAGATACTGCCTTTCAAGTCAGCTAGGAAGAGAACAGATATCAGAGACAGGTATTTTTTTTTCTCAAATGCCTGCCTATGGTTTCTCTGCTCATTTCTGAAACCAAAATGCTAATAAAAATATTTTTATTTCATTGAATCAGCATTTTTCCACAAAATCCTTGCATTTGCATTTGAAATTTTTCCATATGAAACTTCTGATGAAACTTCTGCAGAACTGGGCTTTAGGTTTGTAAGGATGGAGGAAACTAACATGGTGTCAGGCTTTCTGACATCATCGTATTTCAAAGGAAAGTTGCCATGCAGTTTTGAACTGCCCATTACATATCCAATAAAGAGTGATAAGAACACTGATGAAATGTTGCAACACAACATGGACATTTTGCTTTATGTGATAGAACACCACAGGTAGCAATCACAACCCTATTCACATTGTTTCTAAGGGAGAAAAAAAATGCCTCCTACAGGCCTTTACAACTGAGCTGGCAGGTAGCTTTATCACTTGCTCATAGCTGTATATTGGTTTTTTTAGCCATAGGATTTACTCCATCACTGGACGAGAATACAGGGGTTTTTTTGTGTGTGTGATTGTGCATGAAAGGATTGATTGAGTAGCATATCTTTAAAAGAACAAAATAAAATAAGGTACTAGTGAGGGCTGCATGATCTAATTTCTGACACCCTTTCAAAGGCTTCACAACTCCAGCTGAAGTTTTTAATTTTCTGCTTTCAAAAACAATATTTCATATGCAGTATGTCTAATGCTTATCACTGAGTTTCTGGCTCTCGACTCCTAACAGGAGCCAAAGAGAAATAGATATGCCAGATGTATGCCTTTGTCTACTCCCTAACACATCTTTCCTTGTAAATTCATGTAGTGCAGGGAAACGAAGGGCAAATGAAAGTAATAGCTAATGCAGTTTTTGTGTAAATGGTCACAACAGATATTTGATACATCATAATGAAAGGGTTTTACAGGAAAAAGGGCAAGGAAAGAGAGACTGAATTAAAAATATCTTTGCAATATTTAAAACTGCACAGAGTTTTTTTTGGAAGCAGCTACAAAAGATGTAAATCAGTGATGAGAAGTAATTCAAAAGAGGATGAAATACTTCCACAGATATTTTAAGAAACTCTTCACAAAATTATTTTATATAGAAAGATCAGTTGAGGAATATATTTGAAGTGAAACATCAATTAACTAACCCATGTATTCATGGAGTGTTCAGGTTGTATTCAGCTTGCATTCACTGAGCAGTATATGGAGAAAACAGAGCATTGATTCATCCGAAAGGTTAACTTATCCACTGTTGTCTACACTGTTCTTAAAGGCTTTCTTTCAACTTCATTGCCTGGATAATTTTGTCTAAAGTATGGAACTATAAGTGATCCAGCCATTTATCCTCTCCCCATCCATGTGCAAAGGGGGAGCCAATGGAGATGTTTTTCTGGGTGAGAAGAGGCTTCTGTTGTATCTGCCTTCTCTCCCTGCCAGGGCACCTAAGAGAGCACAGTGGATAGACAGTGGAAACATTCTTAATGTTTCCTGAAGAATTCAGCATGAAACTCAGAATGCGCCATAGCATGTTTGTAAGGCAAAAATGACCTTTCCTGGTAACCCAGAGAATTACCCTGCTAAGAAGCACTGCTACCCCGGCTTCACTTGGGTTTCATGCTAGGCTGAAAGGTGTGTGACAGAAACTCCTATTCTTTAGTGGAATGAAGTGGTAGAGAGTGTGTTGCAACTTGTTTTCTGATTCCTTTGGAGCCATCCCAGCTGTTATCGGGAAGGTATCATGGAGTGCCATTACCATCTTCAAAGGAAAAGTCGTGATCAGAGCAACTGTATTGGTATTTTAATCTACTTTCTGTATGTACAATCAGTCTCACAGAGTAGGAGGAAAGAAATTGGCTTGTCTTAAATAATGAATATCAGAGCTAATCACACTATTAGCACTGGATGTTTTTTTCAGCTATTTTCTCATCTTGCTTAAATTGCAAATTAATTTTTCTGACAAGAAAAATGAGAAATACCTTTGGAAAAGTTTAAAACAACCATTATTGTCATTTGCAATAGAATGTTATGCAAATAGTTGCTGGCTAGAAAGGGAAAGGGAAATGTGCCAAGGTAAAGTGACAAGGGAGACAAGCAGAAAGAAAGAAATATTTGCTTTCTGCAGACCTGACTGACTGTCTGGTTGATTTGACCAGAAAAATAGTTACCAGTCTCCTAACTCTTAAGAAGGCAGTACTGCAACATCTTGCATTGCAAATCCTGCTTTTGGAGAACAGTATCTCAGAAGCAATGACATTTGACTATTGCAAAGTTCTAAGATTTTGAAGTAGCCTTGCATTCTCTTTTTATTGTCGATACTCTTCACCACAATTACTTCTGTCTCTTCCCATAATTACTGAGTAGGCAAGTGGGCAGAGTGTGTTGAGTTAAACAGTATCCCGCTCATAACTCTGTTAACATCGTCATTAAAATAATGTATAACATCACAAGTACAGGTTTATAGTTTTGCCCGATCATCTACAAGAGAGAAACTTAAAACTGTGAGTAGTTTAGTATCCTGAGTGTGGAAATAAAATGATAAACATGCCATAAATTTATGGTAGATGTTTATATCTGCATCTTGATTTTCTGATTCAGGTTACAACCACTGCAGAGGATTACGTTTTCAATGTTTTTCTCTGCCAAATTTCAGAAGGCAACTATTTTATTGATGGTAAGTTATTTAGTGAAGTTAATGTCAGTTCCTTGTTGTGGCCAGACTGAAAATAATATTTAAATAGACAAGAAAAAGAAGACATTTGTAACTTAAGAAAGAGCAGTATTTGCGAGCATGAGGACAACCTCAAAAAATTGAATATTAATCTCTATTGAACAGTAATTAAAATAACTTTTTTGCATGCTTTGCATGCTTTCTGAGATAGTTAAACAGAGAATTTTGTTTTCCTGGAATCGTTCAGGCATACAGTGGGCAAAGCTCCAAGGAGATGAAAACTCTCATTTTAGCAGATGTTTTAGCAAACAGCATTCCTGGTGAAAGTTCTGCAGGACTTTTTTAGTAAAACAAAATGACTGCCTTACTTCATATGTTTACATTCTTCTTTTCTTGAATTTTCTGCCCTCATGCACAACCCAGATTTAGTTGTATTTAACAAGTTTGATGTCTATAGACAATAATACAATGCAGTTGGTGCCACACCATCATTTTTTCAATATTTTTGCTATATCATCCCAATTTAAAGGTCTGGAATTTCTTATAATATCATGTTCCAAAATAAGTATTGATGTACCCTGATGTTTTAGACATACCAGAGATTTTCAAGATTATCGTGACTTTTAATGATGAAAAATTTTTCAGATTGCATATAGAACCAGATCTACATGCTTTCTTGATGTTCTGTACCGATTTGAGGAAGCAAACTTCTTTCATCTTTATCTTGCTGGATAAAAAATATTATGAATTACCTAAGAGACATGCTTTTATCTAAACCTTTTGTAAGTGCTTGTACACATAAGCAGGCCTTTCCTATTAGAACTTGAATAAAGCAAAAAAATTGCACTTGACTACAAAGTGCATGTGTACTTTGCATTCTGAGTGGAGTACAAAGCTCAGTGTACTTATGTGTTATAAAATCAAAACCAACTCATGATTAAGTTTGGGTTATAGGATCACCAATGGTTTCTTCTCTTTTTTTTTTTTTTTTCTTTTTATATTCCTGTGCTGTTCCAGACACAGTGATTTTCTGGTCCAAGTGAGAGGTTCCCAAATGCTACCATAATAAACAAAAGAAAAAAAAACACCCTATTTTTTTTCTTATTCATCATTCTCCCCAGCACTGCCCTCAAATATTATTTTCTTTTCTCTTTCTGTAAAGAATGCTTGATTTTTAGAGTGTTTAATTTAGAAAAAAGACGCAACCAAACAAGGAATCAATTCTATTATTTCTGTAAAACAATCTGTATAACATACATGCAAACTAGGTCTCATGGGAAATAAACATTGTAGCACATCCATCTTCTTATTATGGACCACCATATGTCTGATGTACATTAATGTTATAAAATATATTGTTCTGATGAGTTCTGTAATTATTTAATTATAGTATTTTCTTCAGTGCAGTCAAAACCAATTAAATATTGTACAGAAGTAGTTCTGCACATAATTTTTGTACTTTTTTTTCTGATATTTTGTACCCAATTTTGTTTTATGCTGGTGTGGCACTGTTTTTAAAGAAGAATATTTAGCACTAATAGCAGCAAGTGGGCTTATAAAATGACTTTTTGAATTTTTAAACACTGTAAGCAACAATGGCTGTATTAAATGGGCTCTTTATGCTCTAAGTTGTTTGGTAAAAATGTGTAATAACCATTGTGGAAAATCTGAGATTCTTATGGTGAAGATGTATGTTAGATAAACAAAAGAATTATTTTTTAAAAATAAACTCCACCTCTTTGTTTCTTCTGCCTTGCTTTCTTGACCTTTTCCCCTCCTTGTATTTTGTAGGTTTACCTGACTTAAGCTGAATGATTACTGAAAAAAGACTCCTGGTGCTTTTAATAACTCATCTGTGTTACCAGCTTAGTAGATGTCATTTTTCGTTTTGGGTAGATACTGGTCAAAAGCCTCAGTAGTATGTTGTGAAGTACTGCTCTTCTTTTACAAAAGTTTCTCATCTTGATGTTCCCCACAAAAATTACTATTTATTATCCTATATTATCTTTCTATCCGCACATAGGAAGGCTAGTCATAGTCTCTTTCTCAGGTAGTATACATTTACAGTTTACAATCTATGCACAGGACAGGTTAACAGTTGCTTAAAATGTGTGAGCATGAAGACACAGTGGCATATTGGTTAGCATTGCTGACAGTGATCTTAGCTGTAAATCATAGTTTCAACAAGTGATTTGAAGGCAGAGAGATAAAATCTGCAGTGCTTAGTAAAAAATCTAAGAGTTTGCGTGGGACAAGGTGAAGATGTTAGAAAATCCAGTAAGTAGACAGTGGAGCCTGACCTCACAGAACAAACAGAGGTGAAAGTTAACCACAACTGAATGAGAGCTGTTAGGTCACGAGTGGGCTGGAGCTTGAAAGGGAAGCATATCCTTTGCTTGAGGTGTTACAAAAATACAAGAATAAAGAAGGGTAGCCAGTTATCAGTGTGATACAGGTTGTGTTCGAGCCATAATTGGCCTTTTACTTTTGTTAGCAGGCAACACGACAAACTGCTGTAGAGAGAGACAACATGCAGTTTCAGTTGTATTCTTAATGGCTTTTTATGTCTGAAGACTTTGCAAACACTACAGAAACCACTTAAAGCAAAGTGTGACTTTCAGAAAAAAACTGCAGGTAACATTTCTGGGAAAAAGTACCTGTTCTGTGAGTAAATACTTTAAATAAATGTTTATGTTTATTGGAAAACATTTCTATGGGACTTATTCTGTCATCTGCAGAGGAATATATGAAAGCTTGGACCAGATCTATACTAACTTTTTGATGTAGCTGCTCTTATGTTCAGCATAAAAGTGGATATCTACCACATATTTAATTTTCTGCAAGTGGATCTACAAAAAATCAAATCCCTCTGCCAGGTAGTGTTGCAGATCTGTGGCTTGCTGCTGGAAAAATATTTTAATCAGAAAAATGTCATTTTAATTTGTTATGTGACTGTGACATTATGAATGGAAAAAAACATGTAACACATTCTGACTTTAGTATTATGAGACATTTAACCATGAAAATTTGAGAACACCATATTAAGAGATATACCCCTGAACAAGTTCAAGAAAAAGTCAGCAGTATTTTTATTGACACAATACAGGGGCCATGGATGGTTCCAAGTCTAGGCTTGAGGTGTACTGGCAAGGTCATTAGCTGTCTTTCTCAGTGCTCAGGAGAATACTAAAGCAGTGGTCTGCCTCTTCTGCCTGCTCTCTTTATTTTTCCCTGGTCCCTCCATGTTCATTTTTTGACAAACCAGGCTTTTGTGTTACATTTAGAATTCTTAACAGTTCTTCAATAAATGCTGCTACTGCAGTCAGTGAGACCAAGCATCATCATAATTCTGAGAGATCAACTAGACACTATTGTGTCAATAAGTACTTTGTTTTCTCAACACTGAGGATTTCTTTGAGCTTCAGACTGTGAAGCAAATGTGCTTCCTGCCCTGAAGAAAGAAATGTATATGTATATGTATTTTGAACAAGGGGTTTTATGCATGATAGTATTTTAGACAAGATTCTCTGTCAGAGAATGAATTCTGGATTATTTGTTATTGGGAGGGCACAGTTTGCCTCATCATGGCTTATTCATTGTACATACCAATGATTTCAAACATAATTTTTAATGCATCAGAATGGTCAAAGAGCATCAGTATCAGTTTGTGTAGGCCTAGAATAGTGTTTTCTTCCTTTGGCAATTCATAAACATAGTCTGGTATGCAGGCCGTGACTGTTCACTTTGAAGCATATGAGTCTCCCCTTCTACCTCCACTTAAGACAATTATTGTTTTGGAACCAAACTAAACCACCTGAATTTTATGGAGTCAGGAATGGCTTTCTCTGGGCATTTAAAGAGATGAAGCTTTGCTTACACAAATGTTCAGAAAAGGCAGTTGTACATGCAATGTGAAGCTGTGTGAAGCAGAATTTAATTTCTAAATAGCGCCTTTTTTTTTTTTTTTTCATTTTGAGTTAAAACTCTAGAAGTTTGCATATCTAATCAGGAGTCAGTGTACCCAGGATCTGTCTGGAACCTGTCTCTCTATGAGGAGAAAGAACCCCATATGAACAATACAGCCCTGGAATGAGCTTTCTTTTAACTGGTATAGTAAGATGACTCTGACACAAAATGAAGTACTTGCTGATGAACTGGAATTTTAAGACCTATTATTGATTTATATTAGCAATGTAAAATTCACAGTGTTAATTGATTACCAAAGATAATGATAATGTTCATTGATTACCAAAGGTATCAAAGTTATTATTGCCATGATTAAATTATGACTGTACATCATATCTAGGATTTCACAACAATGTATTAAAAAGGTAGCTGTAGTTCTGGTCTTATCAGTAGGTTTTCATATTCAGTTATTAGGTGACTTTAAATATACTGACTGACTGAAAATAGTAGTATTTTCTTTTGCCATATGAATAAATGAATTTTTCATTCCTTCTTTTGCATCTTGAACTCTTACATAATGAAAAGTATCACAAGACCAGATGAAGACACAGGAGGGATAAGTCTGGTTATAGCAGTGAGAACACTTTTTATTGAAAAAGAAAGTTTTGAGTCATGGCTCCAGACCAGAAGCAGAGCTTTAAATGTCTCTGTTCCCTGACTTGTCTAGTCATTAGGGTTCCAGGCCTAGCCTGGCCCACCTGACTATTTTCTAGTTTGGGCAGATCAGTTTTGAAGGCAGGTTGCATATCTTGCCCCTCACAGTAATTGAAAGCCATATGGTTAATTCCACATCTCCTGGGATGAGCTCAGGCTGCTCTATTTTCTAACCATTATGGGAGTTCTCTAAGAGCTAGCCATTATACAAACATTGTACAACCTGCCATCACAGCAGACTAAATTATTTGTGTTGTTGACTGCAACTGATTTTTCAGGCTTCCCACAGCATGGACAGAGTTTGGGTTCCCTTGTGCTAAACCTGGTTAGCAATGGCTCATTACAGAAAAGAGAGGTGCTTATATTTCTGAAAAAGGCATTCTGCACATGCATCCATGACTTGAATGGAGCATCTGGAAAATCAGGCAAGCAGAGACAGATATTCAGTAAAGACAAACTAGAATGCTTTTGAGGACTTTCTATTTGGGACTTAGAAATTAAGGAATTATGTTGGAGCATAAACAAGACTGAATAAGCATTCTTGTAGGCAACTGTTTATCTCTGTATGATAGGTTTTTGAGTATGTATAAAAGGTGACTGAGTAATGAGATTAATTTCAGAGTAACTTAGGTGCTCTTACAGAAATATTAAAAGACAACTTTTTGAGCATTCTGCTGGACAATAGCAGTTTTGCTGAATATATGTCATTAATATATACTAAATTCTTGTGAGTTGTCTTGCAATTGATGAAGGCTCACGATAGCAGAAATGACAATGCATGTTCCTGCTAGTGGTGAACTAGAAGAATTCAAACAAAAGGAGTATAGCACTACCATCTTAACTGTCATAGCAAAGTCAAGATTACTTGGAAGATGTTTTTGTGAGAAATCAAGTCCTGGCTCTTTTAAATTCAGATGAGAGAGTAGGACTCATGTCTTTGAGGTGGGCACTGTAGTTCACTGGTCTCCAAAGTAGGGTGTGCACACACCTCAGGATGCTCAGAGCAATCACTTGGGGAGCAGGAAGAAAACAAAAACTAGAGAAGTGGGTCCATGACAGCCTTGTGAAGTTCAACAAGTATGAGTGCAAGCTGCTGCTGCACATGGGTTGGAGCAGTCCCAGACATGAATACAGGCTGGGAGAAGGATTCATTGAGAGCAGCCCTGCTGAGAAGGACTTCAGGTTCTTGTGGATGAAAAGCTGGACATGAGAGAACACTGTGCGCTCACAGCCCAGAAAGCCACCTTGGGCTGCATCAAAAGAGGAGTGGCCATCAGGTCAAGGGAAGTGATTCTGCCCCTCTAGTCTGCCCTTGTGAGACCCCACTTGGAGTCCTGCATGGCAGGGGAGTTGGAGCTAGATGATCTTTAAGGTCCCTTCCAACCCAAACCATTGTATGATTCTATGATTTTTGTAACATTAATAAATAAAATAAACTCTAAAATAGTGTTTATCTTATACTTCTTTATTTCTACTTTTGTATATGTTTTGTAATATTTTAATATATTACTACAGAAGTAAAAATATATGTTTTATAAATAAATAAGCATATATCTTGGGTATGTGTTCAGAAATCTTTAACAGATGGGACAAGACCGTCTCTCTAGTATAGGTCTGATAGCTTTTCTTTCTCTTTGGCTAAGTTAATTGCAGAAATAAGAAAAGTACCACCTATAGAAAAAAAAAGTATCATGTGAAAGAAGGATGCCTAAGAGTTTGGTACATCAAAAGATCTCCTGCAATTATGAGTTCTTCTGTTGCCTGCATTGCTTTTTGTATTTATAGCATGCCCATATTAGAGATTGGAAACCTTTCCCAGTAAGTGTCACTCGTACTAATCCCACAAAACCCTTTGATAAATTGTCTCTCCCAAATAATAAAAGTTTCAATGAAAAATTCGAACAAGCTCTTGCCTGAAGTTCCCTGATTTATTTCATTTTAAAGTATTTATTTACTTAGAAGTCATTACAATGTATTGCATTACATAAAAATGATGGGCACTGCAGTGGTGAATATAAATTGTATCTGTGAGGCAAAGGAATACATTTATCATTCTTGTGCACATGTGAGTTTACTCTTACACTCTCAAAGCTTTGTGCAGGAATATGACTGGATGACTTTTAAAATTAATGATGGTTACCGTGCAAACCATAGTTTAAAGGATCATGTACATATACAGACTGATAGAGGCTTTGTGTTCTCCATTAATAATGTCCAACAAATACAAATTTTATGCATAGAGTGGTTGATGCTGCATTTTATATAATCTTAATAAATTCAGAACATAGAGAAATAGCATAAAATGTCAGCAGCTCATCTTGTCTATGGCATGATGAATATATCTATCATTTTTACAAGGGTGATGCGTGTGCAGGAATCTTGTTTGAGATATGCAGTCTCATGTTTAGAAGAAATACTTTGTGCTGATTTGCCTTTTATGTTACTTGTATCCAGGTTTACAAAATATACATTGGCAGTACAAGCAAGTTGTCTTTGAATATGGGCATGTAAAATGTCAGCTCTTGTATGAGCAAAAACCAATGCAATGGACTTTATATCATTTAAAGAGAAAGTAAACTTACACCAGCAGGAAGAATCCCTCTGTATTTATGGACAATATGGACACAGTGTTTTAGTCCAGGAGTGAACTTTTGAAGTGAATCTCCTGACATTCCCCACTTGCTTCCTTCCATTCACACTGTGGGGTGGCCTTAGTACACATGAATTGGTTTTTAGATTAAATAAAATCTGGAAGATGAGATCCACCTGCAAATAAACATTTGGGAAATGGAACTAGATTAAGGCAAGGGGAATATATAAAAAAGCCATAGATATCCACTCCCCTAACACTGACTGTTTCACTCTAATAACCCTGTCTTTGTCGTAAAGGCCTGCTAATTTGGACACAGTTTTTGTATTTCCTTTGGAAGAGGATTAGTTTCCAGTGCTGTCATGCCACTATAATGATGATAGTAAAGTCTGTGAAATAGAGCAGCCTTCATTAAGAAAAAGACTCCTTAAACGTGACCTGGAGGCATTGCTGCAGTAAAAAGAAACTTCTTATCCCACATTACAGGTCAAGCAACCAGCCATGTAACAGACCTCTCAGTACTATCAGTCATTAGAGAATTGCACTTCTGTTTGCTCTTGTCTTAGTGAAACAATTGCTGAAGACCTTTCTGTAAACTCAGGTCATATTTATAGTAAATACAGGAAAGCTGAGGGACACTTCACGCTTAAATGAACATAGTCTGTGTCTCGCTGCTTGGTGGTTCGGTAGGGGCAGTTCCAGCCAATTCTGAATGTAATCTGGTTTCTTATTAGATCGATCCTGCTGAAGTAGTCTAACAAATAAGATGTTTATCATAATGTTTTGTAGGGTTCCAATTGATTATATTTTCTTTTTGCTGGACCATAGGGAACTTTAGCTTTCTGAGTGGGTCATTTTCAAAGTGCTCTTTGTGTTGCATTAGGACAATATAGATAGATTGCCTTCAGTGACTTTGGTTGCTTTGTGTGCTCAATTTAGATAAAGCCCCACATTTTCTAGCCTTATATCTGATTTGTAGCACTTCAAATAGGGGCAAGACTTGCATGTAGTACATACTACTAAATGCTAGGACCAGTTCCTTTAAGCAGACCATTTTCTGAGTTGTTTATAGATTAAACCGTTACTTATAGCAACATAGGAGCTTTTGTTAGGACTTTTGGAGGAAGAAATCACTATTAATTATATTATATAAAGGGTGTACATTACATTTGAGGAGATGACAGTAACAAAGATCAATATGGGTTTTGTCTTCCAACCTTTGCTGTTGCCTAGTACTTCACTGATCATTAAACTTTGTGTACCTCCAGGGACTGAGAAAAGCTATAGATAAAATTGTAGATAAAAATTTTGTCTTGCCCCCCCCCCCCCAAAAGTAGATTTGATTATTAGAAGGAGAAGATCACTGAAAAGCTAATTTGTTTTTTCTTTATTATTAGTTTTTACTGGTAGCATATCAAAGAGATTTTTTGTTACTGGGTAATGGCTGTCACCTCCAAGGCACATGTGATCCCTACTCTGCTTTAATTTAAAAGTAAATTTAAAGTTAGTATGTGGTTAACTAAACAATAAGTTAGTCAAATGTCATAGCTAATAGTACATTTAACCATGTAAATACACCTTGAGTAAGGAAAATAACCAGTCTGCAGAACCTTCATTCTTCCCATCGTTGAATGTCACACAACCCAGGAAGAAGTGATGGTGTTCATTCTGTCACTGCCTCTCTCACTGAATTTGCAGAACATTAGAAAAGATTGAGGAGCACAAGTGTTTTGATTTTTAGTGCTTTTAATTATTTTCAAATAGTGACGTTTCTATTTATTTTAAAAATAATAATGAAACCCCTCCACTTATCAAATACCAGTGACTGATGGAAACTGTTTCTGAACCTGGGTATTTTTTGTCAGGATTAGACTTTTCTATAAGGAAACACATAAAATAAAAAAAAAAAACAACTGCATTTCTTTCAGACCTGCTTTATAAAACTACCTGGGCAAAACTATTGGACCTGCACTAATGGTCTTGGAATTTTATGTCAGTATTGTAACCACAGCAGTAGTGGCAGGGGTTTTGTCTTACAAGTCAAAGTGTTATCTCTGCCTGCAAAGTCCTACCTGGAAAAGGTGAGCAAGTATATCAAGAGCTAAGAGTCTGCTACCAGAATAGATCTAATGTACTTTCTCCCATGAACTAGGAGAGAAGGAAAGAGAAGAACTTGAGTCACAGTGTTTATGCTCTTCTGCACACTCATTTAAGGCCTTAGGGCTTCAGTGTCTGTGCTGTGCATAGTTATTAATAGCAAAAGTGATACGACGGTAAGATCCAGAAAATCTGAAAAATTTTTTACTTTAGATCTTTTCCATCACCCTGTCTTATATCAAAAGAATGCCTATTTTACCAGCCACTTTTAACTTCAAATTCTGGAGTGCAATAAAGAGTTATCCTAGGTACAAAACTCATATTAGCTTTTATTTGAAAATTCATGTATCTTCTTTTTTTGTTTGTTTTGTCTATTTTTTCCCATACTATAAATAGAACTGTTTATAATGCTTCCCACCACTGTTGTTGAACAGTGGTAGTAGTTTTCCATATAAGCCTACCTTCCATGTCTTATCCTAAGAAATCCTTAGAAATTGTTATTTCTTCTTAAAATTTTGCATGCAAGATCTGTAGCCAGAGTCTAGCTTTTGACCAAGTTTGATAACATTTAAGTCAGTCTTCTAATTTAGTTTTTAATAAAAGGTGATAGCGAAATGGTGACATAATGATGGATGCCTGTACTATGGAGTGTCAGGGCTTTTCAGTTGCCTGTCTTTCTGCCAGCAATTGGACATGCTGAGATCATAAGTGCCAAGGAGCTAAAACAAAATGACATTTCTATTTCCTAGTACTGCCAAAACTGAAGTTTGGATGCTCAGAAAACACAGATGATCATTGTCTTCCTTACAACCTGATTTATTCCAATAACTAGTTTTCTGATACATTTCATTTGAAAATGAAGCAAAATGGAGCCCAATAAGCTTAGACAAATGAAAAAGAATTCCATTTTCCTACTACAGGCCATAGAAAGAAAATATGGTATTGTTTTGCACCAGAAGGTGGTAATTTCTTATGATCCTAGAAAGAAAAGCACTCAGAGTCTGTCAAGTTATCATTTAAAATCCCATTTTTTTGTATTAACACTATAAAGGAGAAGAGCATTGTGTAGATCATCTTATGTTCCTTCAGATGCTCTGAATCCCAAGATGCCCAGCATCAAACAGGTTTCCAACCGGGGTATAACACTCTATGTGGATCCTGTCTATGAAGAATTTACTCATTTTTTGGCCATTTGAGATCTTACACACCTTTCTTAAAAGAAAACAATTGTATTAATAATTTCAACTGTCAGGAAAAAAAGGATGTTCACATGACACCATCTTGTTGCACTTTTTAGAGCCAGGTCATGCAAGTGGTGTAATTGCTGAGCTGTGTATGAGCTGCACACAGGCTCTGCTGGGACAATGAGGTGACCCTGCAGCCAAGGGGTATGTGCAGCAAAATAGTCTGAAGGTCAGGCTCTACATGCATGATAGCACAGCACAGACCTGCACCCACTCAGGATAACTCCTGTTTGGATCACTAATTCTGTGAGTTAAAATGCTCTTCCAGGCAGGATTGCCCCAGAGATGCACTTGTAAACTCAAACACCAAGGGCTCCAAAAAGATGCTTGGTAACTCTAAGTTTTTTGTAACTAGGACATGGAATCATAGAATCATTTGTGTTGGAAGGGATCTTAAAGATCATCTAGTCCCCAGCTCTGGCAATTCCCTTTTGGAAGTGGGTTGTGCTCAGTGTTTCAGCTACCTTAGATGACTCCTCATGTATGGATTAGATTCTTGTCATTGGACTACTTTTTGGTAGCATTTAGTAATGCCAAGCCAAATGCAACTGTGTCTAGATAAAAAAAATACTAATTATGACTGTCTCCCATAGGTTGGCATAATCTGTGATGGCCACAGCAGGAGAATTACACCATACCTATCCTTAATAATAGGTGTATTCTTACTCCCTAAAAAACAATGTTAATTTTGCTAGTTTTTGTGTGATGTTCACAAATGAAAGATATCCATGTGTTATGATTCATAAACTGTTTGAAAAGCCTTCTGTGATGCTGCACTATCTTGCCTTTTACACATCTCCCTCTGATGACATCGATACTGGAATGGATAATGGATGCTCTGGAACTTAAGTCTAGAATTTCTAGAACTGAGTCACGGCAACACAAAGAATTAAAAGCTATTAGGAATTTGTCTATTATGCTTTGTTGGAGAATCTTCTTTCTTTTACTGGCTCAATTACTGCTTTTTTTACTCCAGAAATTCCTCAAAGAGCTTGTGCTACACAGCCAAACTAAGGACTCAGTAGATGATCTACTTAGTTGTCTAGGATGGCATTATAATTATGTATTAACTCATGGTTCTTGGACTTGTACTTAAGTATCTGCTAGTATGTGAATGCAGTGATCTTAAAAGCTGTATTTGGGGTCACAACCTCAGCTGTCCAGAATTAGGACTATATGATGGTCTGCAATACTAAATAGAGTGGGAACAGAACACAGCAATATGGAGTGCCTGTTAGCGTGGGGGAATAGGAAGCAAAAGCTTACACAGGACTGAAAGACAGGGCAATAGGAAGCTGTTGGAAATATCATTAAGGAACACATGCCTGGGGTGTACTCAGCTAACACAGTTGTAGGCATAAAAATTTCTTTGGGGGATGGAGTAGTCCAAGGATAGTAAAGTTAACTTCATTCACTATAAAATACCTTGGAAGCTGTAACTTCTGCCTGGTGCCAAGGGAAAAAGGACAAGTGATTCCTTTGTTACATGTAATAATGTGAGGTTTGATTTCCAGTGACTGGCAGTGATGATGCTCAGATACAGACGAAGGTACTTAAATCTCAGGTATGGCCAGTACTAGTCTCTAAGCTCTACTGACATTTGATCATCTCTCATGCTTGACTGTCAGTAACAAATCCCAAAGTATTCTAAAATTTATTCCCTCTTAATAACGTTTAAAATCTGAAATCGTTTCCTTATATTTTAGTTGTTCATGAGTCTCTAAAGAACACATCCATATCAAGCATGAGTAGAAAAGATAAAATGCTGCTTCTAATGAAGTAAAGGAAGAATTTTCCAGTGAAAGCACTTCACAATTAAAGTCTGTAAAGTTCTTTTCAGTGTTTAAATGTGTTGAATACCTGTTTAGTTATCCTGAGACATTGTCACACTCTGCAATGGTACTTGAATTTCACTCAAATTCTCTAACAGTTCACTTATGTGAGCTGAAACATAATGTAGAGGCTTTGATTTATGGGGGTTGATAGAGTGAGGTTACACTTGAAGTTATTCCTTGGATTAAGAGTGCAGTATCTACAAGGCCTGAGACACATGAGTTATAGTTATTGTCAGGAAAATTATCTTTCAACAACATCAAAGAAAATAAAAACATTGCTCAATCTGAGTGTTAGAGAGGGAAGAAATCATAATTCCTTTGTAGCTCTCTGCTCTGACATCATATGGGTCCCAGTGCCATTATGGAAATACTGGGAATTTCAGGCCAAGTATGATGGAAACATGCTTTGATAAATATTCAGACTCAAAGGTCTGAAAATGGTAGTGCCTCATCTGGAAATTTGATCTGATCAAAAGCTGATCAAAGAATCCCTGATTAAGACAGGACGATAACATATGCATACTTGGTTATGGAGGAAGGAGAACACATAGATATATCATAATTCCAGGTATATTTGTTACTGCATAGAAAGGATGAAGGGCATACTCCTTTATATTTCAGCTAAGCTTTCAAAATAGCAGCTATGTTGACTTATGTAATACACAAATCTGTTGGGCAGGTGGTTTTGTTGAATGTAATCCAGAAATGAAACACTGAAATAGTGCAGATGTAACTCAAAACAAATTTCTTTTAAAATTTGAGTAAATAGTCATGGAATTAGTTCAAAATGTTTAGTTAGTTCTAGCCATTGTTCCTTCCACTGAAGTTTAGAAATACTTCAAAACATGAGTAGTAAGATAATAGTGTTGCTAATGCGGTAAAGTTTTGTTCTGTACATTAATCTAGGAGGAATTTCATTTGATCTCAATGAATTCAGCTTCAGTTACTGCTAAACAAGCAGAAAATGTGCAGCTTAGTTATAATATCCCAGTTGTGCCTGTTAATTGATAAACATCTGCCCCAAAAGATACTAGTTTTCAGACAAATTGCACATTTGCTTGATATCCTTGTATTGAATTTCAGTTTGACTGAACTAATGGCATAAATATATGGAAAGCATGTGAAATGACAGTGTTATAGCTTCAAAATGTGGCTCTTCTTGTGCTTCAGTATGAAGCAAATAGTGGAGTTGTAACGTTTCTCTAAGGCTTGAATGATCAAGGGTAAGGTACTGTCAGAAATAAGCCAGTGGAGGGTCTTGTAAGTATGAATGTGCAGAGTTCATCGCAGGGAGGTTTAGTTACAGATGTGTAACTACCTTTTGACTGAAAGGGATTTTCATTGTATAGCACAAAGCCGAAATTTTTACTAGAGTAAAACAGAGCCTTTCATTTCAGTAAACAGAGAAAGGAGAGTTTTGCTAGTCCTGCATGTGCAGGACTTTTGGGCTATACCAGCATTCTACCTTTCCTGGGAACCTAAGCACTATCAGTGTGACCAGAGCCTCGACACTGGAATTAATCCGTGGTGAAGAACAGGGGTGTGACACTAACATGGCACTAGATGATCTATTCCTGAGAAAGTCACCTTGTCTTTAATGCTTGTTTTCTGGTACTTCATATGATTATGTGTTATGTGATAAGCTGCTAACATGATGATGGCATGGTCTCTCCTGGGTAAGCCATGTTAAACCAAATCAGTTAGTATCTCATAGGAATAACATATATACCAGGCTTGGAGACTATATTTCTTCAGTCAATTGACAAAGATTTTTTTCCAAATTATCATTTACAGACAGATTTACTGATGATACTCTCAGATTTAATCTTTTACTGGTGCATAATTTAAACTGTACTTTTGCCTCATATCTAGTCAAAGTTAATTTGTATTTATAAATCTTAATGCAAGAAACAAAATGTATCTGTCTGTCTGTGAAATGCTCATTATGTATTTTCTACTCAGTTCTAGCTGCAGAAACATTTAGCTTTCTGGATAGTGACTTACTCCAAATAGAGTGTCTTTGTGATATTATTGCGCATCACAGCTGTAGCTTACCTAAATAGGCATTACATCCATTACTGTTCTTTTACATTGTTCAATACAGCTATTATGTTCCATCAAAAGTAGGAAAACATGTATATTATAGTAGCAAGAAAACCAGCAGGTTGATAATTGCTCTATGCTCACTAATGTGAATTACTAGCTGGCTCATATATAATTGTAATTAACACCTCCTGTTTCAGCTTTGCAATTAACTGATGTTGCTACAAATTTTTGTTATATATTTAATCTTTATGTTGTTTTTCTGGCCTGCTCGTGTATTGAATTTATCAGTAAACCTACAAACTATATATGGAGCTGCCATGGCAGCTACTCATTAGTCACATGAGGCCCTTGAACATAGGCTGGCTGCATCTCCAAGGAATTCACAGTCAACATGCTTCATTCTAGTTTAGTAAATGGTCCCGCTGTGTATCCTTTCACATTTGCTGAATCTCTTCTGGCTCAATTTGAATTCACGTTGTGAGCTTTCTGTGCCTGTAGTCACTTCACGAAGTTTTCTTCTAGATAGTGTGTTTTTGGGAAGTCCCAAACAGAGTGGGTAAGAAATTCTGGGGCAAAACCACTTTCCGCTAGAAAGGTTTTGAGGGGAGAGATCCCAAAAGCCCTGGTTAGGCTGAGTAAGGTGTAACCAATCACCATGCTAGCCTGCCTGCTTCCCAGATGCCAGGCTCAGGCACTGTCCAACTCCATTGGAACCCCCAGAGTGGGTGGCCACCAAGTCTGTCTCTCTCTGCTTCCCGCTCTTCTGCCATGGGGCTCTAGGAACATGGGGCTGCCCTGCTCCCACAGCCTGCCAGCTGCCTGGGAGCCCCCTGCTCCAGAGGGACTGCCAGGTGCCCAGCTTTGGCAGGTGGGCAGCTCTCCTGCCTTGGCAGGCAGGCGGGCACGTTGGCTCCAGGACTGCCCGGCTCTCTTTCTCCTGTGCCCTGCAAATTTCCCTGCCAGATGGGCAAGCAGGAGGCAGGCTCCTGGCATGGCCACCTCCCTGGGCAATCTGGGAACCTGGGATCTTGGGGAGAACATTTGCTTTTGAAAGAAAATACACACAGGGAAATTAACATGTGGAGAGCAGGAGAATGAATTTTCAGGGTGTTGCTAGAGCTGCTGGCTCTCTGGCGTGCAGGCAAGTTCTCTGATTCCGCTGTGAGCTTGCCCACAGATGCAAAGCAGTGCCTGGACTGTGCCACCACAGCCTTGCTCACTGTAGGACTTCTCTCACTTTCAATTCAGAGAAGCCCTACAGCATTTTTGCTACTTCACAATGTGGAAAAAAATCAACCATATTTAAAGTTGTGCATAATATTGGTGGAATTTTTACCTTCTGTCCCAAAACCCCAAACCCCTTTTCGGCCCCAAATTCTGTTTTCATAACGCAAGCAAAAGTATGAAAGATTCTTCCTTGGGCTTGACATCATGAAAGAGGCCTTCTGGGCACCCTTGAAGCATAGCCTGGTTGTTTTGGACAGAGGAAATAAAGGAGCATAGATGGAGTTCAATCCAGTTCTTTTCAGCTTGGAGATAAGAGTTTTTGACACTAGGTGGTACTACAGACAAAGGCCAATATTTGCACTCTTTGATGGTAAGGAATCGGCAGCTCTAACCCTGGCATCTAATTTGGTGGCCTGATTATTGGCTTCCACATCTCATATTATTACTGAGATAAATATATTCTATTAGATCTGTTTCTGGAGTGTTGTGCTATGTAGCTTCTAGCTCCCTGCAAAATTTGTCTCTCTTATCAGTTAGGATTTTATCAGTCAGGTAATCTTGCAAAAATCTCTGAAATTATTTGATATAATTTAGGGGTAAATCTAACACCAGATATCACTTGCCAATACAAAAAGGCACATATAATATTTTGAGCCTTCTGTATTCAATTTTGAAAATAAATTTCTCATGAGTGACACAAAATATATTTTGCAGTTTCAGGTGTTTCCTCAACACTTTTCACTGTATAAGGTATTTTATGGTTTTATTTAGAGCATGGGAATCCATCTATCAAGGGCATTTCTGAATATATTCTCCTTTCATTTAACATCAGCTTCCACTCTCAGGTAGATCAGCATGCTATTTCCTTGAATTTTCACTCCTGTTTCTCAATTTCTGCGTTTTTTCCTTTCCATTTCTCTGCAGCTACCTCTGCCTCAGTCACTGCTAGATCAATGCTCTCTACTTCTTCTTGTAATGTGCTGTGCTTGTTTAGGAGTGCAGAATCTTTCATTTGTTACCCAATACTGTAGAAGCAATTAGCTGGGGGTTTTGCTAACAGGTAAAGTACGAGTGTAACTTTGTATGGTGAAATACATTTGATTCCAGAAGCGAGGAACTCTAGCCTTAAAAAAAAAATCTATAACTAGTTTTTAAACTTTATTTTATACTTTTTTTTTCTGTAGTATCCTGGCTTTTAACAATCCAGTTTTTTAACTGTGTTTATTACTGCAGAAGTTAAGATCAATGTGCACTCGCTCTCTCTTCACAGGCATCTCAATGAACTGCCTGCTGGTCCCATGTGATTCAAATCACCCCTAAAAATACTTTATGTATAAGACAAAACATAAGTGGTTACAACAATACAAGATGGCTCTTCTTTTTCTGAAAAATATATAAGCTGCACTAAAACTACACTATTACCTGTACCAAACCTGTCATCTACAGTGAATTTAATGGTGAGAATATTGATTTTTAAATAAATAAAAGTATTGACAGGCAACTGAAGAGCAGAGAGTACACTTTTTTACACTGTGTAAATAAATACCAACAAGACAACTGCTTTGTTCAAATAATGTCAGAAAAAAAGAAAGAGCAATAAAAATTATTCTGTTTTTTTTTCTGAACCAGGAATCTTCTCAGATGTAGCTTTGCTTAGTTGTATATGTATAAACATATGCACTTATTTAACAGTTATATTGTACTGAGGTAAAATGGAAATGAATGCAGTTAGATTTTTTTTAATTGTCTTTGTATTACATAATAGTGTACATATGTAGTACATATGAAAAAAGGATAAATTGAAGTCGACATGACATTAAAAGTATTACTTCAGTGCACAACTACAATCTCTACCATGTTTATCCTAAGAATGCAAATCATCAAGATTATATCTAAATGAGTTAGAAAAATATTTATTCCTGCTTTTAAAAATGAAAGGGGGGTGGAGCTAGCTAAGGTCACACTTCAGAAAAATAGGCTGAAGGTTCGAATTCTTTCCTGTCCAGGAAAGGCATGTGAGGCTGCAAGATTAGGTATAGGTTGAGCTTTTGAGGTCTATGTGAATCCCAAGCATACTTAGCAGGCCTAAATATCACTGGTCATAGGCTGGAATTACTAAGTGATGAGATTGACCCATTAAGGTTCATTTTGACTCATCATTTCCAGATGAAACCGGAGCTTACAAATACTTAACAATATATTGTAACTTTACAACTTTTCCAGGTTGGTATGCACTGTATGAAGAGAAGCTCTTGTGGCAGCTGATGGAAGCATTATCTGAAATCAAATGCAATGTCCCTGAAGGAAAGAACAGAGCAGTGACAGCTGCCACAACCCTTCACAGCCAGCACCATGCTCTGAGGGCTGACGAGGTAGGGCAGGTGGAACCATAGTGTCACTCCTTTGCTCAGGGTGTTCAAGCATTTCTGCTGGTTTTAAGCTCTCTGGGTTTTATTTGCTGAGAGCATAGACTATGTTCATTTTTGTCCAGATGCTAGGATTTGGGGGACAGAAACACATAACCATGTAGGAAAGCCCTTGATATACTCTTCTTATAGATATTGAGGTCATCCTGATCGTACCTTGATTAGTTTTGGTGCATAAATTGTTAATGTATGCTTTTATATATATTGTATTCATTTTCTCTCTTAATTTAATTAAAAGTGAGATTAAATGTCTCCTAAATACATGTAGTAATAAAAAGTTGTATCTGGAGAAAGAGTCAAGAGAGATATTAAAACAATTTAACTTAAGCAACAGATTATAAATCAAGTCAATATTGCAGGAGGACAGTAGTCTAATTGCATTCTAATTGTGTGACAAAATAACTACCCCAAATTAATCCAAAACTGTAGTGCTAAACTCTGCTTTTATAGGCAGAAAACACATTGCAAAGTCATAACATCAGCTATCTTCTCTGTGTGCTTCCTGTTCCTAAACAGGTTCTGCACAAGGACATGGCTGAGGAGGGCAGCCCTGCCAGGCTGGGGCTCCAGCAAGGCCAGTGCTCTTGGTGCTGCTGTGTGGGGAACATCAGTTAATTAGAGACAATCAGACTAACACCCAAACTGTTTCTATAAGGCTTGGCATGAGTATGACAAAGATTATTAGTACATTCTAACAAAACAATTGGTAACACATTCAGAGTAATAATGACCTTGTTGTGGGCACTACTGCTGGAGTTACCAATATTTGGATCGTGATCTTTCCTCTTTCCCTGTTTGAGAGATGTGGGGAAGACCCTATGCTGCTGGGAGTGTACAAGGAGGAGGCAGGTCTTGAGGAAACTTCTGAACAAAGCTTGGTCCATCTGCCAAACAGAAACTTAGAGACTGCATTTTGGAGAGCCTTTGAATTTCTCCATATCTTGGCTACTGAGCTGATGTGGCCTCCTCCCTTTCCCTTCTGATCATTTTGCGAGGTGATAAAGAGGGAATCATGGAAGATAAGGAACTCAGAGCTGAGACCCCAAGGGAATGCCTTATCAGGCTCTTCAAACATGGCACTAGGGTGGTTAGTTTTTGTTAGTTTTGTCTTCCACCAAATGGTACACAGATTTCATCATCATCATCATCATGGCTAGGCTTTGCAAACAAAGATTTGAGAAGGGCTCTACCCACGCTTGCTACAAGCACGCTGATGGCTAAAAAGACCAATGCGAGATAGACAAGTCCAGTTGCAGAAGGCACAGCAGAAAGACTACCCAGGTGATATTGACGAGACACGATTCTTTCTGCATTTTCTTTTCTCCTTGAGAGTGATCCTGCGTGTGTTCTCAAAAGCAGCAGCAGCGTTATAGATGGTGTGTCTCCAGGCATCCCGATTGGAGGCCAGGGTAGACCAATGGTGGTGATCAACATGGCCAAGGCTGAGGGATTGTTTCAGGCAGTCCTTCTATCTCCTCTTCGGGGCTCCTCTCTTGTGGCAGCCAGTGGCAAGTTCCCCACAGAGCACGATCTTAGGGAGGCGATGGTCCTGCATCCTGGAGACGTGCCCTGCCCAGCACAGCTGAGTTCTCAGCAGCATGGCCTCAATGCTCGTGACTGCTGCCTGTTCAAGGACAGATGTGTTGGTCACATAGTCAGTCCAGTGGATGTTTAGGATTGTACAGAGGCAGCGCTGATGGAAGCGTTCTAAGAGATGCAAGTGGTGGCGGTAAATGACCCATGATTCAGATCCATATAAAAGAGTAGACAGTACAATGGCTCTGTAAACACTGATCTTAGTACTTTTCTTCAGGTGTTTGTTTTGCCACACTCTTTTATGGAGTTTCCCAAAAGCTCTGTATGCCTTTGCTAACCTGTTGTCAATTTCTGCATCAATCTTACCGTCTGAGGAGATGATGCTTCATATGCTTGTTCTTTTTGGGGCAATGAGCTGTGTCTGCTGAATGCCCACTTCTGGTATTACCTATTAAGAAATGCTGTGGTGATGCATTTTTTTCAAAGTAAAGCTGAAATTTTAACAATAGCATACTATTTACATATAAAATATCTGGAATGAATCTGTATAGCTTTTATAGCATGAATACACCTGGATGGGTAAATCAAGTTTCCTTTGTCATCTTTCAATGTCACCTTATTTCCTTTTCTCCATTCTACTTTCCTTTAACACTGCAGATTTGTGATATCTCTTCTACAAATAGCTCGCATAAAAAAATGAATTGTCAGGGCTTATAACTAAGGTCCTTCCCCCCCCCCCTCCCCTCCCCCGCCCCTCCAACTTATTGCTTCCTTGGCAGTTATAAATATGTTGCAGAAGATGGCAGACATGTAAACCCTTCAGTATATCCTTCAGATATTATGAACACTTATGCTGGAGCCAGGCATCATGGCACTGCACTCTGCAAAGTGAAAGCTGAGCTTCAAATGCACTTGGGGAGCTGACTCCATTGATTTCAAGAACTGAAATATTTTAGAGACACTGAGTTTTAGGAAACTAACTCTCATTGACTTTCAATTAGGATCTTCAGAGTTAAGTCTTGCAAAATGCTGAGTATTCTTAAAATTCGGTGAGTTGCCACAGCTTTCCCTAAAAACAATTGGATTTGAGGCTGTCCAACACTTTAGAAGACTGCTCAGCACTTTGCCAGGTCAAGCTTTTAAAAATGCTTCTGTCAGGTTGCTATAATCAGTTCGAAAATTCATGGCCACTTTTGGAAATGCTTGCAGATCCTGAGTGTGCAGCTTCAGTATGAGATATTAAAAGTGGTTCAGTAACAGGAAGATTTTATAACAGACAGGGAGACATAATCACTTTATTATGAGGCTCTCCTAACAGCTTGGAGAAAGCTTTGTTGTTCTGCAACCATTTATTCACATTTAAAAAGTGATTATTCTGTCTCTCTTAGAGAACTACAGCCTTCCCCTATAAGAATAGTGCTTTCAGTGTTATAGAGTATTGACTCCTCATACCATAATACAGCACGATGTCAGCCAAGGTGCCAACTGCAGCATTTGTCACATTTTTGATATGATAAAGATCCTTATGAAATCTGTTCTATCTGGATGCAAAAAACCCCAGTGAATCAAATGAGAAAGTATTTCATCCTATGAGGAATATTTTCTCTTTTGTCAGGCAAATGATTTCGTCTAAAATCAAAAAAGAACTGAGTCAGTGGGTTCTGAAGAACCTTTTAACCTACTCCCTGAAGTGGACACCAGAGTTGTGTGTCAGGCACAAAGGCTCCCTGAGAGGAGCAGGGCAGGGGTTAGGCATCTCAGCATAGGATTCCAGGAAATGGTGTGCCTAGTAGGTTAGGGCTTCTAGCTCTAAAGGAGCACAGGAAGTATGAGAAACCAAAAGGGTTTCAGTGTCTGAATCCCATCCTTTTTTGGGGATCTTTTTTTTTTTTTTTTTTTTTTTCAGGCAAAGAGAAAAAGCAACCTGCACTGTATATAGACAGATACTCTGTTCCTAAACTACATTTAAGGATGCCCGGAGAATACTTTGTTAATGAATATAAGCAAAGGAATGCTTCCTTGTCAGGCATTTTTATTGATTAAGAAAACATTTAAGGTTGGTTTAATCCCAAAATATTGCCTGCACATGGATTTACATAGGTGAAACTAATACAACCAGAATAGAAATTGCTAATTTGACAGAAATATACAAGTAAACCTAACTTTGCTGTGTTTTGTTGTTTTTTCAAAGTATTTAAAGGAATACAAAATATATTTCCAGCTTCTGCTTCCATTTTCAGTCTAGAGATTTTGTTTACTGTTGGCTTCCATAGACTAGAAAAATTCCTGAGTATCGTCAGTATAATTAATGTCAGTTCTACTTTCCGGTTTCCTATGACAGCAATTTTTAAACTGCCAATGTTAGTAATTTTTTAATGTATTTGGTTATTCCTTGAATTACTTTCCAAGTGTTCTTTAATTCCTTCTGAATTAATTGATGATAGATTTCTATATGGTAATCAGTTTGAATTTCTAAACTAAGCATTAAAGAAATTCTAACAGAAATTCTAACTTAGCTTTTCTTGTGAATAAGAGGAATAAGTTCAGATAATTTTTGGAGCACCAGAGGTTATTCTAAATGTTATAGTTAAGGCCCTTTGGGTTAGGCAATGAACAGTAATTGCATAGTAATACAATAGTAATATTTATAGAGAAGTCAAGTATATTTCAGAGGATCTTACTAATATCACTTTAAAATTGCATTGCTTTGGGAGGTACTGCCTTAATATCAGGCACAGTTTAATAGCAGTCTAGTTCAGCTTCTCCATCCCTACTGGGAATTAGACAAACCCCTTTCTTGTGAATTAGTGTTAATAATTCTTCAATAGATTCAGCTGTGGGATAATTAATGACTCACTTGTTATTGCCAAAGGAGTTCAAGTGGGCTTCATGCAACATGCTGAGCTATTATCCTCTGGTGGGGTCATGCATCATGTCAGCCAGTTAACAGCAGTGGCTGCACAACACATTTGGAAATTCTATAATCAGAATAACCCAAATGTTTAGACCCTGTTTATGAAGGTTTCAGTCTTCTGCAGAGGGACAGTTGAAAGATGTGTCACAAAACACTTATAGTGATAAGCATACATAAAAATTGGTTTCTGAATTCAGCTTCCTTTTCTGCAAAATACAGTGATTTATGATCATGCTCATTACTTTTTTATATTTATAATCACCATACGAACATCTACAAACACGTGGCACATGCATCACTGTGCTAATTCCTACCCAACCGGTGAAGCAGGTGGGAAAACCCTTCTACTATTGCAATACCATTTGCTGTTATGTAGGTGTGGCTTTCCTGGACCAGGAAAGAGCTGTAAGGGGAGACAGTAAAACTGCTCCGATTTAGTCCTTCTTTTTTATGGTGTGTTTGGATGAAAAATTTGTGTGGTCACCTAGTTCCCCCCTTTCCCCTTCCATTCAGTTGCTGACTGTGTTTGATACTGCTAGTTAGTACTGGTATCAAGGTGGCACTGAGAGGGTCTACCTAGCAATCAAGGCCTCTGAGTGAGATGTTAGATATATACACAAAATAAAAACATGTTCTCTGCTCAGATAACCATGTAGACTGTGTTAACAAATGTGCCTACACTTTCAAAGGAAGTTCTTTGTAAGGGCAGTAGTGTTATGCCCTGGAGATTGATTCACTTGACACCACCTGTATTTGTCTCCATCAATGGGCTCCTTCTCCATCCATTTAGCTCTTCCTGCAAGAAAATCTCTTATCGACACTTGACGTATGCCCTTATTAGAGAGTTGGTACAAGTGCTGTTCCTCCTCTTGGCTGGGCTGCCATTTCCTTTTCCAAGACCTATTTCTGTCTTTTTCCTTCTCTCAGGCTACTCCTAACTGCTACTTTTCTTCTGATCCTCTTCACCCTCTCTGAACATTTTCTGCATACCTCCCGTATTTCTCTTCTCTTAGTTTTCCTTCAGATTTTAGCTGTTTGTGCTCCCATTCATTACACCTCAGCTGGGATTTCTTTTAGGGAATAATAAAGCCCATGCTTTAATTCCTTTTCATATACTATATTAACAGCTTTTGAGTCACAAGTGGTTTTGTAAAGCGCAGGTACAAACATATGCACAGAAGTAGCTTTAAGTTTTAGATCTACTTCTTTCATAATCCTTTTCTGGCAATATTTTATTTTCTAGTTTTAAGAAAAGCTTCGTTGTCCCTGTCTGCTCTCCTTTTGTCTCCTGAATTTCTTTGAGGGACAAGAAAAAAAAGGAAGAAACCTGCATCTTTACTAGCTATTTATGAACAATCTAGGCCAAAGTATATCATACTAACAATATGTTACCCCCAAAGACTTTCTTCCCAGCACTGTAGGCCCAAATCTGTGACAAACTCACTGATTTTCTCGACAGTGTGTTATCTTACTCATCTTTTGAGCTGAACAGAAGACTATGCTTGGTGAATTCTTCCTGACCAGTTGTTGGCAAGCAGCAGGTTCCATGCAAACAAGGCTGCATTTACACCTGTTTAGGGCAGCAACTGAAAATGTTTAAATAGTTGTTCAGATTACTCACTGTCTTAGGTGCAGTGAGAAATACAAAAAAATGTGTGCATTTACTGAACAGCTCTGTAACAAAGCTCACAGAGCAGTCTACCAGCTGAAGAGCAATTTAACTAGAGGGCTGCTGCCAGCTACATCAAATACATGCTTTTCTTTTAAACTGCTGAGATCAATAATTGTACATCTGATGGCAGAATGGAATCAGTGTCCCGAGCTGAGCTTGTCGTGTTCATTTTATCTCACTGAACCTCATCTCTGACTCATCAGCAGAGCTTGACTTCCCTTGTTGGATTGCCAGTTGTGGCAATTTTCTAGCATATGTGTTGTAGTCAGTATCCACAGAAGGTGAGGGTGACATATCAAACACAATTGATTTAAACCAAGATTTGAGTGAAAGTCTTTGCTGGAAAAAGTGTCTTGTATTAAAACACTTATCTACACAAGTATTTCCATTTACAAATCAGCATTGATCACTAACTGCTCACCTAGGAGCAGAAATATTAAATAACCACTTTTCAAAGGTACACGAGACTATCAGGTGTCTCATATGTCACACTCTTACATTTACTTTGCACCTGGAGATACTGTGCAATTGTTGATCAATTATGTTTTGGTAATATCATTGTGATTATGCCTCTGTATAACATAACACATGATGAAGCAGAAGAAATGCATCCTTCATCCTTGTTATGAATCTTCCCTCTGTCTCTTCAAGCATGCTATCAGTGTAAAACAGACATCTTTTAACTCTCTCTCTGCTTTTTTCCTCTATGCTCATCATGCAGTGCTATCATAACTAATGGAAAGTCCATTTAGATTAGATAGAAGAAAGGAAGTTACTTGAATTATATGATATCATAATGCTTCCAGTTGTTACATGTTCAACAGCTGTAAAAGTGATTGAAAGCATAGAGGGATGGACATTTACTGGGTTTCCTTTATGCTCAGTGCAAAGAAATGTCTGCTTCTATATGTCATTTGACCTATAGATATGCAAAATAAACAATAAGAATTATATTCTGAAGTGTTCTTCCCACTATATGGCTATAAAGATACATTAATGGAACAGTTCAGACTTAAATAATACTTAGCTAATGCTAATACTGATGCTAATAAGTATTTTTCAAAGTGGAATTATGTTGTCTAAACTTAGGTGCTGAATGTCATCTCAAGTCCAAGACACTCTGTCCCCAGTTGCTTGTAAAGAAAGATGTAGGTTTTTAATAGTTTACGTGTTATTCTTGCTAATTCCACCTAGGTGACTTAGATATCCTGCAAGGTCTCAAATAATGTGAGACACCCTTGTTTAGACACTGATTACCTAATTTTCATCCAAAATTAAGTCAATGAATTATACTTACAATGCTCAAAATTGTCTTTTAAAAATAAAGTCAGAAATATTTTTAGCTTTGAAGTAAATGGCAATAGATTCTGTCTCTGAGATTTAACTAATGGACCTCTATTACATAATGAATGCAACTTTTAAGGGCTTATTTTGTTATCACACTGGACAATATCATGTGCAATACCACTGAAGTTGGTTTAACTACAGTGGTAGAGGCTGAAGTCAGAATCAGATCCCACAGAAAATATTCACAACTTCAATGATAAAATGCAAATGCCTTTCTCTGAGGTTGCAGAAATTTATGACTTACTGTTTGTTTGTGAGTACAGAGTAATGGTCCATGAAATTGTATAAATTAAAAAAACCCAAAACAACTAAACCCAGTACTGTTACTACTGTTCTCATAAAACCTGCTAATTGATCAAGTATATTTAAAGATGTGATTTCATTGCTATCATTCCATATCATCCACTACATAACCAAATTTTCAAATTATGAAAAGCATTTTATGTTTCATTAATCATAGACAGCCAAATTAAACATAGACATGTGTGTTATAGATTGTCTATGTATAATCTATAGCCTTTATGAAAGAAAATGTTGCTCCTCCAGAATGAAGTTACTGGTAGATTTTTAGTGTACTTACAAGATTTGGGAATTATATAATTTTTTTAAGTCTTCAGTTGACTAATTAACCCAAGCTCAAGGTTTTACTTTTAGAGTAAGTAGCATTTGTCTACAGGAATGTAAACTGGATACAGATTTTTCTTTGCATTTTTCTGAACTGTCCTTTTGAAAAAAATGACAAGAAAGATAACCTAAAGGAAGTGAGTGCAAAAGAAAAAAAGCCTAATCAAGACAATGACAAAATTTGGAGAGTTCTGATAGAAGTACCTATAAATTAAATGTTGCCATGAGGACCATCTCTCTATTTGCAAGAAGAACAGAAACAGTAGTTGAAATAAATTTTGTATTTTGACTTTGTGTGTGGACATGCAACAAAAGCATGGTTGTGTGATTTTTTTGAAGTTTTTTTTGGCAATATCACCTTCATTGTAAGACAGAAGGAAAAGTGGCATAAGAGAGATTTCTTATTTTTTGCCCATAGGTGTTACATATTTGTCCCTTTTTCATTTAGAAGATTTGCACTATGAATCTGTAGTTCCTTGAAAATCAGAAATTTATGTTAATATATATTAACTAATTGATATCCGATATAATTAATTTTCTATATGTGTGCATATTTGAAAGGCTCACATGCACACATAATCATATAGGTTGGAAAAGACTGTGGAAATTTATTTAGTCCCATCCAGTCTTGAAAACCTCCAAAACCAGAGCTAGCACAACTCCTCTGGTCGACTTGCCCCACTGTTCAGCTGCAGTCAGAGCTCCTCTTTCCCTACCAGCTCACTGAAATCCCACCCACAACAGAGAAATAGGTTCTAGCCAGCAGCCATTCAGGCTCTGCCTACCTTTTACCAGGTGGATTTAACAATCAGGGCAAACATTTTTTTTACATTGTCCTGAAGTATTTAAAAAAAATTCATATCTTACTAAATGTTTTGGGATTTGGTTATGCTGGCCTAACAGAGCAAGAGAAATTCAAAGGACTTTATTTGAAATCTTTAGCAATATAAAATCTTTTCACAGTTTTCAAATAGAAATCAAGAAGGAAGAGTCTCTTCCCTTTCTGGTATATGGTCTTTATTTCTCATATCTGGTTGTACAGTGATTATTCCAACTACTTGTTATGGGTTCTATCTCATCATTTCAAGTTGTCTCCGTACATTTCACCAGGTTGTGGCTGCTAGTGTAAGCTAATAAGCTCATTTTTGAAGTTGATTTTTGATATTATAATGAGACATAGTTCAGAACTTACAGGAGATTTGATTATGGTAATTTCTTAGCCACTAATCTTGGAAATTTAAATTATTTTTCTAACCTACTTCTTCAGTATGCTCCTTTTATCCTGCATAATTCTCTTTACCTTAAGATACATCACATTCCTCTTCAAGAACACATTTAGGGTGGGTTTCTTCTGAACAAATGTGAATATCTATAGTACTTTGGGAATTAGTCACCTGAAACTCCCTTTATAGTCACTGCAGAGAAATAGATCTCCCCAGGGTGTGATGTGTTATCCCACACTACACACTGGAAACAAATCAGGGGAATGCCACCCTGAACGTGTCTGTTGTTCTACATCAATTATATAGCAAGACCAGAGTGAGAAGCTCAGATGTAAATGTCCACACTGCAACTATTTGAACTTATGAAAAATAAATTCTACTCCAAAATCAGCTGCTAAGTATGTAATTAGATTTTTTTTTCACAAAAGAATTTTTTAATACAATTTAAATGTTATTTAATTTTTATTTGTGCCCCTATGGGTAGTGAACTGAAATTTTGAGATTTGGATAAATAATTCCCTAACTCTGAAACACCCTTTTTTCAGATTACTGCTTTGAGTCGGGTTGAACACTCTACTTGCAGCATATGCATTGCTCTTGCTTCATGTGGTATATGCATGTATTAGTCCCGTTTCTCCAAGTGATGATTTAGGACCGAATTGTATAATATTTTGAGACCAAATTTTCTAATGCCTTTTCAGAATACATAATAAGAATAATGATAAAATATAAAAAATATAATATTGATTTATAATGATAAATTTTAATAGCTATGAACATTTGTGCTGTAAAATAAACATTGATTAGGCTACTTCTTAAATTTTTTATTTTATTTTGTAGCCAAATATACGATTCTGAAATCTATTCTTATATGTGCTGAAAAGAACAGAATAAAGTTTGGTTAGGTCACCTTCAAGATCTTCTGACAAGATAAATATACTTTTGACAGCTCATGAAATCCTGCACTTCCATTTGTTAATAGTAACCATATCTGTAGGAACATGCAAGTAATTTATTTCGAGACAACTCATTCCATTTGAGTTCTGATGCTTGATGCTCTGGATGTTGAGGTGCAGACATTTTTTGACCCAGGTAAAATTGTTTTCATTATGTTTCTTCACCTGAAGTGGTAAACACATTCCCTCTAAATTCCATCTTAGTCTGTGAGCCCTGCAATGTATGAACTTATAAAAGCAGGTCTCACTCTTTGGGATCAGTCTTTTGTGCAGCCATCAGCTTTGCTTTATAGATATTTATACAATTTATATTTATTTCTATATTCTTTTAGAGAAAATACTTATTTGCTTGATTATTTTATTGAACTTCAATCCACACTCAAAATTTGCTTTATGTGACTAGTTTTTATGAAGTGTTGATGTTAAAGTTTTTCAGGCAATTTATAGCAAAACAAAGAATATAAAATGAACTGGCTGGTGACTTATTTAATGCTGTATTAACCCAGGCAGTGTTATGAAAAATTTGCAATTTGTTTGTTCTTGCTGTATGATGTAGTCCCTACGAAGTTCTAAATGTACTGTGTGTTCTGTCCTAGTTGTTCCATCTTTGTACTTGTAATTCTTTGGGTACTGAATGAATGAATGAACGAACTTCTGTAGAACTGTGCTAAGCAGATCAGCTTGCTCCCTAGGACTAAATGTGATTAGGATCCAGAATCAGGTTGAACAGACTGCAAAGTCCTCAATGGGCCTGGTTTGATAGGCATTTGCAAAGCCTTTATATCATGCACTCTCAGTGCACGGGTAGCAGTGCCCATCTCATGTGATAGCTTTATGATTAGAGTGCCATTCTACTAACCTGACCATTGATTTTCTCTTGCTTTGAAGATAGCACTAACTCCACGTGTCCTGCATACTGGAAGAACTTTCTGTCATTGGATTTTCATCATTGGATATTTATGACTGGATTTTTTCTAGTTGCTATTGGGAAAAACAGGTTACAAACAAACAAACAAACAAACCCAACCAACCAACAACAAAAAAAACACCCCAGCACCAAAAGGTCCAAACTAAAACCCACAAAAAACCTCCTAAGTGAAAGGAAAAAGGGTACAGAGTCTCTCTCTCCCTTCTGCCATTCCCTACAGTGATACTGTGCAAAGCTGTTTGGCTTTAGCTTCCTTTTGATGGGACTGCCCTCACAGATAGGACAAGCACGTACCTGCAACAAGCAATTTTGAAAGACAGTAGGACAGCCAGATAAAGAAGACACTGAATTTAGCGTTCCCTACCCTAGATGAGGACTCCAGCCTTAGGACAGTTATATTATGTGAAATGTGAAGCCACCGAGTGCCCCTTTGACATGTGAGCCCTGCTCAGTGTGAGCTGCATGGGGTAGCCAGTGTTTCATTCCCTTGCTCTGGGATCTGCTCTTAGCACAAATGTGTGTGATATTTCAACCAGCCTTCCTACAGGTCCTTTGCTGCATCTGAATATAAAATCCTTCAAGGACTTCACGGCTCTCTACCTCCTGGTAGGATTCAGCAAGAATGACATATATTCTTCAGTTGCTTGCTGATGAGATGATTTTGGTGTTGATAGCTGGTATTTCTGATATTTTACTATAAAGTGCTTTGCAACCCTTTTAAAACGTAATTGCCAAATAAAGTAAAATGCAGTGCATATTTTGCACGATACTTTCCTGACAATATATCCTGCATTATGCACAAGTGAGAATCCTGCAATCAACAGGAGCACTGAATTCCTCTCACTGTCCATGTGCTATGCTCCCCATTCACACATACTGCCTGCAAAAGGGATAAGGTGCTCAATTTTCTGTGCCACAGGTTCACTGAATCTTTGAGTTTGGGTTGGAAGGAACCTTAAAGATCATCTTGTTCCAACTCCCCTGCCATTGACAAGGACACCTTCCAATACATCTGGTTGCCCAGGTCACCATCCAACCTGTCCTTGAACAATTCCAGGGATGGGGCATCCACTGGATCATTCTCTGAGCAGCCTGTTCTAGTGCCTCACCATCCTCGCAGTAAAGAATTTATATTATGCAAACCTACCCTCTTTCAGTTTAAAACCATTTCTCATTGTCCTACCACTACATGCCCTTGTAAAAAGCCTCCAGCTTTCCATTTTATCTGTCTATTTAGTCTTTATTCTTTTCTGACTCTGTCTACAGGCATAAAGAAATAATGAGTACAGATTCACACTGTTGACTTTGGGCTATTGTCTCGTGACCATGAGGAATTCGTTTGTGTCAACATAGCTTGTATACCAATGGATACTGAGCAGTAATAAGCTTTACCTACTGCCACCTTAGGCTAACTTTTCTGGTGTTACATGTTGTCTGTCTTCGTTGTTTTGTTTTCCATTCTGTATCTGTAAATGAGAGAAATAATTTCCATATCAGAAAAAAAAAGAGAAAACTCCTGTTTCTCTCATTTTCAGATAGTTACTAAAACATTGCTTATACTTTTCCTGCAGGTCGTTCCTCTCGTCTTACTGTGTTTACTTGTTTCTCCTGGCATATGCATCTCTTCTTTAAACCATACCTTTCAGTCAGTGCCATAATTAGTATTCTGTGCTGCTGAACCACATTTTCTTGCCACTTTGGCAACTCTTTGTACCTTAACTAGACTATGTTAAAATCTTTGATACCGTCATTACAGTGTTGACTAAATTCTTACCTCCTCTTCCTTTGCTTTCTGCTTGTTGTGGAATGGCTCCATCCCAGGGCTCTGCAGAACATTTTCTTGTCTTTATATGCTGTCTCCTAGTTCAATTTTTCACAATCACAATATAATGTTCTTTTGCTTTGCTGACGGGTCCCAGCTCCCTCTCTCTCTTTCCTGATGCTTCAGCTGCAGCCTATGTTTTGTCGCAGTGTTTGGCAGAAATTCAGAACTGAACACCTTAATTTTAAAGTGAATTTGAACAAGATGGAAGTAAAACTAATTATCTTGTGGCAAAAGCTTGCAACAGCCCCTTCTGCATCCATGTAATTTAATAGTCCAGTGTTCTCTCTGCGCTAAAAGATTTCGATATTATTTTTGGATCAATGTCTTTAAAATAAAGACTAAGTAATATTTGGATGAGAGAGAGGTTTATCACTTAAAGAATCCTGCTGAAGAGAAACCATTTGTATTCTGCTGCAAGAGTGATGATGTTTTAGTCACTAACAATGTTAATCCTGTATTACTCAAAGAATGTGATTGTGCTGATGTTAGGAGTATACTTAGTCCAAATACTTCTTCACAATATATTAAACTACTCCAAATTACTAACCCCCAGTACTGTTTTTCTCTAAAACACTCAGTGTTTTAATTTTAAGTACAATTTTAAATTTAAAAGTTATTGTTGATTGTTCTTAAGCTAATCAGCAACACTTTGAGTGACCTTGCTATTGCAGTTACTCTCTCGAGGAGGGCAGGATATCGTGTCTTTTCCTCATGGAATTTGTCAGCCTACAGTGTTTGTCTTAATGATTTTGGCTGCAAGTTTATTAATACTCGTGTGAACTAGTATTTGACCCTCCCCCCTTCCCCACCCCAAAAATGTTATTAAAATTAGAGTTGAGAGCTTGCATTGTTTATTGTGTTACAAAGAAATAGTGGTGATATAACACACTCAAAATTGCAAAGGAAATAATTAACTAGGAAAATGTTGATTCTTCACTAGTTACTGCAGTACAATTTTTCCTTTAAAAAGTTCAAACAGTGCTGAAGCCTGGCTTTCCTTGTCTCTGGCTAGTACATTCTGTCATCTTGTTGCAACAACAGCTCTTATGCTCCAAACACTTCTCTGTGTGTTTGACTTAATTCTTTTGAATAATTGCTTTGATCACAGTTGGGTTATTCAAACTGACGGGGCCTAAATGCATACAGTGCTTTATACTGTGTTTGCTCCAGAACGAACCTGGGACATTTGCAAAGGTCACCTCCCTCCTCTTTTCTTCCATCTTTTCCTTTCATGTACCTTTAGCTTAGATTCTTAACTTTTTTCTCTATTCCCTCATGGTCAAACAAACCTTTTGTTTGATAAAGGTAAATCCTTTATCTCTTTTTAGTCAGATTTTGAAATTTAGCCGGGGACCTACTTACTGTCCTACAGAACTGAACAGTTTATGTTGTTTAAATAGAAAACCTGTGCTGAAGTTATTAGTCCTTGAACATTTAATAAGTAAAACTTTTCTATTATCTTACTAAAGAGGGGGTAGAAAGCACTGAGGAGCTAAGTGAGCTTATTGACAAAATCAGAGAAGCTGCCTATATGATAATTTGTTACTCCTTGAAGAAAGGAAAGTGCAGAAAGGGAGAGAAAGTGGCCTGGCAGCTACTTATATGTAGTCTGCTGCTTGTTTGTGTGTTGTTGTAATTGCTCCCATTTCGTGTTCTTTGTCTGCCTTTATTTTCCAAGTTTAAATGAATTTAAATTTCGAATAGTATCATGACTGTATTGGTGGCTCTCTTTCTTATCAACCAATAGACTCCTGAAGGTGTTTAAATGTGCTGTGTCCAGTGTACGTGACACATAAAGTGGCAGGGTAAAACTACTGTTTCAGATTTTGTATTAATAAAATAAAATTAAGGAATATAAAAATTCTCTTTTTCACATAAAGATGGAAAAAATAAAGGTTGTTTGCCTTTCTGTTTTGGCTATTTTTCATTACAGTATCTATGGATTGGGGAATTGATCAAATAAAAGATCTAAGTGCGTTAGAAATCAGAGACTATTATGGCTTCCTGAAAAGAATGTGCACTCCAGGCTTAAACTTCTATCTCCAGTTAAGTGCACAGGAAATACTAAGCCAATAGTAAAAAAAACCTCAACATGCTACCCAAAGGTGTCGGTGTCTCCCTAAAGCACAGCTCTCGCTGGTATCCTTTTTCAGAGTTCAAAAAATTAACAAGTTGTTCTCTCTGTTCCAATTTTCAGCTACAGTACCCTGGGGCTCTGGGAGAAGACTTTTGGATATCATACAGAGAGTGTGAAAAGCCAAACAGACTCCTGGGAGTAGGGAAAGAGGAAGATTGGAAGGCAGCAAATTACTGCAGAGCAACTCATGAGAGTAATTATCAGTGTACGAATCAGTAATTGTCAGTGAATAGATGAGTAAGTCATACTTATTCAAGGAGTGTAAGTACGATACTTGAACTGAAACAAAGGCCTTCACTAAACACTTGCTTATCCAAGCCCATGCAAAATCTTCATGGGCCTGTGACAGAAACAGAATGTCCTGAGCACCTGTGTCCATACCTATTGGAAACCATTAGGATTCTGGTTTTCTAAATTCTGGGCATTTTGATAAAAGAGGATGGAACTTGAGGAAGTTGAATTGTGCAACACTTCTTATGCCTTCTTAAAGATATTTGAAGCATGAGCGACCCATACCAGAGGGAGGCTAAAGCTAAATTTGAGGCAAGTCCTTTGGGAGAAAAAGTTTCTGTGCCTCTCCATATGTTGCCTTTGGCCCTCAGAAAATAGCAACAGAATGTCAGCTGTTGGGAAAAAAAGGACTGCTCTGTGCTCCAAAGAGTAAAGTCATTAGGTGCACCAATAAGTCCATTGGTTTCAAAAGTACTAATGTCTTGTTTAAAGGCAATAGAATACATATTTTTATATATACTATATATATTTATATGCAATAAGTGCATAATTATGTGCACTCTAAGACTGGGATCCAGTACTCAATCCAACCTGAACACATGTTCTGTTTGGATCCTATTCAGTATTACTAAAATGTGGTATCCCTGGAAAAAGTTGCTGTGTCCTCTAGTCAATGTCCTTACACTGGCCTCCACTACGTGCAAGGGCCTGAAATTAGTTCAATAAATAGGAGATATATTTTAAGTATTACCTGTAAGTCAACAGGGACGTCACATTAGGCTGACCTAATGGAAATTAATCCCTTTGTGAGCAAGTTGCAGACAATTCATTTTCTATGTATATTTGTCTGCAGGCAACTTGATTTTAAGAAAAACCTTCCATATATTTTGTCAGCCACAAAAGGATATTGTTGCTTGGGTAAAGCATGATATATGTTTTTCTATTTTATGCTTCAGTCTTTTGAAAAGAAAATTAAACAAGCATGTTTATCCTGTTGTTATGGTTTCAGGCTACTTTTAGTAAGTTACCATTTACCAAAGGATACCTCAAAGTACATTCAAAAACAGCACTAAAATTTTGCTCAAAGTTAAATACATTACATATTGATTAATTTTTCTGTAGTGCTTTGACTGCTTATTACTCTACTGTGATGGCATACATAAATGGGTTTGTTTTTGGAAGATACTGTGGTGCCATTAATACCTCTTTTAACACAGTATGGGGTGACCTTGCTCAATTTTTTCATATTAAAACAACTGCTATTCTATATCTGTGTCATACTTCCTCAGGAGAACTCATACAGGACAAAAGTGAAAAGCAAAGTTAATACAGGTCAGTACAATATGCAGTATAGAAAACTGCTGAAATACTGCATGACAGACTCAGCTAAACCTTTTAGGTATGCTTTGCTCAGTCAGGTATCTCCCTTTGAGTTTTAAATTACCTTATTCATATGCTTTCAGATAGTTCTGCTTTTGCAAAGTACTCCTTTCAATGCTGAGACCCTACTCTCATGAAGTTGCTATCACTGTGAGTTTCCTACTATTTGCTTGCAAAATCAGCAGCACTAATTTTGACAGAGATTAGAATGCTTCAGTCTCCTATAAAATCCTGAAGGACTTTTGGATATCTTTTCTGCACCCCGTTTTCTTCCAAGCTTACAAAGTGTTAATTGCATAGATATTTTGACACCACATGATCTATCTGCTACTTTCTTGTTGGTTGCCTTCACCAAGCTTTGATTTCTGTTTTCTGGTCAGAATGACTTCCTTACTGAGCAATACTTTGGGTTTTTAACTCTTTTTGTCTGGTTTTTTTTATAGAGTGTTGTACCTACCTCCTGAGACACTGCTACGTAGAATTTCAGAAAGTCACTGAAGAGCATTAGGCCTTTTAGTTTCCTTTGTTTTGGCTGTACTGTGTACTGAATCTGATTTTTTGTCCCTGTGTACTTAGTAGAGATACCTTCTGATTTGAAGTGTATCTATGCTAACTGTGCTAGGCTTTATTCCTGCAATTTGCATGCTTATTTGATCTGGTTGCTATTGGAACATCTGTGCAGCTATTGGAAATGTTTACAAGTTTTTTTACTTTCTGTACTTTACTGATCAACTTGCTACTACTCACACAAGTAAATGTAAGTGTATGCAGAAGTGTGTGTACTGCTTTGTTAGTCTAAAGGACTGGAGCTTTCAAAATTAATTATGTTTGTTTCCTGAATATTCCCTATTGTGATGCTCATTACTTGCCCCTGAAGCCACTTGTTTTTACTATTTTATGCTAGCTTGCCTCTGATTCCTCTGACATTACCTGCTTACAAAGATGCTGTGGTTGCTAACTACAGGAGTTTGAGTGGTTCCTATTCCTGTAGTTTAACTGTGACCCAGGCATTTTACAACGTATTCCTGTTGAGAGAAAATCTTATGAAATAAAATTCATTTCCCTTGTATCAAAGTTTGAGGGCAGTAATGTTGTTTTCTAATCTGCTTCATAAAGGGGGAAATCTGAACATAGACATTAAATCCACGATGGCAGTTTCTCTTTTTAATCTTTGGAGAGTGTAATAACAAACAGCAGGAAGGAAAAAAAGCAACAATGAAAACCCAGTAAAAAATGGCTCTCCTTTCATATTGCAGTGCAGTTTGTTTTTAATGGTCATTGGCCTTACTGATCACTTAAGTTAGAAAGAACAAAATGCTTTGCAAAAGTCATTGTCTGCATGTACTGATGGTTTGACCTTCCTTTAAAAATGGTTTTGATTTGTAGAGGGGAGTTGTGATATAAGGAGTGATATTTTTTTTTCAGAGTCTATACCAAATAAGGCCAAGATTCAACACCTTTCACAGTGTTAATTTAACCTTGGAAAAGCTAATTAAGGCCAGTTACATCCTCACTAGAGCTAATATGCTTAGTAGAAAGTTATTCTCTAGAGATTTTGCCTCTTTTTATCACTGTCAGAAGCTCTAAGTTTAATCTTGCATTGTAAAGCTTCCATCCTCTTTTCTAGAACTACTGCTTTGCTATGTTACTGTTCTTCTAATCTTTTAGCTCTTAGTGTTAGCAAAAGAAATGACCTGACTGGTCCCTGGAATAGGTTAATAATTCAGATATTGTTTCATAGTGCCTTGAAATGTTTACCAGTAGGATACTTACTGAGGATCTTTATTTTGCCTTCTTGGCAGTTTTCTAACTACTCTCTTATAAAAGTAAATCAACATATATATATATATAGTAAAAATTCTAGCAAGCTAATACAGTCCCAACTAGGCAATTTGGCATATTAATAAATCATTGCATATCAGCAACATATTCTTCATAGTGTATCTCAGCTACTTCTGCAAGCTGACACATAATGTTCCCTCCCTCCCCTTCCCCACTGCAACTATTTACATAAAGCAATTACTAATTTGATCTTCAATATTTTTAAAGTATGTGTCTCCATTAAAATGTGTATTATATTACCAGAAATGGCATATATATATAAAGAGGAAGGAACTTATCTGTATGAAGTAAGAATCAGTGCTAACCTTGAATCAAATCCAGACAAAACATTCTTAGGGTTCAGAAAACTTTATTCTTTGCTGTCTAATCTACCTCTGTACTTTGCAGATGGGAAGCCAAAAAAAAAAAAAAAAGAAGACATGCAGGACTTTCCCCAAAGGCCTGTTTTTAATAATATTTCCTTACTAGTCCAATTTACAAAGCCTAAGAAACGATGAAAAACACTACAGTTGCAGATTCTAAAATGGAGAATCGATCCAATGGTTTTTTGATATTTGCCCTTCATCAATACCTGTGACAAAGATTTGAGTACTGAATTAATCTATGCCAGGTTTAAAGAGAAATCAGATGCTTGTTTGTTTTGTTTAAATAACACTTTGATGTATCTGGTGATCCTATGTGCTCTTAAAAAGTATATAGGACTTTTTCTTGGAAATTGTCAACCTTCGTAAAATGACTAGCTCAACTCTTTCTATACCAAATGATCTTTATCTGGGGCATTTTGTATTCCTGTGCCAATATTATGTTTAAATAAAATGTTATTCAGAGCTCAAATTCATCACAGTATACAGAATACATAGTTAGGCAGTGGGAAGTAGCTAATACTAGTTTGATTTTTCTTTAAATAGTCTTAATCAGGTTTAATTTTGCATGAAAGAGAGAGAAGTTCAATTTCCTCTTATTTGGCATCAATAAGCATTTAGAATTTAGCAAAAGTGTCTTCAAGTTGAGTGAGAAATTTTAACCACGATGTTAGGTACCACAACAATGGATGTAAGACAGAAATGCGTATTATCTGCCTCTTCTACTGAATCAAAGGGCATTAACAGTGGTTCCTTGAAATCAAGAATGAATTTTGAAAGATACATTAAAATCTCTCAGTTGATGGGCTTCAGTTACTTGTTACAGATACCCAATTCAGAACACAAGGTAAGAGATGGCAACACCAGAAATACATTGCATGTATTATATCACCACTTACAAGATCTTTTTTCCTCACACCCTGCAGAGAGTTATTTCAGCCTGAGTAACTTGTTATAATATTCTTCCTGAAGCATGAACAAGCTACCTAAAAGCCATAATTTTTAAACTACAATTTGGGGAACACATTTTCATATTTTCCTTAATTAAGCAATTAAATCATAGGTCTTTTTGTGAAGTCAGGTATAATTTTAAAGTAGTTTTGTTTCAATTACTTTAAAAAATGACACTAGCTGTTTAACTATGCCCATATTCCTCACTGTTGCAGTGACCTATCGAAAGCTGAATGAAGGATGATCTGTGAGCAGAGGAAACTAGAGATCAGAGGAGCAAACAGGATGTAGTATCATAATGAGAGGGTGAAAAAAAAAAGACAAGCAAGGAGACTTTAAAATGTCACTATTCTTTAGTGATAGGTATTTCCCTCTTTGGTCTGGAAATAGGTTTTGGCCAAATCCTGTTGACAGTGACTCCTCCTGAGGAAGATCAAAATGTCTAAAAGTTCATCTTTCTCCTTTTATGTTAATATTTATAATGTGTAGCAGAGAGCAGAAAATCCCCAGAAGATGTAAGGAAACCAATGCAGATCTGAGCTGCTGACTCTCTGCAGCTGCTTCAGGCTGACATTTCATAACAAAAGTTGTCGAGGTCGAGGGATATACAAAATGTAAATAGCATGACTGCCAGAAGAAAATAATAATTGTAAAATCAGATTGGTTTTACTAATCTGTCTGTAAGTTGTTCTTCATAGCAGGAGTAATGAATTTTTAACCCGGAAATAATTTAAGTATACTAATTCACAGCATCATTACAGAATATTTACAGACCGGGTGCAGTTTCATGTTTACAAGCTCCATGCTTATGAATTTTAATTCTGTGCTGGATATAATTCATTTTTTCATTATCCAGCTGTGAGATCAGTGCAGAGCACATGGGGTAGGTGTAACACTTCTACTATGTAACTTACACAAAATTTTGATTGAATGAAAATTTTGTGGTACATAAGAAATTAGTAAAATTCTGAAGGCTTTCAGAAGAGAGAAAATTATCCATTTCTTCATACAACTGAAGAGCATCTGTGAAGCAAGGTGGGGGGGAAGTGTAAGTGTTCCACTTAAAATAGCAGCTGGTTTCACATCACTAAGTGACAAATCTGAAATTGTGATTCACTGGGTAGAAAACTTTGGCATTCTAAACCTACTATTAACCTTCTACAGAGGGCAATTGAGAAAAAAAAAAACACAAGCAGAGACAATTCAAGTGCTAGCAGCAGTATCATCTTCAGAAGAAATCAAAAAGCTGTATGTCAGCTTGAGTCACTGCTCACCAGACCATAAAGGCATTGCCTCTTGCTCCTCTTAATTATGGTGCTTGAGCATTTATTCGTGGACATAAACTGCGATCTGTATCCATTTCAGAATATGAGACCACATCGGTTGATTATAAGGGGTACAAATGCTATTGTTCTACGTGAGAAAAAGGGTGACATATCAGACTGAAAATTGTCAATGCTACCTTTTACCTATTTCTAATAAAATGCTAGCAAACCCCTTGTCATTTGGATTTTAGAATATATATTAGTTCTGTTTCTCTCCAGAGAGTTAATGCATTTTGAGAGCAGACTGTAGTTCTCAGATAAGATTTTTATTTTATAAAATAATTCCATGCAAAAGAGCATAGACAGTATCAACTGAAATACAGAGATCTTATAGTCTTAAAGAAGAACATGTCAGAAAATATTGGAGATCACACAGAAGTCATCATTATCTCCTCATTACTTCAGCTGCATCTCTAACATCCTTCAGTTCCCGTATTTTTGTTGGTCACTTCAGAGCAACAAAACCTCTGCTAGAATTAGAGAGCAACTATTGCCTTTCAAAAGTTTAATAAACCTTTATGGATTTTTAAGAGATACCAAACTGACTGACAGGGTCGTGCTATTCATCTTGCTGAATGATTCAGAAGTCCAGGTATTTTACCCAGAGGAAAACTGGAGGTTTTTATGAAGTAGTACTGAGAAATATCAAGTTCCTTATCACCAATAAAAACTTTGCATTAGTCAAAGTCAAACCTACTTTTTGTCCAGGAAACCTCGTACCAGACATTTTCTTGAATGACCTCCAGGAATGGCAGTTAGTTTGAGATTAAAACATCTGCATTTAAGTGTCTGCAATGCAGGTGTCTACGTACATTTGTGGTAATGGGCTGAGTTCCCTTGGGAGTCAATGAAGACCTTGTCAGCACAGGCAGGGATGGGCAGCCAGGCCCATCCCACCATCCCAACCAGGAGCAGAGCAGCCAGACATACCAGGGCAGCACCAGCCCCAGGCATTGGGCACTTCCCTGGGGATGAAGATGGGCAGAGGCTGGGTCCAGGTCAGCACAGAACTGGAGACTGGCCCTGCTGTGGCATCACTGAGGCTGGTGCTGATGGCACCAGGGGACTGGTGTGGGGTTCTGTGCTGAGGGCAGGATGAGGGGGAGATCTCTGAGAAGCTAGGCATAGACACTTAGGGCCTCAGGTCCTGGATAGTGTTTCAAACTCATGAGCATTTGAACTACATTTTGCTTTTCCCAGCTCAGCCCAAAGAAGTCACAGACAGATGTAGAATTACTACTCAAATCACTCACACTACTAAAGGGAAAGTGAGCATTTGAACTACTTGCACAGATCCAAGGCAACCTTCTTTTAGTCCATGATAGTTATTAGGTGCTTTCACCTCTTTCCTGTTTCTCCAGCTCTTCTACCTACCCTTGCTGAGTAAAAGAACCAGCAAAAAATGTCAGGTCAGAGCTTTCCTCATGATGAGGTCGGGGGGAGCGGGGGGGAGTTAGTGCTTGTGACAGTGAGTGGGGCTCTTTCTGGGATCCACAAGTTTCCTCAGTAACAGAGCACCCCAGGTGGGATCAACAATGCAGCAAGAGGTTTTGAGATGGAGAAGAGTGAGACCTTCCTCCCTATCATAGGTCTCCAAAACCCCACTGACCCTCCACTGAGAATATTTAATACTATTATAATGCTTGACAGTGTTATGGTAGTCACCAGCTTGATAAATATTTCTGATTCATAAAATTCTGGTTTTTCTGTTTATTTGTTTCACTGTTTTCTTCACTGAAGAGTCAAGAATGACTCTTCATTCTACTTCCATCTCAGCAGAGCATTAGGACAAAGATAATTATTGATCCGGCGTTAACAGTTACCAGCAGAATAGCTTGTTGCAGAGTTGTCAACAATAGCTGAAAAACCACTGAACTTTCTTTTGTGACTGAGCATAAATTTTATATTTGGCCTGGTTAAGTTATTTTTCCTGTACTAAGAGGTTAAAATTAAAGAAATGGGAATTGGAAACTGAACCCTCAAAATACACTTATTCACTTTATTTTGTAGTAAAGTAGATATGATTAGCCATTTTTCTGTTTCTTTTCCTCAGACAAGCTCATAAACATTTCTTTACTTATTTTTTCTTTATTTTTCCCCTCAAAAAGAGAGTGTAAATTTCTCAGAATTTTAGCCTCAAAGGCAGTAAGTTGAACATAACTATGTTATTCTGAAGTGGGATGCTGAGATAATGAGTAGAGAAATAATTCCAATCTGTCACATTATCTTTTAAAATTAGTCAAACAGTGGGAGAAGGGAATTTATTTTTTTCCTTTAGCAGAGTCTTTAAGAGGGAAAAAGAAGTGTTTCTTTCAGCTGATAACCATAGAGGTTTGCAATTGATTTGAACATTTCTCATAGTGTCCCTTATGCCAAGAGATATAATAAAGAGTAACTGGTAAAGTTAGGCAAATTTTTACTTATGGATTCTGATATATTTTATGTGAAAGCCAAGATTGCTTACCATCCCAGTGGTTACTGATTATGTGGAAAGTTGGCTTCAAATTTATTGTGAAAATTTATAGGATATTGTAGACGTATATAATTTTCTTGAAATTTTAGAATTTTCATATGAACCGTAGAGAAAATTTCAAAGATCATTGTTAGTAGATTTGTTTTTGTTTTCAAAGTTTGAGGTAAAGTAAATAGAAAACTGTTAAGGATGATCAAAACTAGAATTCTGTAGTCCTGGGACTTCACAGTCCGTTCATTCCATACTCCATATGTATTATGCATATTGATGATTTCTTCTTTTTTTTTGGTGTCTTATGTAAGCACTAAAATTTTGAAATCGATAAACTTAGGAAAAAATTCAGAAGACAGGAAAGATGCAATAAAATATTTAATGCAATGAACTGAGATTACCTATTTATACTAGAGATACATTGCTTGTTCTTGCATGCATCAGGAAAACACAGAGTTATTTACTACCAATCCAAAAGTGTAAGGAGGCAAAGCATTTCTATTAGATGTTAAAAAAAAAAAGTGCCAAGGATTACTGATGAATGAATTAGTTGATTTGAAAAGAGCTGGGTCAAAGAATAGTTATGTTGTTCTGCAAATCTATTAATCTCTGAGGTAGGGATGATTGAATCAATACATTTGGGAAGGGATGCTTTCTTTCCATCCTACTATGCAAAACTTTGGATCTTCATGGAGGTAAATTAAAGTGTGAAATTTGAACCAGGACAGGAAAGAACCCAGTCTAGACTTGCTGCACATAGACAGGCTTGAAAGACTGAAGTACTAAATCGTTGCTTAATATGCATTTTATGCACATTGTATAGCAAATTATCAAATAGACATCAGCAGATTCTATCAAGACTCAGCTAAGATGCATAATAATGTGTTCCACATGTATGCAGTCTTGAAAGGAGAGGCTTTTCACCGTGATGACTCTCTGAAAGAGCAAACCCAACATTTTAAATGACTGTTCTATAATTAGAAAAGATAGTTGTTTTCTATGCTTACAATGGCCTAAATAATCCTTTCAGTTAAAATCAGCAATGAATATTCTTTTGCATTTGAAATTAAAACTAAAATAATCTCTTAAAAAACAAGGGATTTCTTTGGGGCACTAAGAAGGTTAACAGTAGCTTTGCAAGCCAGAACAAGCATTATTTACTGCACTCTCCACAGCTACTGCTGAGATGGCACGATAATACTTGAGATAAATGTGTGTCACATCATTAATTTAAATGCTTTTTAGTCTCTTCATTTTAAAGTATGAAAAGATTGTACATTAGTCTTAGGCATACACAAAACTTAATGTCCATATACTGTTAAAACAGAGCCATTTAAAGGAGTCCTTTCCATATCTTGCAACCATTTAATTTCAGAATGATTGGTAACTTGTGTGTGGTTCTAATGTGATTCATTCCAATTTTTAAATTATGCATGTGGAAATGACTGAATGGTTATTCCAAAGACCCAAAACTGATCGTCCCAGCCCTTCCTTGCCACTTTTCAACCTTAGGAGGCCCTTTAGCAGTCTCACAGAATCATAGAATGGTTTGGATTAGAAGGGGTATTTAAAGGTCATCTAGTCCAACCTTGCCTGAAGTAAGCAGGGACATCTTCAACTAGACCAGGTTGCTCAAAGCCTAATCCAACCTCACCTTGAATGTTTCCAGGGGTGGGATGATCATCAGCTCCCTGTGGACAACCTGTTTCACCAGCCTTATGGTATAAAATGTCTTCCTTATACCTAGCCTAAATCAACAACACTCTTTTAGTTTAAAACCATTATCCCTTGTCCTATTATAACTGGCCCTGCTAAAAAGTCTATCCTCATGTTTCATATAATCCCCCTTTTTAATATCTCAGTACAGTCTTCCCAGAGCCTTCTCTTCTCCAGATTGAACATTCGCAACTCTCTCAGCCTCTCTGCATAGGAGAGGTGCTCCTGCTCCCTGTTAATTATTGTGTCACTCCTTTGGACCCACTCCAAGAGATTTCTTGTGCTGAGGACTCTGGATATGATGCAATATTGTAGGTGAGGGTCTCACAAGGGAAGAGCAGAGGGTAAAATTGTTTCCTTCTACCTGCTGGCAATGCTTCTTTTGCTGCAGCCCAGAGTATGGTAGGCCTTCTGGGATGTGCATGTACACTGTTGGCTCATGTCCAACCCCTCATCCACCAGTACCCCAGGCCCTTCTACACAGGGCTGCTCTAGATCATTCCATCCTATATTGATACCAGGGATTTCCCTGACCTAGATGCTGGACCTTGCACCTTGAATCTTATGAAGTTCCCATGGGCCCACCTCTTGAACCTCTCCAGATCCCTCTGTACGACATCAAGTCCCTCAGGTGTGTCAACTGCGACTGCTCAGTTTGGTGTCATCTACAAGCTTGCCGAGGGTGCATCTGATCCTACTCTTTAGGTCATTGATAAAGATATCCAAGACTACTTATCCCAGTACCGACTCCTGGCGTATGCTGCTTGTCGCTGATGTCCATCTGGACTTTGACATTGACCACTACCTTGTGGATGAGACTGTCCAACTGATTCCTCATCCAGCAAACAGTTAATCTACTAAATCTGTATCTCTCCATTTTAGAGAAAAGGATGTTGTGGGGGACTGTGTCAAAGGAGTTCTTTTCTTTCCCATATGTCCCACAAATGGACTAAGAACAGCAAACTAAAAATTGATTACTCAGGTTTCACAGAAATATTTTTCCAGGCAGCTGCTAGTGATTTTCTACCCAAGAAGTTTATTTGGTGGCAACCAACTACCTCTCAGTGGAATTTTTGAGCCATTATTTCAACAGCTCTAGCAGTTGCAAAAGTGAAAATGTCACGATTCTGCCCATATCACTGTTTCATACCAACATCTTTCCTAAAGATTTCTGGTAAATCTGAAGTAATTTTTAAGTCTTAGTTATGGAAATTTTACCAGCACCTCTGTTGCTAAACACAACTGAAAATAGCCTTATTTGAAAATGCATTAAACTCTATATTAAAGTAATGGGGTTTTCTAATTTTCAAACCTTCACAAGAGCACTCAGAAAATTAAGAAACATATATAAGTTAAAGTTATTTCTTCAGATTGCTAGAATGTAACTCGTAGCTGCAAGGAGAGTTGGTGGATGTTGCTGTGTTACATAGAATGGAGATAACGGGGCATGATAAAGCATGTATACAGGTATACAGTTTTTGTAAATTAAAAAATGAAAGTAGTTTTCAAAAAAAAAATCAAAGCATTTTAAAATTATAAATTATAACTTTAAAATTTCTAAATTATAAAATATGTGCCTAGAAGGAACCTGAGGTATTTGAAATAGGCTGCAGCATATCAAGACTGTAAGATGCTGATTCAACCTCAACCCCATCAATGGTGGAAGTTCCTTAGTGCTTTCAAACACTCATTTTAACTGCACTCCTCTGGACTCCTTCTACATCATCTGCCCCTTTCTTGCATGGGCTGACCTCTGCTTTCCTGAACTGCAGTGGAGGGCTGGAGAACCAGTGCTTACAAGTGAGCACTGCTGCCTCTGTTGTCTTACATCTAATGCTACTCTCAGGATATTCCAAAATACTTTTTAGAGTAAGTGTTGCATTGTGAACATAGCTTGAAATGTGAATAAACTTAACTTGCAGTAAGTCAGTCCTGCTGCAGCCTTCTCCTCTCAATCCACATCTCTCTCCTTTGAACTTGTCTCAGTTTAACGTGACACAAGAGTTTTGCTGAGGATGAGTTATGATGAAGACCCAAACTCCTCCCTCTAAGCAGCTGTAAATAAAAAATTAAGAGGCTTCAATAGAGAAATTATGGAAAAAGGAAAAAAATAACAGCCCTTTATTAAAAGATAGAGGTGTATTGACAGAACAACGAAAGAATACAAATAAGACAACCAAATAATAATCCTATACCCAAAAATAATCCCCTTCAAAACAAACAAACAAAAAAGTAAACATTTCAGTTTGTGCCCTTTGGTGCAATTCTAACCACAGTCCGCAGTGTTATTCCCTTACAAAAGGGAGGAGGGTATTGTAGCAGTCTGTGGCAAGACTTTTCCTCAGAGTGGTGTGACTAATTTACATTAGATTGAAATATGTATTGAATTACTTTTAGCCTCCTATTACACTTGCAACCCATCGTTAGCCCCAAGCTTTTTTCTGTCAACTTCTGTCTTTTTTTGTTCCTTTTTAGTTTTATTTTGTCTTATTAACTTCAGATCTTTTTGTCAATTGAGCAAAATAATTCTGAAGGTAGTTGCTTTTCCTGAAGTGTTTCCTACTCACCCAGCTTGCTCTTAGTGCAATTTTTTGTGTGCTCTCTCCTCCAGCATTCAACCTATTAATGGAAACCCAGAACAGACCTATAAAAAAATTAGATAGGTATAGCCTCTGAAGATAGTGAGAAACTCCTGAACACTGCACTTTGGTCAGCTTTATTTGTCCAGTCTTTTCACCCCTGTAAGATAATTCTAGCTGCAGTGCAGTTCTATTGCAAATATATGAAATATCTTTTGCTTTCCCTATCAGTTCTACACTATGGAAGGTGAGATGATTTTGACAGGGCATGCTTTTGTACTTTTTTTTTGAGATGTTTCTTATCACATTTCCTTCAGGGGCTAATTGACTGATTTTTCACATTATATTCTTGGATTCATTACGTACAGTCCTACCTTTTTGTCATTTTGAAGAAAGAAAATATTATATTTACCATTCTCCAGTCCTCCAGTTTATTGTCACCTTTGTCTCTGTTCCCTCAAGTTCTCTTAGGTAGCTAATTGCAAATGATTCAGAGATCACTTTTGCTACTTTCTTTAAAATTTTTAATTGAAATCCATCCCATTTACCCTCTTGAATGTGTTCACCCATTTTTCTAAGTATTCTGTAGCCTATTCTTTGCTGGCCTAAGCTACCTTATTTTAAAGTTTATGTTATATACATGGTTGCTATTAACCTTTTTGTCCAAAGGCTCGTAACAAAAAGGCAGTAAATATTTTGACTTTATTAGTATTATTCATTATTTATTCATACTCCATCTCAAATAGTCTATCTATATTTCCCTCACCTTACACCTAATGAAATATAATGTGCTTTCAATTCAAGTTGCTTTCTTTGTGTAAATCTCAAGACATATATTTTCTATATTTTCTGCCTATATTATTTTGTTGTTTATTTAGAATCAATCTCATCCATGTGTTCAGCCTTCTGTATTTTTGAGCAGTTCTGTGTTATGAACCAATAGTTCATTCACAACATTGTTTCTTTTAAAAACAAAACAAAAAGAAGATAATATTCAAGACCTGTAATGCCGCTATGGGGTGTTCTGCTTTACTTATAATCTCCTCTCCATCTCACATTGCCGCTGCCTGTGATACTGCTTATTTAAAAGCTAAAAGTTCAGTTACTTTTCTTCTTTCTGTGTTCTCTTGATTCACCTCATTATTTCTCTGCATTGTAATGATGAGTCACTGTGAACTCCTACCTGTCTCTCAGGCTTTTGCCTTCATGCTGGGGTCTCAAAAAATCCTGTTGCAGAAAGATCTTTAGCTACATTTGTCCCTCAAAAAAGGAGAAAGAAAAGGTAGAGATATTAATGCATTCATTAATACAGATATATACAAACAGGTAACCCACCAGAATGAGGTAAGTTACTGAGTAAACTTACTTTTCTGTGTGAAGAGTTTTGTTTTTGCTCACTAATTAATAGTGTTTTTTGTAATATTGCTTATGAACTACTTATGAGTCATTTACTCAGTGTTTTCTATCTTCTTGTAATCTACTTGACTCTTGTAAGCCTTCAGTTTCATGGTTGCTTGATTCTCAAATGGTTTTCAGAAGTTTCTCATGCATACACATATTCTTATTAGTTGTGTACCCACATTTTGTAATAGTAAATTGGAAAGTAGTATTTTTTTTGCTGAATAATGAAAAAGTTAATGGTAAAGTTAAGTGTTAAATAAAATCCTAGTGTTTAAGATTCACAACAAGCAAAATGTATGCTTTCTTACTTGCCTGAAGGCAATGCAATACAATACTGAAGCTTCCATAACATGTATGGGGACTGTACTTTAACTGCAAAGTGAACTCTGCCAAAGCATTTGAATTATGTGTTACACTTGATTACTCATTAAACTATCCCTACTTCATTATCCTTACTACGTGGACTTATTGTAGTGCCACATTAAAGCCCTTGGTTTTTAGAATCCAGTCTCTGAAATGCTGCCATAAAATTGTCTTATCTGTCCCTCGTTACCTTCGTTGTTGAATCCCTGTGGAAATTATTCTGTTTTTCCAGTTGGGTTCAATTTTCTCATATTCTAGTCTGTGACTTTTTCCTGCTTTCATAAAGTCTCAGTTGCCTTAATTGAGCACCATTTAAATGTTTCCTTTGTTCACTGATATTTGCTTTTTCCTCCTGAAGCTCACTTACATTTTTGGTAAGTCTGCTTTCCCCCCTTCTCTTTGAAATATTCTTGCACCAGTTATATCTGTCAAAAAAAAAAGTGAAAAGAAAAAAATGTCATAATCCTCTTTCTTGTCAAATATGTCTTCCTAGTAAAAGAAATATCAGGAATTTTACGTAAATGCTTTAGTTATCATATAAGTTTTTAAGATCTCAAATGAATACAAAGAATAGAAGGTTGCTGAAATTCTCGACAGAACACAAATACTACTTTGCAGTTCAGTGTTCCAAGAGGATTTTCATATAAATTCAGTTCCCTCTTTTTTCCTATCAAATGAACCAGATGTTTTTCATTACAGCACTTGTGTATCCCCAACTTGCTGGTGACAGAAGTCCACTGAGGAAAATATTTTACTGGAGAAGGCAACTCCTATACTGCATGGAATGATTAAATTGTTAGTTTAAAATTGTAACAAAATGTTGTGGTGTCTGGCCAACCACCCAATAGCATGGCAATCTAGAGGAACCTGGAAACAAGTCATACTATTAATACTTTCCCTGCCAAAATTTAGGACTTAATAATTTTTGAAACAAAAAACATATAGACTAACTTTTAGTTTTCCACTTCAAGGAGAAGGAGTTACAGTAAGAATTAAAGATTTGTTTTTATTTGTTATTACCTAACTTTGTTTTGACCTATGTGAGGAAGTTGTATTTGCTAACAATAAAATATTCCCACCCCACAGAAACTTTCAGTTATATAACTCAGAGGTTTCAGGGAAGTAAATGACAATTCTTCCATAGAATATAATAACAACAGAATATACCCAGTAATTCACACAACAATCTCAGAACAAACCCAGAGGGGAAAAAAATGGAGAAAAGTATTTGTTTAAAAACTTTTGTTGTTTACACCTGGCTCCAATGCTCTCAGTAAAGGCAATGCAGAGGTTGGCAAAGGTAATGAAACTCCTGGAAAAGTTTCTGGATAGGCCACTGTCCTGGTTTCTTCTAGGGTAATTTCTTCTCAGTATCTATGACAGTGCTGTGTTTTAGATTCGTAATGAGAATGGTGTTAAACCACTGATGTTTTGTTTTTATGCTAAGTCCTAAGTCAAGGACTTTTTTTCTTGTCTCATGGTCTGCCAGTAAAGAGGGAGCATAGTTGGGACAGGTGACCTAAACTGACCAAAGGGATATTACACCCCACAGAATGTCTAGCCCAGTATATAAACTGAGGGGGAGTTGCCTGGAAGGGGGATCAATCTGGGCTCAGGAAGGGGGGTCTGGCATTGAGCACCTGGTGGTGAACAATTTTCTCATCTTATAAAGTGTCTTACTGAGGGTGCATTGCTTGTTTTTCACTTTTTATTATAATTATTATTATCATTTACCATTACTACTTTATTTTATCTTATTTTTTATTATTAAATTGTTCTTACCTCAGTGTATCATTTTACTTTGATTCTCCTCCCCATTCCACCGGAGTGGAGATGGAGGGGGGAGGTTTTGAGCAAGCATATGCCTGATGCTTAATTTCATAGGCTTAAACCATGACAGCCATACACATTTTCAAGTGCAGAAAGGGTGTACAGTTATCACTAATAATCTTGATGTGTAAGTTGTTTAGTCATTAAAAGTCTTCTGTGAGACCTGTGAGACAAGGGGAAAGTGGAAATGCAGCAGCAACACTCTTGTGATACTCTGTGCTGATGTATGGAGATTTAGTACAAGAGTGTGTAGATTCAATACGGTTAATAATCATAAAGATAAAATAATTTGTGATCCTAACTACACCAGAATCTGGTATTTGATTTTAAATTGTTTTTTTCAGATCCCACAAAAGAATTTGTATTTGGGGGATTTGAAATACATAATAATAGGATGCATATTTTGCCCATTTAAAGCAAAGTCCCTCAATTACAAAAAGCTAGAAACTGACTTTTCAATAGTGCTCTCTACCCTTCATCACATTTGAAAAGACTTCTTTCTTTAGCCAGCAATTTTGCCATCAAAAACCTGGCAAATTGTAGAATAATTCTTCTTGGCATTTCATTCTTTGTCTAGTACTGGATTAAAAACAGTACAAAATATTAAGCTATGTGCATTTAAATTTAGGTTCTCTTCTAAGAGCAACACGCATTCCCATTGAAGAAAAGTTCATATCAATTAAGTTATTGCAGAGATGAATGTGGCTGAAAATGAGGTAGAGGTTTAGACAATGCTGAAGATGCTTATTCCACTCTCATCTGCCCAAATATAATTGATTTAGATATCAGTTTGTAGGGTCATAAAAACAACAATGGTCTGATGTTGTCAAAGATCTTGAGGTTCTTGTTACATTTCAGCAAACAGGTATTCCCCATTCATAGTCATAGACAAGCCTGCACAAGTATGCCTCTGAAATGAATAGAAATGAAATACTTCCTTTGGCTATGATCGTGTATGACAATGATCACAGAAACACAAATAATCATTTACCTGGTCTACTTCCCTCAGGTTTTAGGTCAGTCCTGATAGGTGTTTGTTCCTGGAAATATTTAGAAATGAACTAGTGAGCAATGTGACTGTAGTTACACAGGAAGTGCGACCGCTTCTCTAATATATTGTGCCTTTTCTTTATTCATAAGAAGTTCTTCAATTCAGCTCATTGGTAATTGAATTGGAGATTCAGCCTCAGAGGTCCTCTCCAAAAGGATCATCTGTTCCCATTGTAAAAATGAAAAGCATCCAAGATCTCTTCTAGAAAACTCAAATGGAAGTTTACTACCAAAATGTCTCCCTGATACAATCTTTAAGTGACGGTGCTAAGATCATTTAATATGACAGGATATGTTTCAATGTTACACTGGTACACCTAGTTTGAAGATATAAGCTTACTCTCCTGATTTAAGGTGCTAACTTCAGAAATTATGTTCTGGATTGAAATTTTATTTTCAACATACATAATACTTCAGAGAATTTAGATCTGGGACTTAGCCCAAAGTCTGCTAACCATCTTAAAGCATAGCTGAAAATATAGTCAAAGAGCATTGCTAGTTCTAATAAAGAGCATTGCTAGTTCTAATAAATAAAATTCTTAAATTTAACTAATTTTTCTGTATGCTGACACAATGCCAAATGCAAAGCTCCACTCTTTCCATGCTTCTAGTCCTTATTGCTGACAATTTTGTTACAGAGGCATGCTGTTGATGCACTTGAAAGACATCTTTTTTGCTTTGCCCTGTATTCAGGGCAAATGTCTAACTTTCAAGGTCACATCAAACAAAGTAATGATTGGCTGTTCCCAGAAGCATTGTTTGGTTCCAGGCTAAAAGTCTTTCTATTTAGTATCTACTTTCTTATTAAACTCAAACAGGAAATAGAAGCCTATTTCTTATATGGTGCTTGGCATTTATTTCTCTCAATAATTTAATATTTCTTACTTTTTAAAACTGTTCTGTCCATAATGATAATAAATCAAGGGAAATGATAGTGTCTCATAGAAAAATTAATTTAGATGACTACGATTGATTCATTCTGTCCATGATCTGAATACATATCACAATCTGTTATAAATGAAACGAGTTTAGAAAGAAACCCTCCATACAAGCATGAAAGCTATGCAGAAAGGTGAGAAAAAAAATCTTGGAAATTTTTTGCACTTTGCTTAAGCAAGAATACTTACAGTCTCCTATTGTGCAGCAGTGTCTCCTTCCTTTCTGTCTAATATAGAGTGTTCTTTTGAAATATGCTTTAGGATGACTGTAATTTTACACACAGAAACAGTGTAAGACTTCAGCAGACTTCCCTGCTCGGTTTGCTCATTTGTAATGTCAACCTTCCCAATCATGCTTGTCTCTTTTGATATACTGCTTCTCATGAAAACTGTGAGCTCTGTAAATGTCTCTATAATGACTAGCTCACTGAAGCCTTGGTTGTTGATGGCAGCTACCATAATGCAAATAATAAATAATAATAGAGTCTGTACATAGCTACAGCAAAGCCAGTGAAGCAATAAATGTTCCTGGATATATAGGGATTCTAATAACATATTGGGTCAGGGTCAGATCTTTTCCCTGTATCACATGGCACTGTGTCAAAGCAGGAGCTGAAGTTCAGCTTCTACAATCAGATCTGTATTTGAATCTGAATCAGTGAATCTCTGTGAGCCTACTGATCCACTCTTCTGTATTTTTTGAGTGAAATACTTTTATCCTTTGTAGTCTCTATACTTCAGTGATATTACATGCACATTATCTACTCTCTTTCCTATAAATTAATTATTAAGCAGCATTGGAAGGCATCTTCTAAATAATGTATTGTGAACTTTTAACAGTATATGCTTAACTCCTATTCTTATTTCCATTTTATTTAAATAACATAACCTGAAATTCATGTGGTGGGAAAAATAATGAAGAAGGCTAAAGAAAGTTTCAAGAAATGCCTGTCAACATTGCTCAAAGGTTTGGCCCTGTGGGTTCTGAACTCTTAACACCCTCATTAGAATAACTGTAATAAAATTTTCAAGATGCAGTGATTAAAGGATCTGTGGTCTTAACTGTTTTGAATATGTGCTTCATTAGTCCCAAAGTCTAAGCTGTTAGCATTGAGATGCCTCAACTGTACTCATGTTCCATGTATTTGCATTCAGTAGTGCTGTACCTTGATAAAAGACTCCCTTTTGTAGCCACATCTCTGCCAGACATCTTTAACATGTATGTTTCTGTGGAAGGTTATAGCATTTAATAGAAACTGCCCTTGCTTGCAAGCTACCCTAGTCACAGAAAGAAGTAATTAAATTTAGTACAAACTTCAACCTCTAAACAAAGATACATGATTTATATGTGCCCATGTGCTGCATAGTTAAAGGAAACACTAACATAAGACCAGGATTTGAAAAGCAATTCTTCAGTTTCAGAGGCTGGATATCTGGCAGTGAACTAGAAAAGGAAATGTTTTCGATACAACAGTTTTTGTATGCACTGGATCCCTACATCAGACACACTAATTTACATTTTGGAATAATTTTCTGTTCTGATTACTTGCTCTTGCTGAGCAGTGAAAAAATGTCAGATTAAAAAGTACAATAATAGAGCTATCTTGCCAAACTCATTGCATTCAGACAACTGCAAGGCTTCCTCCCCTCACAGTAATTTGACTGAGAATATACCCACTGTGTTGAGATTTATGCACTGGGAATGGAACACAGAGTTATTCCAACAACTTGCCAAAATTCTGAAAGCAAAACCTTTTCAAATCTAAAGCAGTATTACTCTTGCTTAACTACCATTTGTAGGCAATAAGAAAACTACTGCTAATGTTTCACTTTCACTCTGCACAAGCGTGTGAACATATAAAACAACAGTAACTGATCCTCTGGGAAATTCCAATACAGCGGAGCCGCTATTTCTGGAAAATTATTTTTATATATGGAACACTACTGGGCTGTGTAATATTTTCTACTGGGTGAACACATTGAAAATTTTAATTGCCGCATGATTTCAGAGCTGTTTTCCCAGGGGAATAATGTAACTTTATATACTGATTTGGTTTGCTGTACCTGTAGAACTGCTGTTAAAGGAAAACCAGTGGCTTGGATCCATTGAAAAAAGACTAAAAACTTATTTTCCAACACAGAAAAACCTAGACAAACTCCTAAGTACCCCTTAAACAATGCATCTTCCTTTAATTTATTTATATGTTTCACTTAAAGAATTTTTACAAAGACTGTTTTCCACCACGCTGTGTGCTGTCAGCGGCCAGAATTGCCTTGACACAAGAAGTGACCCACTGTGAAACTAAGTTGTCCTTGTACACCATTGGATAGACGTATGTCATAGCTACGCTGAGGGATTCCTGTTCTGATATGGATGTGCTCCTGCCCTTTGCACAGAAGAAGACGATCTACTCTTTCCATCCTAATGCAAGGACTGATCTAGACATGTGTGAAAGGAATACAGTTAATTTATTACTTCTGTCCTAAAAGTGCCTGTGAAAAGTGTTTGGGGTTAATACTGCACCTGATCAAAAATCTAGTAAAAGCCCTTAAATTAAGTCAAGCTCGGGTTGATTTGCAAGATTAATACTCGTTTTTTTGGGCAAGAAACTTTTCATGTGGAAAACAAAGGATAGACAAGACACTTATGATTCTTTGTTCTTCAACTCAAATGAATAGGTTCTGGGATTCAGGAGGATGGTGATTCTAACAGATTTCAGGATAAAAAAATATCCCACATAGATAAAACAGTCCTTTATGTCAGATATCTTTTCTCTGCAACCATTACATTATGATTCAGTGAACTGCTGAAGCTATTTTTCATGTATCATGCCAGGCAGACATGCTATTGGTCTCTATTAGTTCTTTCCACACAGCCTAAGTAAGGTGGCCATTTACTCATTGTAGTGCTTACTGTAGTCAGTTGTGATAATTAGTTCCTCCTTGCCTCCATTTTCTTCTTTTTCTTCACAAAAAATGCAAATTTATCACTTAGTGAAAAGTTACTATAAATTGAGATCTGTGCTTTTTTTTTTTTTTTCTTCCCCTCCCACCCCCAAGATCTAGGCAAATAAAAATTTGCTTTTTCTGAACTCACTTAGGTGATCCTCTGCTTAGATATGTGCAGGTCTTTATGCAGCTCTTTAAACTTCCTCCCTTTAAAATCTGTCTGCTTGTGCTGTGCCTCTTGTTATGGCATTGTCTTGCTGATCCCTAATATTTCATTGCTTCCCTGTGTTTATCCTGCTTGCTTGTCACCTTTTCTCAGCCCTGTTAGATTTACCTTACAAATTTTTCAGGGCTTTCTGTAAGTGTTTACACTGTGGAAACTGGGCTGTGTGCTTAAAGCTCCCACATACTTCCAGAATAGATGGAAAAGACACTTGATATTGAGGGAATTTAGTCAATGGAGCTTAGTCTGAGCATGTTAATTCTTAAAAGACTGAGAAGAATCCAAGCCTGACACACTTGGCAGAAGATCTGGGCAAGAGCTCTCAGCTGGACAGAGAGATTAGATTCCGAAGCAGTGTTTTAATTATTACTAATAACAGCAGTGCTCAGTGCTGGGAACATGGATTTCTTTCTGCAACTTATTCCTACCATCTACTCATTATCATGACAGCTGATCAAGGTGGGATCACAGAAGCAGCGGTTGAACCAAACTATAAGTGTTCATCCTTGGCCAGAGTGCTAGAGTTGACAGGAAAACAGGAACAGCAAAGGAGCAGAAGAGTTGCTGGTGACATTCTGAGCTTATTTCCTTCATGTCAATGCTAAGCCTGTTACGTGCTGTTGTATGGCTTGGAATAGAAA